>NC_072440.2:73787575-74090606 GCF_028878055.3 Symphalangus syndactylus | reverse complement strand
CAAGTGATGCTGTGCATACAGACCGAAGCCCTGTGCACAGCCAGCCTGTCAAAACATAAGTGGCCGGGCCTGGCATGGTGGTTTACAGCTATAGGAAGGAACCAGTCCTGCCCTATTGCAGCATTGGGACAACTCCAGCAAGCTGGCCTCGGCCCACTTGAAGACATCCATCACATTGGAAGGCATATTGTTCATTCCATGAACTGGCCCTATGGGGACCTCATCATCTTGGGCAACTGGACCAATTTTGGTAAATTATCCCTCAGCAGGGCACCATGGAGGGACTTCAGCAGGTTCTCTATCCATAATGGTTTTGGTTGCCCCCCTAACTGCCCGAGATGCGGGTGGTCCCTTCAGCTACTTCAGCTTCAGCCTGTGCCCTTCTGAGTGTGGCACCATGGTGGACTCACCTCTCGGGTCTAAGCTCGGGCCTCCTGCCTGCAGAGGAGCCTCTGGAGTCCTTGGTGCTGGTCCCAGGTTCTGTTTCTGCAAGGTCAAGAGAGTCCTGTCACACAACACGGCCCAGATACCCACTTTGACACCCACTGACTATGTGGCCTTAACTGCTCTGACCATCCATTTCCCCTGATCTGGCTCCTGCCACCTCTTCAGCAACCTCTCTCAACACCCCACTCTGAGTTCTTCCAGGAACATCCTTCAGGCATTCACTCACTCATTCATTTCTTCAATCAGTGAATGTAACTGAGCACCTGCTATGAACTTGAGGTTGGAAAAACAGCATTTAACACTGTACAAAGTGAAGTTACCTCTCTCTCCCCCAACAGCCTTGCTCAAGCAGTTCCTTGTGTCTGGAATGCTCTTTTCTGGCTAACTCTCACCTACCCTCAGGTACCATCTCCCCTAGGAAGGACACCTCCCCACCACTATCCCCCACGTGTGGCCAGTCACTGAAAGCAGATCTGTAGTAGTTTAACCACAGACCTGTAAGCAAGAAATAACTGCTACCGTAAGCTGCTGAGATTTGGGGGGCTATTTGTTACACAGCATCATCACAGCAAAAGCTGACCAATATAAACAGGCAAGTTCTATCTTCAAGCTTCAGGACTGTGACACTGTGAATCAACACTTAAGGTTTTTACCAGGGTGGGCCAGTGCTAAGCAGATGTTCTCAGAAGAAGCAAAGCCTGAGATTGAGGGAGACCTGGATGTGAATCCTTGCTTTGTCATGAAGGGATAGTATAGAGTGTAGCGATTAAAAAACACATTCTCTGGAATCAAGTTGCTTGGGTTCAAATCCCAGTGCTGCCACTTATAAGCCGTGTAACCTGGGACTAGTTCCTTAACTTCTGGGCCTCAGTTTCCTCATCTGTGAAATGGAAATGATTCTAGTACCAGCCTCACAGGGGCATTACGTTGATTAAATGAGCTAACGTATGTGATGTGCTGTTAGTTGCTACTTTTCAGTCATTGTGGGTGAGCTTGGCTTGGCAACATTACTTCCAGAACCTTGTCATGGATCCAACACACTCTGTGTTCTTTGGATTATTAGAAACCCTAGCTAGCATGGTGTAGCTTTCTAGGCATCGAAGTCCTTCTTGGGCTGTCTCTAAAGCAACCGCAAGCATAGACTCTGGAGCTGGACACACTGAAGTTCTAATCTTGTGACCTTGGGCAAGTGATTTAACTCTCTTTGCCTCAGTTTGCTCATCTGTAAAATGGCAGCAATAACTTCACATGCCTCTGGGGGTACTGTGAGAATCAAATGAAATAGTATATTTTTTACAGAAGCACTTAGCACAGCCCCTGGCTCATAGATGGTGTTACTGGCTCTTCTGGGAGAGAGGTGACCTATTGGGAGAGCTGTCTACTTCCAGGCCTAGGCTGCAGGGAGGGTGTGACCAGAGCACTCCATTCATGCCAGTAGGACCCTTTGAGCCTTTTCCCCCAAGGATGGCAGGAGCCAG
This sequence comes from Symphalangus syndactylus, assembly GCF_028878055.3. Taxonomy (NCBI): domain Eukaryota; kingdom Metazoa; phylum Chordata; class Mammalia; order Primates; family Hylobatidae; genus Symphalangus; species Symphalangus syndactylus. Next base: position 74,088,681 of record NC_072440.2, on the reverse strand, counting down.
GCATGGAGAATCAGCAAAGCCCACCTAGTACCTCCTTCTCCTGTATTTCCTGGCTGTCTGGCTTGATCCAGAAGACCCATGAGGGCCCCCTTCCTCTGTAGAAGCTCCTGGTAGGAACCCATCTCTGCGATGGCCCCATTTGCCAGCACTATGATCCAATCAGCCTGGGGCAGGATGTGGAGTGCGTGGGTCACGAGAATCCGTGTCTGGGCAGGGAAGGGGTAGAAGTTACACACATGTGGCCGGGTACAGTGGCTCATGCCTGTAATCCCAACACTTTGGGAAGCCAAAGCATGTGGATCACTTGAGGCCAGGAGTTCAAGACAGCCTGGCTGACATGACTAAGCCCTGTCTCTACTAAAATGACAAAAATTAGCTAGGTAAGGTGGTGCACACCTGTAGTCTCAGCTACTTTGGAGGCTAAGGCAAGAGAATCACTTGAACCTGAGAGGCAGAGCTTGCAGTAAGGTGAGATTGGACCACTGCACTCCATCCTGGGTGACAGAGCAAGCCTCTGTCAAGAAAGGAAAGAAAGAAAGAAAAGAAAAGAAAGAAGAAAAGAAAAGGAAGGAAGGAAGGAGACAGAGAGAAAGAAAAAGAAAGAAAATAGTTAAGGCTGGGCGCGGTGGCTCACACCTGTAATCCCAGCACTTTGGGAGGCTGAGGCGGGCGGATCAAGAGGTCAGGGGATCGAGACCATCCTAGCTAATGCGGTGAAACCCCATCTCTACTAAAAATACAAAAAATGAGCCGGGCATGGTGGTGGGCGCCTGTAGTCCCAGCTACTCGGGAGGCTGAGGCAGGAGAATGGCGTGAACCCGGGAGGCAGAGCTTGCAGTGAGCGGAGATCGCGCTACTGCAGTCCAGACTGGGAGACAGAGCAAGATTCCATCTCAAAAAAAAAAAAAAAAAGTTACACACATGTGCTTGGCCAGCCTCCTGAGCTGGGGGTTGGGGTGGGGGTATTGTCCCTGGACTCAGAGTGGGGACGGCTCCCCTTCTTGTGCTCCTGCCACCTTTCTTGTAAACAGCATGTCCAAGTAGAGAAACAGAGGGGACTCCTTTAGCCTGTGTCTCAAAACAAGAAGACAGGGAGTCCATCTGACCCTGGCCAATCATTCAAGGCAAAGCTGTAGTAGTTAAATCACAGATCCACAAGCAAGAAACACCTGCTATTGTAAGCTGCTGGGATCTGGGGGTTGTTTGTTGCATAGCATTGTCACAGCAAAAGCTGACCAATACAAAGAGGAAGATTGGACTCCAGTGGAAGGGGGAGGTGAGATAAACTTGGGTTAGGACTGGATGCTAAGGGCTTCCTCTGCCTTTGCCCTGTACCCTCTGACACATGTTCCCAAACTTACTGTTCCCTGGAGTAGCCCACCAGGCCCAATGACCTGGTTGAAGACATGCTGGCCGACATGGGCATCCAGGGCCGCCAGGGGGTCATCCAGCAGGTACACAGCTGCCTTTCTGTATACAGCCCGGGCCAGGCTCAGCCGCTGCTTCTGGCCTCCGGAGAGATTCATGCCCTGTGGCCACAAAAGGAACAGTGGCCCGAGTCAGCATCTATAGGGTGAAACTGGGGTGCCCAGGCTGGGGCAGATCAGGGCACACCTGCCCATCAGGGTGAGGTACAGCTCAACATGCCTATTCCCTGGGGACAGGCCCAGCTTCAAAGGCACTTGCTCTTAAGACAACAATGCCTCCACCCTTACCGGACCTCACTTCTCCCCTTCCCAGGCATGCTTCCTGGAGGAGTTACCTACACTTCCAATCCACTCTGTCTCCTCCTGCTCACTCTCGGTATCCCTTTGAGTCCAAATTCTGTTTCCCTTTCTCCACTGAGACCACCATCCGTTTCCCTATTCCCTCATCCAGTGGGAGCTTTTCAGTCCTACTTTTTTATTTTAAATTTTAATTGTTTTATTTTAGTTTGTATTGATATGTAATAGTTGTAACTATTTGCGGGGCACAAGTGGTATTTGGATACCTGTAGGGCAGTGGTCCCCAGCCTTTTTGGCACCAGGGACCGGTTTTGTAGAAGACAATTTTTCCATGGACCTGGGGGCAGGCGGATGGTCTGGGGGATGGTTTCAGGATGATTCAAGCACATTACGTTTGTTGTGCACTTTACTTCTATTATTATTATTATTGAGATGGAGTTTTGCTCTTGTCACCCAGGCTGGAGTGCAATGGCATGACCTTGACTCACTGCAACCTCTGCCTCCTGGGTTCAAGCAATTCTGCTGCCTCAGCCTCCTAAGTAGCTGGAATTACAGGCGCCCACTACCATGCCTGGCTAGTTTCTGTATTTTTAGTAGAGACAGGGTTTCACCATGTTGGCCAGGCTGGTCTCGAACTCCTGACCTCAGGTGATCCACCCGTCTCGGCCTCCCAAAGTCCTGGGATTACAGGCGTGAGCCACTGCGCCCAGCCTACTTGTATTATTATTACATTGTAATATATAATGACTCACCATCAAGCAGTATCAGTGGGAGCCCTGAGCTTGTTTTCCTGAAACTAGATAGTCCCTTCTGGGGGTGATGGGAGGCAGTGACAGATCATCAGGCATTAGATTCTCATAAGAAGCTCGCAGTCTAGATCCCTCACATATGCAGTTTACAGTAGGGTTTGTGCTCCTATGAGAATCTATGCTGCCACTGATCTGACAGGAGGCAGAGCTTAGGCAGTGATGTGAACAATAAGGAGTGGCTGTAAATACAGATGAAACCTCACTCGCCTGCCCTCTGCCCACCTCCTGCTGTGCTGCCTGCCCAGTTCCTAACAGGCCATAGACTGATGCTGATCCATGGCCAGGGGGGTTGGGGACCCCTGCTGTAGACAATATGTAATGATCAAATCAGGGTAACTGAGAGAGTCATCACCTCAAATATTTATCTTTTATATTGGGAACACAACAATCCTCTTATAGCTATCTTGAAATATACAGATAAATGATCATTAACTATAATTTCCCTTGTGTACTATTGATTACTATAACTTATTCCTTCTATCTAGGCCTTCTTGTCTTTCATTCATTCTTTTTTAAATTATTTTTGTTTTTGAGATGGAGTTCCACTCTGTCACCGAGGCTGGAGTGCAATGGCTTGATCTCGGCTCACTGCAACCTCTGCCTACTGGGTTCAAGTGATTCTCCCGCCTCAGCCTCCCAAGTAGCTGGGATTATAGGTGTGCCACCATGCCTGGCTAATTTTTGTATTTTTAGTAGAGATAGGGTTTCACCATGTTGGCCAGGCTGGTCTCAAATTCCTGGCCTGAAGCAATCCTCCCGCCTTGGCTTCCCAAAGTGCTGGGATTACAGGCATGAGCCACCGTACCCAGCCATTCATTCATTCTTACATTCAGTCATCCCACTAATAACTACTGCCTCGTTATCATAAACCAGGCATGGTTCCAGGCTCTGGGGAAACAGCAATGAGCAAAACAAAGTTGCTGCTCTCTTAATGGATCCATTATTCTAATGAAGGGGACAGAGACAGGCAATCCATAAACAAGTAACACAGACAGCACATCAGGTGGAAAGTGCTATGAAGAATAAATACTAAAGCAGGGGGAGCCAGGTGCGGTGGTTCACGCCTGTAATCCCAGCACTTTGGGAGGCCGAGGTGGGTGGATCACTTGAGGTTAGCAGTTCGAGACCAGCCTGGCCAGCATGGTGAAACCCCATCTGTACTAAAAGTACAAAAAAAATTAGCCAGGTGTGGTGGCACATGCCTGTAATCCTAGACTCATGAGGCTGAGGTGGGAGGATTGCTTGAACTCAGGAGGTGGAGATTGCAGTGAGCTGAGATTGTGCCACTGCACTCCAGCCTGGGCAACAGAGCGAGACTCCGTCTCAGAAAAAAAAAAAAAGGGAAAAAGCAGGTGCAGGTGTAGGATGCACTAACATTAGCAGGGTGGCTGTGGTGGTAGATAAGGTGGTCAGGAAAGGCCTCTCTGTGAAGGTGATAGAAGTGAGGGATGAGCCCTGGGGACTCCTGGGGAGAGCTTTCCAGCAGACCAAACAGCAGGTGCAAAGGCCCTGGGGTCAGAGTGTGCTGTGGCGGATCAGGGAACATCACAGAGACTCAGGTGGCTGGAGTAAAGCTGGGAGATGATGATGGGAGATGGGGCTAATGGATACCAGAACCAGGTCACAGGGACCTTGCCAGGGATTGTCATGACTTGGGCTTTGACTCTGAGGTAAATGGGGAGATCACCTGAGGTCCGGAGTTCGAGACCAGCCTGGTCAACATGGTGAAACCCTGTCTGTACTAAAAATACAAAACTTAGCCTGGTGTGGCGGCATGCGCCTGTAATCCCAGCTACTCGAGGCTGAGGTGTGAGAATTGCTTGAACATGGGAGGTGGAGGTTGCAGTGAGCCGAGACTGCAGCACTGCACTCCAGCCTGTGCAACAGAGCAAGACTCTGTCTCCAAAACAAAACAAAAAACAAAACCACAAGTGGCGGGCTGGATTTGGCTTGGGGTCACAGTTTGCCAACCCCTGCCCAATCCATAGCTCCAGATGCATATATCCTGTTTCCTGGACATCTCTGTCCAGACCCTCTGGTGAGGCCCAGAGAGGGGAAGCAATTAGAGCAACATTACCCAGCAAGGCAGGGCAGAGTAAGACAGGAGTCTAGGTCTTCTACTCTCAGTTGTCAGAGAGCTCCTCGCTGCCAATCCCTGCCACAACTCCTTGCTTCTCTCTTTCTGTCTATTTCTATTTATCAATTAATGATTATGTATGGAGCACCTAGCATGTGTTTGACGCTGAGCTGAGCCCTTTTTCGCCCTTACTTCCCTGACCATTCCTCCCATTTCTCCATCATACTGCCCATGATGAGGCAGGGACCCAAATGACCCCCAACTGCAATGTCTCCCTGTCCCAAAAAGACCCCAAAACTCTCACCTGCTCCCCAATTGAAGTATGGACTCCCTCAGGGAAGCTGTCCACATCTGGCTGCAGGGCACAGGCCTCTAGGACTCTCTCCAGCCAGGGTGGGTCCAGCTCCTGCCCGAAGCACACATTCTCCACCACAGAGGTGTTCTGCACCCAGGCCTCCTGGGGCACGTAGGCCACAGCACCCTAAAACACAACTTACTTTGGTCACAGGAGGATGATGGGGACAGAGGTGGGATAGATTTTGAGGAGCAGTGGGAGCTGGACTCTCAGTGGTGGGTGGGAGGTGGAGAGAATGAGTGAAAGTGAGCTTGGCTGGGATGGGGAGAGTGGGAAGGCAGCGAGGAAGGGGGACTTTCAGGATGGGGACATCCTAGCAGACAGGCTGGGGGTGGCCTCACCTTGATGCTCACGAACCCTTCCACCTTTGACAGCTCCCCAAGGAGGGCGGACAGCAGGGAGGACTTCCCTGCCCCCACTGGACCGACAACAGCCAGCAGACAGCCCTGGGGCACGGTGAGGTTTATTCTGGACATGCAAGAGGAGAGACATGACCTTGGTTAGGGTTCAGCCCAACTCTGTGAGGAAGGATGAGCCGCAGACGGAGCTGGGCTTTCCTGCTCTGGGAGTCTCCAAGAGGACCTGTGGGGCCGTTCTTTTTCCCAGCCCTTGTCTAGCCATTTGAGCAACCATCCTGTGCACATCTGTGCGCGTGCACACGCACACAAAGCGTGCACGCATGCATGCACATTTGCACACTCATACAAGCATGCTAGCGTGCACAGCAACACAATGTGGGCACACATCCACACACACAAGTGTGTGCACATACCCAATCAGTCCATGCTCACACACACACATGTGTGCACACATGCACACCATGCACACACATGGCTGCATGTCAACCCACATGCACACACACACGGAGTTGACTATAGCCTGAGGGTTTCACCAGCCTGGCCTCCTGCCTTGGCTCTTGCGATAAATAGGCTCTTTCCTCCCTCCTTCCCCCTGCTCTTGGTCCCGCCCCACTCCTGTCTGTGTCCCGCAGCCCATCCTCCACCCAGTGACCAGAGGGATCTGTTAAAACCCAAGTCAGATCATGACGCTTCCCAGCTAAACCCGCCAGCACTCCCATTTCACTCAGGGTCAAAGCTAAAGTCCTGACGATCAGGAATGACGTCTCCCGCCTCCTTCCGCTCTGTGCCTCAGCTGCTCGGCCCTGGCCATGCTGACCTCCTTGCTGTTTCTTGAACACAATAGGTCAGTGGTTCTCACCTGGGGGTGACTGCATCCCCCAGGAGTCATTTGGCAAGATCTAGAGATATTTTTGGATGTCATAACCGGTAGGGGGTGCTGCTGGCATCTAGTGGGTAGAGACTGGGGGTCTGCTAAACATCCCACAATGTACACGCCAGCCCCCAACAAAGAAGTTTCAGCCCAAAATATCAACCGTGCTGAAGTTGAGAAACCCAGGTCCAGGCACTCTCCTGCCCCAGGACCTTTGCTGATGCCATTCCCACCGCCTAGAAGGTTCTTCTCCCAGGCCGGGTATGGTGGCTCATGCCTGTAATCCTAGTCCTTTGGGAACTGAGGCAGGTGGATCACTTGAGGTCAGGAGTTGGAGACCAGCCTGACCAACATGCTAAAACCCATCTCTACTAAAAATACAAAAATTAGCTGGGTGTGGTAGCATGTGCCTGTAATCCCAGCTACTCGGGAGGCTGAGGCAGGAGAATTGCTTGAACCTGGAAGGCGGAGGTTGCAGTGAGCCGAGATCATGCCATCGCACTCCAGCCTGTGAGACAGAGCAAGACTCCGTTTCAAAAAAAAAAAAAAAAGACAGCTCTTCTCCCAGACACTCCTTCCTTATGATCTCAGCTTGAATGCCAAGCCTTCCCTCGCTAGACATGCCATCGTACTCTGTCCCCTTGCTCTGGCTTTCTGTTTGGGCCTCACCTCTATCAGCATGTCACCCCAAGAGAGCAGGACCCTTGTCTGTTTCCTTCACCCTATCCCCAATACCTAGAACAGGGCGTGGCCCGTATCTAGTGCTCTATCGATGAAGTGAGTGAATGACAACCAATACAAATACTACCCAGGGCATACTCCTTCCCTTCTTAGGGAGTTTCAGGGCTGGCTGAGATTTTTGGACACAAAGACCAAGCGATAGAGTTGGGGGCTATAGGTGATCATGACCTCGGACTGATACAGGAGGCACAGAAGTGAGCACAGCTGATAGGGCTGAACCTTGGGGCTCCTCTCGGCCAGCCCTCCCTTGGCATCGTCTTGGCCAGCCTGGGAGCACAGGGGTGTCTCCCCCGATGGGGGAGTCTCAGATGCCCTGGTCCCCATCTGCAGGAGATACTGGTCTATGCTGTGCAGGTCCCCACCTTCAAGAGGTATAGATGCATCCTGGGAACCTCCCCAGCAGAGCCCCAGCCCAGCCTAACCCACCCTCCAGTCCCAGGCTAGAAACCTACACCACCTCTCAGGTGGGAGGTGGCAGGAGCCCCACGCATCTTCTCCCTAAAAACATGAGGCTGGTTACCACGGGTGTCGTTCTGTACCTGTGGAGGCAGGGAGGGCTTTCCTGGGACCAGGCGAAGGTGGCACTGTGTATGGTGATGCAATCCTTCCCAGCAGCTGCAGGGCACAAGAGGCCATTTACAGGAGACCCCTGACCTGGCCAGCCTCTGCATCTGAGAGGCCCCCAGGCACCATCCCCCGCCCCGCCAGGGGCAGAGGCTGGAGGAAGAAATCTCTCCCACTGAACAAATTGCCCTGCTACCCACTGGCTTGTGTGTGACCCTGCAGGGTTCTTTTTCTGTCCGTGTCCCATGGCTGTATAATCCAGGGGGAGGCAAACTGTGGCCCAGAGACCAAATCCTGCCTACTGCCTATTCTTATAAATAAAATTTTATTGGAACACAGCCACAACCATTCATTTCTATATTTCATGCTTTGAGCAGTTGTGACAGAGACTGTGTGGCCCACAAAACTAACATATGCACAATCTGGTCATTTATGGAAAAAGTTAGTGAATTTCTGATATAAATTATCATCAAATCCCAGCCTTCCCAGAGTGAAGGGGGTGTTATTAATTTCACTGTGGCCGGCACAGTGTCTTATGCCTGTAATCCCAGCACTTTGGGAAGCAGAAGTGGTAGGATCACTCGAGGTCAGGAGTTTGAGAACAGCCTGGCCAACACGGCAAAACCCTGTCTCTATGTAAAAATACAAAAATTAGCCAGGTGTGGTGGTGGGCGCCTGTAATCACAGCTACTTGAGAGGCTAAGGCAGGAGAATTGCTTGAACCCGGGAGGTGGAGGTTGCAGTGAGGAGAGATCGCGCCACTGCACTCCAGCCTGTGTGAAAGAGTGAGACTCTGTCTCAAAAAAAAAAAAAATAATAATAATAATTATTATTATTTCACTGTGATAACAAATGTAATTAGATTAGTGGTTCTTGATCCTTAACACATAGAATCGCCTGAAAGATTTTTTAAGAATCAAAGCTTTCATGGCTTAGCCCAGATCAATTAAATCCATCCTCACAATTAGCTGCTATGACGACTGACAGGCCCATTTTGGAGATGGGAACACGGAGGCTCACAGAGATTATCTACTTGTTAGGATCACCCAGCTAGTCAGTGCTGGGGCTGGGATTTGGACCTGGGCAGTTCAGTGCCACAGGCTAGGCTTCTTACCACTATGTGGGTGTTTTCCAGGTACACAGTTTGCCCAGGTTCTTCAGTGCAACAAGGGGGAGGGTGTCTTGGCCCGTGGCCTAACAGAAGGATGGGGTGGAGGGGGAAGCCCAGGTAACTTGAGCTTGGTAAGTCTCATCGTGCAATGGTGCTTGAAATGTTGCTGTTTTCTAGCTTGATCAAAATGCTGCCATGCTTATTACCTTGAACTTTCTGCATGAGGACAAGGACCTGGTCTGTTAGAGCAGGAGCCCTCAACCCCCAGGCCACAGACTGGTACCAGTTTGCAGCCTCTCAGGAACTGGGCCATACAGCAGGAGGTGAGCGCAGGGCAGGTAAGCAGAGTGTCGTCTGTGTTTACAGCCACTCCCCATCACTCCCATCACCGCCTGAGCTCCGCCTCCTGCCAAATCAGCAGCAGCAATAGATTCTCATAGGAGCACGAACACTTGTGAACTGTGCACGTGAGGAATCTGGGTTGCGTGTTCCTTGTGAGAATCTAATGCCTGATGATCTCTGTCTCCCATCACCCCCGTTGGGGTCATCTAGTTGCAGGAAAACAAGCTCAGGGCTCCCACTGATTCTACATTATGGTGAGTTGTATAATTATTTCATTATATAGTACAATGTAATAATAATAAAGGGCACAATAAATAGAATGTGTTTGAGTCATCCCAAAACCACGCACCTCACCCCGGTCCATGGGAAAACTGTCTTCCACAAAACCAGTCCCTGGTGCCAAAAAGCTTGGGGACCACTATGTTAGCGTGTTCCCTGTTGTACACCCAGGATGGTAGAAAGTGGGCGCTCAATGAGTGGTCACTGAACGGCTAGCAGAAAGAACAGCAGCACGGTGCCAGTTTCCAAGTGACAGGCAGATGGCGTGATCTGCACGTGCCATCCATTGCCCGCAGCCCCCGTCTCCCCCCAGTGCTGATGCTGGCTTGCCATTATGGGCCGGGGCGGCCCCCACATCCCCCATCCCTCCCACACCCCTCCTGCCAGACTCAGCACTCACAGCTTCCAGAGGAACTTGAGTCTATAGCACCAGGGTCAACTTCTTCCAGGCAGAGGAAGGCGACCAGACGGTCAAAGGACACCCGGGCCTAGGAAAACCGAAGCCGCAGGTCACCCAGCAAGAAGAGCAAAGAACTCGGGTTTTGGGTGTCGGTGTCACAAGATGTGTGGCAACAGCTTCCTGTCTACCAAGCTCTGTGCATAGGAGGCGTGAGGACAAAGCTTTCTAGTTCATGGGAAACGATGCAACCCGAGTGGTGACCTTGATGGTGGCGATCTCCCACCTCTGCGCTCCTACAAATCAGTGACACCGGAACAAGCCAGCTGCCATTCTGCAGACAAGATCTGGGAAGAGGATGGTGGCTTTTCCAACAAGGTTATCAAGCCATTATGTGGAACAATTTCAAATGTTGTCCACCTGGGGGCGCTCTCTCCCAGTCACAAACCCATCTTTGGGGAAGAAAGAGACCAGTCGTTAAAATCGAGATTAGGCCACGTGCAGCGGCTCATGCCGGTAATCCCAGCACTCTGGGAAGCCAAGCGCAGGAGGATCACTTGACGCCAGGAGTTGGAGACCTGGGAAACATAGCAAGACTCTTTGTTTCTACAAAAAAGTAAAAAATTAGCCGGATGTGGTGGCCCATGCCTGTAGTCCCAGCTACTCAGGAGGCTGGAAGGTAGAAGCATCACTTGAGTCCAGGAGTTTGTGAATGCAGTGAGCTGAGATCGTGCCACTGTACTCCAGACTGGGTGACAGAATGAGACCTTGTCTCAACAAATAAACAAATAAATAAATAAATAAACAAATAAGGTAGCCGGGCACAGTGGCTCATGCCTGTAATCCTAGCACTTTGGGAGGCCGAGGCGGGTGTATTACATGAGGCTGGGAGTTCAAGACCAGCCTGGCCAACATGGTGAAACCCTGTCTCTACTAAAAACACAATCAATCAATCAATCAGTCAGTCAATAAGACTGGGTGCAGTGGCTCATGTCTATAATCCCAGCACTTTGGGAAGCCAAGGTGGGCAGATCATCTGAGGTCAGCAGTTCAAGACCAGCCTGGCCAACATGGTGAAATCTCATCTCTACTAAAAATACAAAAAAATAAATTAGCTGGGCATGGTTGTGCGTGCCTGTGGTCCCAGCTACTTGGCAGGCTGAGGCAGGAGAATCACTTGAATCTGGGAGGCAGATCTTGCAGTGAGCTGAGATTCCACTACTGCACTCCTGCCTGGGTGACAGAGTGAGACTCCATCTCTAATAAATAAATAAATAAAAATAAAAAATAAGAAACATAGAGATGGCTCAGGTATGCTGCCGTTTCTTGTTTTCATCATGCTGAAAGGACTAGAGATAGCAAAGGAAGAGAAACAAAATTGCTTTGTATAAAAAAGGGAACTGACATGATTGCTCGTATGTGGAATTGCTGGGCAGATGGATAAGTATGCATGTTCTGAGGGTGTTTGTGGAGAGGTCTGCACATTGCCCTCCAAAGGCTGACCCCTTCCAGATGTATTTGCTGTACTCTCTGCCCGTCTCTGTTCTTGCCCCTGCTCGCCTCTTTTCCAGCTCCACACCATCCGTCTCCCTCCCACTCTGTCTTCCCTCTCCTCTGCAAATGGCAGGCGTAGGGAAGCTGGAGCCAGGTGTAGCCCATGCACTCTCCCAGGATGGCTCCAGCCCTTGCACCCACCTCACCTGGACGAGGGAGTGGATGGAGAAGGGCAGGAAAGCCTGGGCCTTGTTGAGGATGTTGAGAACCGTGAGAGTCACAAAGGCTTTCTCTGCATCCATAGCATTCTTGGCCACCAGAGTGTGGACAGCAAACACCACCAGTGCGACCTGGGGGGTGGGGTGGGGGGGGGACACATGGGGCAACAGTGAGACACACAAGCATAGATAGGGTAGCCCGGGCAAGCTGTGGTGCCTGCACAGTGCATGTGGCCCACCCGCCATGTCCACGTGTGCTTCCCTCCATAGATCCCACTTCCAGTCCTGCTAACACACGTCCTCTCCTCAGTCATAAGCTATGCAAGGCTCTCTCTAAACACACAGCGCATTGCTAAAGGCAATGAGTGTGCAGCCCCACGAGCCTGGGGAGAACCTGACGCCTCTAGGCTCCAGGCATTGGGGGACGGCAGAGTTTTTGATCTCGGTAGCATTGTTGTTGTTCGAGACATGGTGGAACTGGTGATTCTAGAGTCCCTTGGAAGATGACTCTAAGGTTGCAGGCAGGAGCAGCACTTGAGGGCTCTGGGTGTTGGTGTCATTTGTGGTCCTTTTTTTTTTCTTTGTCGAGATGAAGTCCTGCTCTGTCGCCCAGGCTGGAGTGCAGTGGCATGATCTTGGCTCACTGCAACCTCTGTCTCCCGGGTACAAGTGATTCTCCTGCCTCAGCCTCCCAAGTAGCTGGGATTACAGGCACCCGCCACCACAACCGGCTAATTTTTGTATTTTTAGTAGAGACAGGTTTCGCCATGTTGGCCAGGCTGGTCTCGAACTCTTGACCTCGGGTGAGCCACCCATCTTGGCCTCCCAAAGTATTGGGACGACAGGCGTGAGCCACCACGCCCAGCCTATGTATCAAAGTTTTTAAAGTTGTGGTTTAGGAAGGTTGTTCTGACAGCAGTATGAAATAAATTACAGAATGGCAGGACATGGATGATGTCCAGTGACAGGGTGGCTATGGACATCTGCTGGCCAGCATCAGGCAAGTCACTCTGACCCAGGATTCTACCTCTGCCGCCCCCCTGCATCTGTACCCTCCTCCCCACATCGGTAGAAGCCTGGAACTCTCTCTGAGAGTTCAGCAGACTTTATCGGCCACTGCCACCTTTGCTAGAATAATACGCTTAATTAGTTCTTGTAGAAGACAGCAGGGACCAGAGAGAACAGGATCCAGAATGAGTGGGTTTTGATGGACACGGTGATAGGATCTGGGGGGCTCCACTTACCTCACCCTGCCCCCACCCCCGCACTCCTTCCCCAGTGCCGCCCAGCATAGAGACGAGTGACGTCACCAGAAATGTAGACACTTGGAAGGACACCAGCGACACAGAGAAGAGGAGGCCGGAGGTCCGCAAGGCGCCCAGCTCCTGGCCTCGGATGCCCAGGACTCTGTCCAGAAAGGCTCCCTCCCAGCCATGGAACTTGATGGTCTTCGAGTTCCTGAGGATAGAGCTGGTGAGCCGTGCCCGTGAGTCCTTCTGCCTCATTTGCTCTTCCTGGGATCGGAGGGAAAAAGAGAGATGAAGACAGTTGGGAATTCTTCCCTGCACCCCGACAGCCACCCTTCAGCAAATCCCATTCATCTCGCCAAGCTGCGTCCCAAACCTGTCTGCCTCTCAGCATCTCTGACCCTCAGTCCTGGTTCTCCAGTCCCAGGTTGGAAACCTACACCACTTCTCAGGTGGGAGGAGAGCTGACCCTGGGACAATGCGCCCCATGGAGGAAGCCTCTGATGCCCGGGGAACAGAGGCAGCCTGAGCCCACCTGGGTATGGCACCGTCAGGAAGGCTACCTGGAGGTGGTTGATGCCCAAGCTACGTCTTTTTTTTTTTTTTTTAACTTTTACATTTTTTGTGGAGGTGGGGTCTCGCTATGTTGCCCAGGTTGGCCCCGAGCTCCTGGGCTCAAGTGATCCTCTGCCCTCAGCCTCCTAAAATGCTGGGATTACAGCCTGAGCTACATCTTAAATGACCAGGAAGTGGGTGCTGAGCAGGCAGAGGATGGAGCTGGAGAAGAGGGAGAGGAGGGGCTTGAGACGGGGGTGGGGGCTGGGGGTGCGGGGGTTGGGGGAGGCAGCTAAAACCCAGGCACAGGGAATGGCATGACTCAGAGGACACTCCGTGTGGCCAGAGGAGCGCGTCGGCAGGGTCACTTGGCACTTTACGGTCAGGCAGAGGAATTCAGGGTCTCCTGTGCTTCACCATGGGGCGGGGGGGCATCATCAGAGGGGCAGCTGCCTGGAGAAGGTTTTTGTTTTTGAGACGGAGTCTTGCTCTGTCGCCCAGGCTGGAGTGCAGCAGTGCGATCTTGGCTCACTGTAACCTCCGCCTCCTGGGTTCAAGGGATTCTCCTGCCTCAGCCTCCTGAGTAGCTGGGACTCTAGGCACCCGCCGCCATGCCTGGCTAATTTTTATATTTCTTTAGTGGAGACAGGGTTATGCCATGTTGGCCAGGCTGGTTTTGAAATCCTGACCTCAGGTGATCTGCCCGCCTCGGCCTTCCAAAGTGCTGGGATTACAGGCGTGAGCCACTGTGCCCAGCCTACAGTGTTTTAGAGGAGGCCATTCAGGAGGCTGGAGAAACAGCACAGGTGACAGACGGACACTGGGACAGCTGGGCCAAGAGAGGAAATAAGTTCCTTCCATCCATCCCCCATCCCTCCCTCTCTCTTTCCCACCTTTCCTTCCTTCCCTGTCTCCTTTGTCCTCTCTCCTTCCCTTTCTTCCTTCCCTCTTTCCTTTTCTTTCCTTCCCTCCCCCCTTTCTTCCTTCTCTCCCTCATTCCTTCTCTTCCTCCCTCAATTCTTTCCTTCCCTCCCTCCCTCCATCCTTCCTCCCCTTTCCTGTCTTTCCTTCCCTCCCTCCTTTTCTCTCCTTCCCCTCCCTCCTTCCTCTCCTCCTTTCCTTCTTCCCTGCCTCTCTCCTTCCCTTCCTCCCTCCCACCTTTCTTCCATAGTTCACAAACACTTACTGAGAACCTTCTGCCTGCCAAGCACTAACTAGATGCCGAGTCTGCCACAGTGAGTGGCCTGTGCTGTTGCAAAGCTTCTGGTTAAGGTGAACAAGGCAATCAAACCCTGCCGGGTGCTTCCCGCGGGGCCCTGTAGGATGTGGGAAGTGCTGTCGGGGGAAAAAGCAAAAACAAACCCAGGGCAGGCAAAGGAGAGGCTGCTGCTGGGAGGAGAGGGATGGACGTGCGGTTTCCTTGCTGGAGGGTGGTGAGGGAAGCTGCTCTGACTACAGGGAGGTGACAGAGGGTCTTTGGGAGTGAGGGTGATCCAGGCGGAGGGAACAGCTAAAGGGAAGTCCTGGAGGGATGTGTAAAATCGGGCAGGTTTGAGGATGGGGGATGTGGGGGCGGGAAGGCAGGGAAGGAGGGGAGACGGGTAGAAGGTGAGCTTGGAAGCAATGAGGCCAGCTCAGGGCAGGCCTGGTGGGCCACTGTGGGGTCTTTGGCTCAGTCTGAGGAAAATGGGGCCGCTGTGGGTCTGAGTAGAGGAGGGGTGCAACATATTCGGTTTGCATAGGTCTCCTCTGGCTGGGAGTGGAGAGAGGCTGAGGGCAGAAGCAGGGAGTGAGCCAGGGGGCTTGCTGCTGTGACCTGGGTTAGAGACCATGGGGTTTGGAGAGCCTGTGCTGGGAAGGGTGACATTCTGGATGCATTTTGAAGGTGACGCCAAGCAAATCTGCTGACAGATGGATGTGAGAGAAAAAGGCATTGAACTGACCCAGGGCCGGTGGCCTGAACACTGGAGGGATGGAGCCACTGTCCATTGAGATGGTGGGGGGAGGGGGTATGATGGGCAGCTCACAGACGACAAGAACAAAGCCAGACCTGTGGGCTCGCACTCAACTCTCCCCTCCCCATCTCCCACCCCAGGACCTGTTGCTTCCTCCCTACTTCCTGTCTGGTCGTCCCTTTCCCAAAAGCCGAACCTGATGGTGGTTCCTCTTCTTGGTGATGAAGAAATTCAGAGGGAGGAGGCTCAGGAAGACAGCGATGGCAGTGAGGGCAGAGGGGCCCAGGAGCTGGGGACAGAAGGGGCAGGATGTCAGGAGATCCCGAGGAGCCCAGCTCTCAGAGGCAGCTCCAGAACCAGAGCAACTCCATCTTGAATAGGGGCCGGGTAAAATGAGGCGGAGACCTACTGGGCTGCATTCCCAGACGGTTAAGGTATTGTAAGTCACAGGATGAGATAGGAGGTCAGCATAAGATACAGGTCACAAAGACCTTCCTGATAAAACAGCTTGCAGTAAAGAAGGCGGCCAAATCCCACCAAAACCAAGATGGCTACGAGAGTGACCTCTGGGCATACTCACTGCTGCACTCCCACCAGCACCGTGACAGTTTACAAATGCCATGGCAACATCAGGAAGTTACCCTATATGGTCTAAAAAGGAAAGGCATGAATAATCCACCCCTTGTTTATCATATCATCAAGAAATAACCATAAAAATGGGCAACCAGCAGCCCTCTGGGCTGCTCTGTCTATGGAGTAGCCATTCTTTTATATCTTTACTTTCCTAAAAAACTTGCTTTTGGTCGGGCATGGTGGATCATGCCTGTAATCCCAGCACTTTGGGAGGCTGAGGTGGGCGCATCACCTGAGGTCAGGAGTTTGAGACCAGCCTGGCCAACATAGTGAAACACAGTCTTTACTGAAAATATAAAAACTAGCCAGGCGTGGTGGTGGGCACCTGTGATCCCAACTACTCGAGAGGCTGAGGCAGGTGAATAGCTTGAACCCGGCAGGCAGAGCTTGCAGTGAGCCAGGATCACACTACTGTACTCCAGCCTGGGCCCCAGAGTGAGACTCCATCTCAAAAAACAAACAAACAAACAAACAAACAAACACTTGCTTTCACTTTATGGACTCGCCCTGAATTCTTTCTTGCACGAGATCCAAGAACCATCTCTTGGGCTCTGGATCAGGACCCCTTTCCTCTAACACAGCTGCAGATCCCAAAGGTGATCAGACTTGGGTCCTAAGATGGGAATGTCAGGGAAACTGATAAGGGCAGCCACCAGGTCCCAGGGATCTGTGTTCATGGGGGTCTGCTGTGTCAGGTGATGCCTGCTGAAGGTGGGGTCCTTCAATGTCAGGGAGGGGAACGGCCCTCTTACACGATGGGGAGAGAGTTTCAAGACAGATCATGCACACACACAAGTGGGAATGGGGGGTGTTCCCGGCCACAACGGTAAAGTTGAGACCTATGGAATCAGGACCTGGTTCAAATCCTGACCCCGACACTTTTGAGTGTGGCCTTGGGGCAAGTCACCTCCCTAAGGTGCATTCCCTTGTCTGCAAAATGGGAATAGAGTTGTTCTCATCTGGCGTTTTCTCTTATTGTGCTTATTTTCCTAATCTTCATTTCATCCCTCACGAAGGTTGTCAGATTTAGTAAATCATCATACAGGATGCCCAATTACATTTGCAGATAAAGAACGAGTAAGGTTTTAGTCTAAGTCTCATGCAATATTTGGGACATACACTGAGAAATTCTTCCGTTTGTCTGAAACTCACACTTCACTGGATGTCCTGTGTTTTCTCTGGCAACCCTGCTCCCCCACCAACGTGGTGATTTTGGGATAGTAATCTTCCCCCTCTCAGTTTTGGTTTCTATATCTGGAAAATGTGGAAGTAGGGGGTAGAATAAATGATTTTTAAGTTGTTGTGACTTTGAGATTTCTTCATGGGTTATTTGGACCCATTCTCTCGACAAGCCCCACCCCAACTCCAGTCTGTATGCCTCAGTTTCCCCTCTCAGTCCTTAGGAACACTACGTTTATTTATTTATTTATTTATTTATTTATTTTGAGATGGATTCTCGCTCTGTGACCCAGGCTGGAGTGCAGTGTTGCGATCTTGGCTCACTGCAACCTCCGCTTCCCAAGCGATTCTCCTGTCTCAGCCTCCTGAGTAGCTGGGATTAGAGGCGTGTGTCACTCTGCCTGGGCCCCAGAGTGAGACTCCATCTCAAAAAACAAACAAACAAACAAACAAACACTTGCTTTCACTTTATGGACTCGCCCTGAATTCTTTCTTGCACGAGATCCAAGAACCATCTCTTGGGCTCTGGATCAGGACCCCTTTCCTCTAACACAGCTGCAGATCCCAAAGGTGATCAGACTTGGGTCCTAAGATGGGAATGTCAGGGAAACTGATAAGGGCAGCCACCAGGTCCCAGGGATCTGTGTTCATGGGGGTCTGCTGTGTCAGGAGATGCCTGCTGAAGGTGGGGTCCTTCAATGTCAGGGAGTTGTATTTTTAGTAAAGATAGGGTTTCATCATGTTGCCCAGGCTGGTCTTGAACTCCTGGCCTCAAGTAATCCACCCACCTCAGCCTCCCAAAGTGCTGATACTACAGGTTTGAGCCACCCCACCTGGCCTGGAAACAGTATTTTCTAACCTTGAGCCAGTTTGTTTCATTTATGCGGCAATGGCGCCACCTAGTGGCTCAATGGAGAAGTGCCCAGAGGGTAAACACCAGCCCACAGCAGGGCTTGGAAAAACACTCAAAGGAATGTGAGCAGAAGATGAACATCTCTGTCTGGGGGAAAAATGGTATCATTAAACCATAGCAACCTCAATGTCCACTCCTCCTTCACCAAGATCTCACGGTGATGTTAGGAACTGTCTACCAAGAGGCAGGAAAAGTACACAAGCAAAGTAACATGGTGCATTATCTATGGATATCTTGTTGGTCTCATTTTTTTTTGTTGTTGTTGTTGGAAGGAGTCTCGCTCTGTCACCCAGGCTGTAGTGCAGTGGTGTGAGCTTGGCTCACTGCAACCTCTGCGTCCCCGGTTCAAGCGATTCTCCTGCCTCAGCCTCCCTAGTAGCTGGGATTACAGGCACATGCCACCATGCCTGGCTAATTTTTATATTTTCAGTAGAGACGGGGTTTTGCCATGTTGGCCAGGCTGGTCTTGAACTCCTGACCTCAAGTGTTCTGCCGGCCTTGACCTCCCAAAGTGCTGGGATTACAGGCGTGAGCCACCGTGCCCCGCCTGGTCTCATCTGATTTTTAGCAACGGTGGGGTCAACCTGATCAATTGCCCTGAATTTTCCCGTGTTCTTCCTCTCTCTCTCTCTCTCTTTCTTCCTAATGATGACATTTATGTACTGCATATCAAGCCCTGTCTGAGTGCCTTATGTTGTGATTGCTAAGCACCTACCTATTGTTTGCAAGGCCCTGGAATACAAGGTGAAGGCACTGGAAAAGGTCCTGGCCCCTAGCCCTAGCAAAGGCAATCATATGCATGAGCGTTCGAATTTTTTTTGAATATTCAACAATTACAATGAAAATGCCGCTAACAGTTTTTACAAGGCCAGGCACAGTGGCTCATGCCTGTAATCCCAGCACTTTGGGAGGCTGAGGTGGGCAGATCACCTGAGGTCAGGAGTTCAGGACCAGCCCAACCAACATGGTGAAACCTGGTCTCTACTAAAAATACAAAAATTAGCCAGATGTCGTGGTGCACGCCTGTAATCCCAGTTACTGAGGAGGCTGAGGCTGGAGAATTGCTTGAACCTGGGAGGTGGAGGTTGCAGTGAGCCGAAATCGCACCACTGCACTCAAGTCTGGGCAACAGAGTGAGACTCCGTCTCAAAAAACAAATAAACAAACAAACACTTAGCCAGGGCTCTGTAAACCGTGGCATATAGTATCTATACGGGAGACATATGGATCCCTCCACCTGTTTTCATACAGCCCATGAGCTGCACAAAAATGTTTAATATTTTTTATATTTTTAAATAGTTGAAAAAAATCAGGCCAGGCATAGTGGCTCATGCTTGTAATCCCAGCACTTTGAGAGGTCGAGGTGGGGTGGATCACTTGGGGTCAGGAGTTTGAGACCAGCCTGGCCAAAATGGTAAAACCCCGTCTCCACTGAAAATACAAAAATTAGCTGGGAGTGGTGGCATGCACCTGTCATCCTACCTACTCGGGAGGCTGAGGCAGGAGAATTGCTGGAACCCAGGAGGCAGAGGTTGCAGTGAGCCAATATCACGCCACTGCACTAAAGCCTGGGCAACAGAGTGAGACTCTGTCTCAAAAAAAAAAAAAAAATCAGAAGGATACTGTTTCATGACATATGAAAATGATATGCACTTCCAATGTCAGCATCCATAAATAGAATTTTATTGGAAGAATACCATGCCTGTTTGCTTAATATGGTCTATGGCCACTTCTGCACTCCAAGGGCAGAGGTGAATATTTGCAGGAGAGACGGTATGGCTCCCAATGTAAAAAATATCTACTGTCTTGTCCTTTATGGGAAAGTAACTAATGATAATATTACAAATACCTACAGGGTACAGCTGTGTGTCTGGCGCCATTTTAAGTGCTTTCTACATACGGGCTCGTTTAATGCCTCAGCACCTCTGGGGCAGGGGTGCTACTGTTAATTATGATCCTCACGTTGGAGACAAGAACAGGAGGCACAGACAGAGTAGGTTCCTTGCACACGGATTCACAACTGGTAAGTGCTCAAAAGCAGGATTTGAGCCTAGGCACTTCCCGATACAGAGTCAAATTTTATTTTTATTTTTATTTATTTTTTGGAGACAGAGTCTCACACTGTCACCCAGGCTGCAGTGCAGTGGCGTGATCTCGGCTCACTGCAACCTCCGCCTCCAAGGCTCAAGCGATTCTCCTGCCTCAGCCTCTGGAGTGGCTGGGATTATAGGCACCCGCCACTATGCCCAGCTAATTTTTGTATCTTTTAGTAGAGACGGGGTTTCACCATGTTGGCCAGGCTGGTCTCGAACTCCTGGCCTCAAGTGATCCACCCTCGGCCCCTCAAAGTGCTGAGATTACGCTCGAGCCACCACACCCAGCCCAGAGTCTGATTTTAATTTAAAAAAAGAAAACCCTATACCACAAAGTTAAAGGATGAAGTTGGAAAGTAAATGTTTTGTTTGGTTGTTTCCTGATGGCTACTATGTGTTTTTTGAACACTAAATAGCAATTTTTCCCCCTAAAATGTTCTCCTCTTGTGTTTTGTGGACAGTAGCTGCGGTGGTGCCCCAGGGTTACTGGTAACTTCAAAACATGGTTAACTTGCCTACTGGGTACCCTAATAGCACATGGGGAAGTGACAATGTCATCATCATCATCGTCATCATCATCATTCTACAGAGGAAACTGAGGCCCAGAGAGGGTGAGCTTCCTGCCCAAGGTCAAGTGAAGGTCATTCTTATTGAAGACTTTTCCCATTATATCAGACAATAGTAGGCAAATGGAGACAGGACTGGAGGAGGAAGAGAAGGAGGAGATGGGGGTGGAAGGTGGGGAGAAAAAGGAGGAGAGGAAGAAGAAAGAGAAGAGAAGGAGAGGGAGGAGGAGAGGGAAGAGAGGGAGGAGGGGAGAGGAGAAGAGGGGAGAAGGCAAGAAGTGGGAGGGAAGATGACACGGAGCAGAAAGGAAGAAGGTGGAGCAGGAGAGAGGAAGAGGAGGAGGAGGGGGAAGGAGGAAAAGGAAGGGGTGCAGGAAGAGGAGGGGGTGCTTGGGTAGAAGGTGGGGGGGATGGAGGAGGAGGGAGGGTGCAGGGAGGGGTGCAGGAGGATGGGGGCAGGAGGAGGAAGCTGGTGCAGGGGGAGAGGGGAGGAAGTCTTATAAGCTTCTACACCTGGAATGGAATCCAGGGTGATGAAGGCAGAACAAGGGTAAAACCTTTCATGTGCCTCTCTGACACCAACCCGGTTCTCCCACAGCCTCAAACTTGCCCTAACCCTGGGGTCACAGCAGACCTCTTCCAGCCTTTTGAATACTAAGTCAGGAGGAGGAAGGGTGGGAGGGAGGAGGAGGAAGGGTGGGAGGGGGGAGGAGGAAGGGTGGGAGGGGGGAGGAGGAGGGGGAGAAGGAAGGGTGGGGGACTCCGTTTAAATCCCGTCTTCCTCCTCTCGCATACCTGCCAGAGATAGACGAAGCAGACCATGATCCAGACAAGAGGCAGCCACAGCCCGTTGAGGTAGAGGACGCTCTCGGTCAGCCGCTGCACGTCCACGGACACCAAGTTGACCACGTCACCCACTGCACTGGCCTTTCTGGAGCCGCTGGACAGAGCCAGGACCTGGTGGGTGGGCGGAAGGAGAGAAGTAAAGTGGGGAGGCCGGGGCAGAGGGATGCCCCAGTGGCTTCTCCACCCACTGAGCCCCACTTCACACGTCTGCGAGGTGGGTGAGTAAACTCTCTTAGGCCAACCTCTCAGGGCTCTGAGGATCCACAGAGATGACAAAAATGAAAATCCCCCAAGATCCCTAAAGCACGGGAGACGTAATAATGTTTAACATGCACGAAAACACCAGATCAACATGGGTAATGGTGGTCATCTGCCCAGTGCTCACCATGTGGCAGGCACTGTGCTGAATGAACAGCCTCATCCTGTCCCGGGTGCTCACAGCTGTGAATGGTACCAAGCAGGCACTACCATATTCATTCCATCTAATGCCAGGCCAGGCGCAGTGGCCCCTGCCTGTAATCCCACCACTCTGGGAGGCTGAGGTGGGAGGATTGCTTGATCCCAGGAGTTTGAGACCAGCCTGGGTGACATAGTAAGCCCCAATCTCTACAAAACACTTTTAAAAATTAGCCAGGGGGCCAGGCGCGGTGCCTCATATCTGTAATCCCAGCACTTTGGGAGGCCGAGGTGGACAGATCACCTGAGGTCAGTAGGTAGAGACCAGCCTGGCCAACATGGGGAAACCCTGTCTCTACCCAAAATACAAAAATTAGCTGGGCATGGTGGCAGGCGCCTGTAATCCCAGCTACTTGGGAGGCTGAGGTGGGAGAATTGCTTGAACCCAGGAGGCGGAGGTTGCAGTGAGCTGAGATCAAGCCATTGTATTCCAGTCTTGGCGACAAGAGCAAAACTCCGTCTCGGGGAAAACAAAAATTAGCCAGGCATGGTTGTGGTGTGCCTATGGTCCCAACTAGCTACTGGGGAGGCTGAGGTGGGAGGATCGCTTGAGTACAGGAGGTTGAGGCTGCAGTGAGCCATGTTGGTGCCACTGCACTCTAGCCTGGGCAACAGAGCAAGACCCTGTCTTAAAAAAAAATGCCATGGATAAAATGCTCTCTATTATTCTCTCACCAAGGAAAACACCATTTCCAATTAAATTAAGACATGTAAAAGACATCTCGATTTTGGAAGTATTAGAGTGAAAAAAAAATGTGAGACTAGAATCAATGAAATAAACATTTACTAACCCCATTCTGTGGCTAAAGAAACTGAGGCACAGAGAAGTTGAGCAACTTGCCCAGTCACAGGCCTTGTAAGCTCCTACACAAGGGATGGAATCCAGGATGACGAAGGCATGACAAGGGTGAGACCTTTTTTTTTTTTTTTTTTTTTGAGACGGAGTCTCGCTCTGTCGCCCAGGCTGGAGTGCAGTGGCGCAATCTCGGCTCACTGCAAGCTCCGCCTCCCGGGATCACGCCATTCTCCTGCCTCAGCCTCCCGAGTAGCTGGGACTACAGGTGCCCGCCACCACGCCCGGCTAATTTTTTGTATTTTTAGTAGAGACGGGGTTTCACCGTGGTCTCGATCTCCTGACCTCGTGATCCGCCCGCCTCGGCCTCCCAAAGTGCTGGGATTACAAGTGTGAGCCACCGTGCCTGGCCAAGGGTGAGACCTTTCACGTGCTTCTCTGACACCAACCTGGTTCTCTGGCAGCCTCATGTCTGCCTTAACCCTGGGGTCACAGTGGACCTCTTCCAGCCGGTTGAATGCCAAATTCCACATGCAGTCCTCTCTGTGACTGTGTGAGGGAGTGAAGAAGTGATCCAGGAATGACTGGGCATCGAAATTCTCCACTTAGCAAGTCTTTGAATAGGGCCCACTGTGTGACTCACACCGAGCTGGGAACTGAAAACACAGCTGTGAACAACAGAGATGAGGCTTGCTCTCCCGGGACTGGAGTTTGAGGTGAGGAACAAGGTTCTATAATAAAGATTCATATAACTGGCTGGGCACAGTGGCTCACACCTCTAATCCCAGCACTTTGGGAGGCCGAGGCGGGTGGATTGCTTGAGGCCAGGAGTTCGAGATCAGCCTGGCCAATGTGGCGAAAGCCCATCTCTAGTAAAAATACAAAAATTAACTGGGCATGCTGGTGGGCGCCTGTAATCCCAGCTACTTGGGACGCTGAGGCAGGACAATCGCTTGAACCCAGGAGGCAGAGGTTGCAGTGAGCCGAGATTGCACCACTGCACTACGGTTTGGGTGACAGAGTGAGACTCTGTCTCAAAAAATAAGACAAAACAAAAATATTTCTGTAACTCATGCTTTAATGGCAGTTATTCTGCGTAACATAAAAAAGCAGCCCAGGTTGGGCACAGTGGCTCACGCCTATAATCCCAGCACTTTGGGAGGCCAAGGTGGGCGGATCACCTGAGGTCAGGAGTTCGAGACCAGCCTGGCCAACATGGTGAATCCCTGTCTCTACTAAAAATACAAAATTAGCCAGGCATGGTGGTGTACACCTGTAATCCCAGCTATTCAGGAAGCTGAGACAGGAGAATCACTTGAACCCAGCGGGCACAGGTTGCAGTGAGCTGAGACTGCACCATTGCACTCCAGCCTGGGCAACAAGAGCAAAACTCTGTCAAGAAAAAAAAAAAAAAAAAAAAGCCCAGAGGTTAGAGAGGAGGGATCTGATCTCATGAGGAGATCAAAGAAGGCCTCCCGGAGGGTGTGTGGGGAATAGGAAGATCAACGCCTGCTCGTCAGGTGGCCTTCCTCTTAGGCTCAGGAAATGTGGACTCTCAAGACAGGATAGGGCACACCCAGCTCTGGCATACACAGGGGAACACGAGCCTGGGACGCAGCCCTCTGGCAGGACGGCATCAAGAGCTGCCCTCTCGGCCATCCAGGAGCTGTCCCCTCTGTCCCCTCCTCCCCTAGGGGACAGCTCAGGTGTCAGGGAATGAGACTTACATGGGACGGGACCTGCCCTGGCTCAGATGCTCCATACCCCACAGAAGCCAATAGCTCTTGGGGCAGCAGTCCAGGGACTTAGCTTCCAGAGTCCCCCGAAGGGACAAGAGCTACTGCACAGAGAGAAGTCTAAAGCTGTGGCCTCCAACCAGGTATTCACAGTCAATGGACAGAACTTCCAGCCAGATGCAATTTGGATTTTTTAAATTTTTTATTTGTTTTTTGAGACGGGGTCTCGCTCTATTACCCAGGCTGCGCTGTAGTGGCACGATCTCAGTTCACTGCAACCTCCATCTCCCGGGTTCAAGCAATTCTCCTGTCTCAGCTTCCTGAGTAGCTGGAATTACAGGCATGCGCCACCACGCCTGGCTAATTTTTGTATTTTTAGTAGAGACGGGGTTTCGCCATGTTGGCCAGGCTGGTCTTGAACTCCTGACCTCAAGTGATCTGCCTGCCTCAGCCTCCCAAATTGCTGGGATTACAGGTGTGCACCACTGTGCCCAGCCTAGGGGTCCTTTTTACCACAAGCAGTATTGTCTGGGAACACAGCTGACAGGCCACCTTATCAGAAGGTTAATCCTTTATCCTCAAGGGGGAATGAGTGGAAGTTAAAATTAGGCTCAAAAATTAAAATTAGATTAGGGGGAGTGGAAATGGTGTCTAGGCAGTGAGAACAACTGCAAAGGCCCCAGGGTGGATGGGTGCCTGGAGTGTTTGAGGAGCTGAAAGGAGACCTGTGTGGCTGGAGGAGAGTGAGCAGGGAGGAGATGGGTGTCTGTGTGATGGAATGAGGTCAGAGACGTCCTAGGGGCCGATCACACAAGACCTTACAGGAATAACTAAGGAGCTGAGACAGATCACTTGAGGCTAGGAGTTCGAGACCAGCCTGACCAACATGGCAAAACCTTGTCTCTACCAAAAATACAAAAATAAGCCGGGCGTGGTGACACGTGTCTGTAGTCCCAGTTACTCAGGAGGCTGAGGCAGGAGAATTGCTTGAACACAGGAGGCTGAGGTTGCAGTGAGCCGAGATTGTACCACTGCACTCCAGCCAGGGCAACAATGTGAGACTCTGTCTCAAAAAAATAAATACATATAATAAAGAGAAATAACTAAGGAAGTGAGAACGTATCATGAGTGACTCTAATAAGCAAGGACTGAATGCGTTCTCAGCTGCTGATAACATTACTGCCTGCTCAGTGATATTGCTTTTACTGGCTGGGAAGGCCTGCGCTTGCCCCCCAGGGCTCACCTTTCTGTACACCAGGCCAGTGATGGCCGACCGCAGTCTCATCTGCAGCACCTTGAGCCTGTACATGTTCTGCTGCTCAAACAGCGTTTGCAGGCAGGCCGAGAGGAACATCAGCACAGCGAGGAGGTAGCCCTTCCAGGCTGGAGGCTTGGGATCACCAATAAACTCCAGGAAAAGGCTTTCAGGGGAAGGACGGAGAAGGTACAGCTGGTGAGAGGAGGTGCCCAAGGGGGTTGCCTTTGCCCAAACCAGTCCAGGTGTGGAGGATCAGTTGGTGTAGTTGACTTTCTTGCAATAATGGTCTCTGTTATTTCTCCCACTGTCCATACTCCTTTTCAATCTGACTACAGCTCCTCAAGATCAAGAGGTGGAGTTTTTGTCCCCACTTGTTATGGGCTAAATTGTGTCCTCACAAAGTTTATATGTTGAAGCTCCGACCCCTGTACCTCTGAATGTGACTGTATTTGGAAACAGGGCCTTTAAAGAGGCAATGAAGTTAAAATGAGGTCATTAGGCTGGGCCCTAATCCAATCTGACTGGGGTTCTTTTAAGAAGAGGAAATGTAGACACACAAGGAGACGCCAGGGGGCGCACACAGAGGAAAGACCACATGGAGACACAGGGAGGAGGTGGCCAACTGCAAGCTAAGGACAGAGGCCTAAGATGGAACCACCTTGCAGATACCTAATCTCGAACTTCCAGCTTCCAGAATCATGAGAAAATACATTTCTCTTGTTCAAGCCACTCAGTCTGTGATGCTTTGTTATGGCAGCTGAGCAGACACCACTTGAATCGGGGCTGGCTACAAAACTGGCTTTGGCCAACAGAGTAGAGTGGTGGTAAAGCCATGCTGGCCCTGAGCCTAGGCCTCAAGAGAAAATGTGGCTTTTGGCCTGTTTCTTAGAACCCTCCCAAGCAGCCACATGAACAAGTGAGCTAGCCTTTTGGAGAATGGGAACCCATATGGAGCAGAGACAGCCATCCCAGCCTCAGATACACAACTGCAGGCACTGAGAAAACCCAGGCAAGAAAAGAAGAACCACCCAGCTGAGCCCAGCCCACATTACTGACCCACATTACCATGAACTAAATAAATGAATGCTTGTAATTTTAAGCCATTCACATTTGGGGTATTTTACAGCAAAAGCTAATTGATGCAGTCAGGTAAGAGCTTGCTTATTTGCTCTTCTGGGGGTCAGTCACTTTCTCATTAATCATTTCCCTTCCTCAGCATCCTTCTCACCCATCCTCCAGTGTCCCGAGCACCAGATGTATAGGCAGAGGCAGGAGAGCTGAGGCCCCCTGGCCCTGGAAGGATGCCACTAAGAGACCACCCGCCTTAGCAGGTCACTTGAAGTCTGGGACTCACCTGAGCAGCTTGGGGACAGTGAACCTGAAGATATCACTGATGATGAGGCTAAGAGTCCCCAGGAGGAAGGTAGAATGGAACACCTGCCAGATGGCCTTCAGCAGTGGGCCCCACTGGCTCCCTTCTTGCCGTAGGAAGGGCTGGGTCTCTGGAGCCTCCATGCCACTGCCGCCTTTCCTTTTAAATGCTGTTGCCTTGGTATGCCTGAGGGGAGGGGAGAGATTAGCTCTGGGTCCCATTTTATACTCAGCCGCCAGCAGCAGGGCCAGGCATTAAAGGGTTGTTTTCCCAACAATGGAGACGGGTGGTGTGGATCTAGCCTGGCTCCCTCACCTGTTCCTCCTTATTACCCTGAGTACCCACTTAAGAGACAATCACAGGAGTTGGGGGGCAGGGCAGGAGGGCACTCTGAGGCCTCTTAGATGGTCATGGGAAAGCACACGTGTTGAGCACCTACTATGTGCCAGGCACTCCCGTCATCCTAAGACCCCCGAGAAGCCAGGTGTTGTTCCCATTTCACAGATGAGAAAACTGGGGTTCAGAGAAGTGAACTTGCCCAAGGGCACACAGCTGAGAAGTAAAAGAACTGGAATGTGATTCCAGCTGTCTGCCTCCAGAGCCCATGCACTTTTCTTTCTTTTTTTTTTTTTTTTTTTTGAGACGAAGTCTCCCTCTGTTGCCCAGGCTGGAGTGCAGTGGTGTGATCTTGGCTCACTGCAAACTCCACCTCCCAGTTCAAGTCATTCTCCCACCTCAGCCTCTCGAGTAGCTGGGATTACAGGCAAGTGCCACTATACCCAGCTAATTTTTGTATTTTCAGTAGAGAAGGGGTTATGCCATGTTGGCCAGGCTGGTTTTGAACTCCCGACCTCAGGAGATCCACCCGCTTCAGCTTCCCAAAGTGCTGGGATTACAGATGTGAGCCATCGCACCTGGCGTCTCATGTACTTTACAACCTATCATGTTGTCAACCTGGAGGAAGAAGAGCAGCCTGTCCCCAACACACACAACCAGCCAGCCCTTAGGTGGTTTTGAACTGGTGAAGAATCATGGCTGATGTGCATGGGGCCTAGTGCTCTGGCTCTGGATAAAAGTGCAGACAGAAGCTCAGGCTGCCTCAAACTAATAAGATCCCCAGCCTTTGGCCATAACCAGGGGCCACAGAGAAGAGCTAAGGTGAGGGAAGGAGAGGAGGAGATAGGGGGAGGCCTGAGGGCCCCTCTGAGGCAGGTCAGAAGCCCTGGGCGGTAAAGGAGAGGCTGGGGCGATGCAGCTGCTGACAGTCCGGTTGCTGTGTGGTCCTGGGCGGGCACACTGCTCCTCTCTCTGTGTGTGAGAGGATGGGTGTGGTCCCCCGCTGAGTCCCCTGTGGCTCTGACAACCTATAAGGTTATCAGTAATTTCTTTTTTTTTTTTTTTTTTTTTTTTTGAGACAGAGTTTCACTTTTGTCGCCCAGGCTGGAGTGCAGTGTAGCAATCTCGGCTCACCGCAACCCCTTCCTCCTGGGTTCAAGCAATTCTGCTGCCTCAGCCTCCCGAGTAGCTGGGATTACAGGCGCACGCCACGATGCCTGGCTCATTTTTGTATTTTTAGTAGAGACAGGGTTTCACAATGTTAGCCAGGCTGGTCTTAAACTCCTGACCTCAGGTGATCCACCTGCCTCGGCCTCCCAGAGTGCTGGGATTACAGGTGTGAGCCACCATGCCTGGCCACTTATCAGTAATTTCAATCCCCATTACAGGTCTGTGACCCGGGGCCACGTGCTGGGATCAGCTCTTTACACGAAGGAGCTCACTGACTCCCCTGGGTCCCCTTGCCAGGTGGGCATTATTAGGCTCTCCATTTTACAGAAGGGGAAGCTGAGGCTCTGAGAGGTGGTGACAGCCACCCGAGGTCACACAGCAAGGGCAGAGCAGGGATTTGAGCCTAGATTTTGATTTATGGTTCGTAGAGGGTTTCTTGTGCATTAAGGACCCCCAACCTCACCATAATAAAATAATAATTAAAAAAAGAAGCATAAGAAAAAAACTCTGGTGAGCTCAGGTGGCCAGACCCTTCAAGGCCGAGGTCTTTGTCCCACATTATTGGTCTGATCTGGTGTTTGGTTTGGCATCTATGGAGGGTGGTGGTTCAGCTCTGTTACTGAGTGGGTGTGGCCTGCTGCTCACAAATATTTTGGCATTTGGGTCTCAAAGCCAAGAAGATGCCCCTTCCATACAGAGAGCATCCCTGGCCACCCCTTCCGGTCTGATCCTGCCATTTAATCCATTGCCTTCACAGCCATGCCCATGGCTCCAACCCTCTCTTTGTCTCGTTAGAACCCCAGGTGGGTAGACTTTGCCTGTATTTTCCACCAAGATGTCCCTAGTATAGAGTCCAGCTCCTGCACACAGTAGGAGCTCAATAAACACTTGTCAAACGAATGGGAAAAACAGATTGAGTGATGTGCGCAAAGGGCCTAACAAGAGTGCCCCCCGCACATACTGTTATAAAAATTTATAGAAGGAAGGAAGGAGCTTGGCTGGGTGGACAGAACTTGGCTTTGGAGCCAGGAAACTGTGGTTCCAATGCCTGCCCTGTCTCCTCTCCTCTGAGCCTTAGTGTTTCCATCTGCAAAATGGGGTCGGGGAAGAGTTGACTGGAAAGTTTTCTTTCTGGCTGAGGTTTTGCTCAGTTCTATTTGTGCTGTTTGCGTCAGAGAGTCAGTGTGTTCAGCCTGCAGGCTCCATAGCAAGCGTTTTCCTCTCCTGCAGGTCTCACCTCCATCAAGGAAGATGTCCAGATTGCTGTCTGACGTCTGGTCTCTGGACTGAAGGCCATTTAGTGCAGCTCTCACAAATGATAGTGGGGCAAGGCAGGGGGTATGCATGAGTGGCATGGGCAAGGTGTGAGTTGGGGGATACAAAAGGGAGTGGTGGAGGCCGGGCGTGGTGGCTCACACCTGTAATCCCAGCACTTTGGGAGGCCGAGGCGGGCGAATCACCTGAGGTCAGGAGTTCAGGGCCAGTCTGATAGCCTGAGTAACATGGAGAAACCCCGCCTCTAATAAAAAATACAAAAATTAGTGAAGCTGACTTGACCAGCAGGTGGCTGTTGTGTGGCCTCTCAGGAGGACGCCCTCTCCCTTCCCCCAGTAGTTGCAAAATACTTCAGAAAGAAAACCAAAGTTCTCTGTGGGTGCAGTCAGTTGGTTCAGAAGCTGATAGAGCCTGGTCTTTATATAACCCTATCTTTCCCCTTTCTTTCTGTCAACTGTTTATGGGAGGATTCTCAAACTGTTCTGGAGAATGTTTCTACCCTTTAGTTCTAGTGTTGGGTGACCTGTAATTTTCATGTTGGCTGGGGATGCCAGGAGTTGGCAGAGGCTCCTTCCAGAGCCCCTGTGGTCTGAATTCTGCCACTTCTGTAAAATCATTTAAAAGTAGAGGGTGAGTCAGGTGCAGTAGCTCACACCTGTAATCCCAGCACTTTGAGAGGCCAAGGCAGGCAGATCCCCTGAGGTCAGGAGTTCAAGATCACCCTGGCCAACATGGTGAGACCTTGTCTCTACTAAAAAAATTAAAAAACGAGCCAGATGTGGTGGCGCACGCCTGTGGTCCCAGCTACTCGGAAGGCTGAGGCAGGAGAATCGCTTGAACCCAGGAGGTGGAGGTTGCAGTGAGCCGAGATCATGCCACTGCACTCTAGCCTGGGTGACAGAGTGAGACTCTGTCTCAAAAAACCAACCAACCAACCAACCAACCCAGTGAAGGGGGTCCAGCAAGCCATGCCTGGGGTGAGAGAGAACTGATGTTTTGGTTCTCTCACACTACTTACTCTGTTTGGAAAAACACATGCCCTTCCTTTGTGGGAACAGCCCCTACCCTCTTCTGTGGCTCTGAAGGGACCACCAGTCATGGAACCAGCCCCCTGGGCATGGGATTGGCCCCTGACAGGCACATGACTTGAGCCAGGCCAATTAGAGGCCTTCCTTGGGATTTTCTATGTGGACGTTAGGAGAGAGATGCTCTCTCATTCTGCTGGAATTTGCTGAACTTGCATGGGAAGGGATAGGCCTTATGGAGAGACCAACACGTAGATAATAGTTGGGATGGGAGATGAAAGGAGAGAATCCTGACATCATGTGAGTCCCCTGATCCAGCATCACCTGAGGCTAGATCCCCTTAGCTGTGTGAGCCTATAGTATCAATCTCTCTCTTCTCTGTCTCTCTTAATGTGTGGGATTCAGCCATCTGCAACAACTACCACAAAATCCCAGAGTATGCAGGGAACTTCCCACAGAGCGGACTTACTTCTTTGTTCTGTCTCCTGAAACACCAAGGTCCAGTGAGGTTAAGCAACGTCCAAGGTCATCACTATTTGAAGGCAGGGCAACATTTAACCCAATTTTATCTAATCCTATGTAGGCTAATTTATCTAGACCAGAGTTTCTCAAATGAGGCATCCCAGGCTCTAAGGGCTGCAGAGAAGTTTCCAGAGATGCCACTGAGGGCAGGAGTGGACAGAGTGGATAACTCCAAAGATCTTAACACCCTCTGGATGACTGACAGCACTTGAGCACTTCCCATTTGCAAGACATTTGCAAGTTCTTTTCTGTAAATCATCTTTTTTTTCCATCCCCATAAGCTATGAGCTGGGGCTAATGACATCCCCACTGAACAGATGAGAAAACTGAGGCCCAGGAAAGGAACTGCTCAGGTTATACCTTAAGTGAGCAGCTGCCTGCGTGTTATGAGTCACCTCCCAACCCTCCACCCCGGCCTTAAAATACCTCTTCTCTTTCCTGCCTGTCATTCTGCCGTTTCCCCATTTGTAGGAAGCTGTTTGTAGGAACCTGTGATGCGTTCTGGGAGGAACCATATCTTGAACCTGATACTACTCAGTGGGATCAGCTGGAAGGCAAGGTGGGGAGGCAGTAGTGCAGCAAGAGTAGCGTTGGGGGCTGCACTGGGGGTCAAATGATGAGCTTTTCTTTTTTTTCTTTTTTTTTTTTTTTTGAGATGGAGTCTCGCCCTGTCGCTCTGGCTGGAGTGCAGTGGTGACATCTCCACTCACTGCAACCTCTGCCTCCTGGGTTCAAATGATTCTACTGCCTCAGCCTCCTGAGTAGCTGGGATTACAGGTGCCCACCACCACGCCCAGCTAATTTTTGTATTTTTAGCAGAGATGAGGTTTCGCTATGTTGGCCAGATTGGTCTTGAACTCCTGACCTTGTGATCCACCTGCCTCGGCCTCCCAAAATGCTGGGATTACAGGCATGAGCCAGCACACTCGGCCAATGATGAGCTTTTCACAAGGAGCATCCAGGTGAGTTCTTGGTCTCCACCCACTTACCTCCGGGCTGCACTGCGGTTCCTCATCCACTCCTTTTCAAGCCGGGAAACAAGTTCTTCTGAGGAGTTTTCTCTCCCAAGTGACCAGAGGTCTTTTGGTCTCAGTGGCCTCCTATATCCCCTCCAGACCAGCCTGCAAAAGAGGCGCACCAGGGAAAGCTTTTCCTGCCATTCTCCCCTGCAGGATCCTGGCCAGGTGGGTAGCTGTGTGACCCTGGGTAAGTCACTTTACCTCTCTGTACCTCTGCTGGCCCCTGAGTAAAAAGAAAGCAATTCACTAACCCTACCTAACGTCTGCAGGGCATTTCTCATTTCACAAAGATTGTCTCATTAATTCTTACATGAACCCATAAGGTAGATTATTATTGTTTGTTTGTTTGAGATGGAGTCTTGCTCTGTCTCCCAGGCTGGAGTGCAGTGGCGCAATCTCGGCTCACTGCAACCTCCACCTCCCAGGTTCAAGCGATTCTCCCACCTCAGCCTCCTGAGTAGCTGAGATTACAGGCACCCACCACCATACCCGGCTAATTTTTGCATTTTTTGTAGAGATGGAGTTTCACCATGTTGGCCAGGCTGGTCTCGAACTCCTGGCCTCAGGTGATCCACCTGCCTCAGCCTCCCAAATTGCTGGGATTACAGGCATGAGCCACCACACGCAGCCTGTAAATTGATAGTTTATAATTGTATAAATGTATGAGTATATTATTATAGATCTATTTTACAGATGGGGAAGGAAAAGAAGTGTAGAGAAATTCAGTGGCTAAACCAAGGGATAGCCCTTGGCAAGGGAAGCAGACATTACCCTGGGAGTCAGAAGTCCATTGTCCAAAACTATCACTGTAGAAGAAGCTTGAACTCCTCCCTCAGCTTTATTTTTTAATTATTATTATTTTTTGAGACGGAGTCTCACTCTGTTGCCTAGGCTGGAGTGCATTGGCGTGATCTGGGCTCACTGCAACCTCCGCCTCCCTGGCTCAAGCGATTCTTATGCCTCAGCCTCCTGAGTAGTTGAAATTACAAGCGTCCACCATCACGTCTGGCTGATTTTTGTGTTTTTAGTTGGGGTATCATCATGTTGGCCAGGCTGGTCTCGATGTACTGGCCTCAAGCAATCCTCCCACCTCAGCCTCCCAAAGTGCTAGGACTACAGGCGTAAGCCACCACACCTGGCTAATTTTTTTGTTTATAGTAGAGACGGGATTTTGCCATGTTGGCCAGGCCAGTCTCGAACTCCTGGCCTCAAGTGATCGGTCGGGGTTGGCCTTCCAAAGTGTTGGGATTATGGGTGTGAACCACTGCACCTGGCCTCAGGTCTCTTTAATCTTTCTGATGACACCAGCCAGAGGGTCTTGCCTGGTTCTGGTCTGTGACTCTTCTCTAAGCCTTACCAAGTTCCCTTTTCTTTTTTATTTTTATTCTTTTTATTTTTTTGAGATGGAGTCTCACTCTGTTGCCCAGGCTGGAGTGCACTGGTGTGATCTTGGCTCACTGCAACCTCCACCTCCTGGGTTCAAGTGATTCTCCTGCCTCAGCCTCCCGAGTGGCTGGGATTACAGGCTCCCACCATCACACCTGGCTAATTTTTATATTTTTAGTAGAGATGAGGTTTCACCATTTGGTCAGGCTGGTCTCGAACTCCTGACCTTGGGTGATCCACCTGCCTCAGCCTCCCAAGGTGTTGGGATTATAGGCGTGAGCCACTGCGCCAGGCCACCAAGTTCCCTTTTCTAATGCAGAGCCAACTTGGGGAAGCAACTCTTCTGACATAGAAATTATTAACGTGGCTTGATTTTCTCTGAAATTATTTTTGGAGTTCTCCTATATGGCAAGTAATGCTATAGATTTTTCCTATTTTAGCAGTGATAGAGAGTTTCTTTTTAAAAACAGTTTATTAGAGTAAAAAAAGTGACTCAATTTAGTTTTTGCCCCAATAGGACAAAAAAGCATCAAGAGTGGTCCACAAATGCTTACGTTTGGGAAGCAGGGTCTGGACCCCCCAGGAGAGCCGTTTAGAAAACCTCTAAGCTCTTTCTACCAATTCCACACATTCAAAGCCCGGTATTTTTCATTTATTTAATAGCCATTTAGGCCGGGTGCGGTGGCTTATGCCTGTAATCCCACCACTTTGGGAGGTCGAGGGGGGTAGATCACTTGAGGTCAGGAGTTTGAGACCAGCCTGGCCAACATGGTGAAATCCGGTCTCTACAAAAAACTGCAAAAATTAGCTGGGCATGATGGCAGTCACCTGTAATCCCAGCTACTTGGGAGGCTGAGGCAGGAGAATTGCTTGAACCTGGGAGGTGGAGGTTGCAGTGAGCTGAGATCGTGCCATTCATTGCACTGCAGCCTGGGCAACAAGAGTGAAACTCTGTCTCAAAAAAAAAAAAAGAAAAAGAATAGCCCGGGCACAGTGGCTCATGCCTGTAATCCCAGCACTTTGGGAGGCCGAGGCGGGCAGATCACCTGAGGTCAGGAGTTTGAGATCAGCCTCACCAACATGGAGAAACACTGTCTCTACTAAAAATACAAAATTGGCCGAGTGTAATG
The DNA here is from genome assembly GCF_028878055.3 of Symphalangus syndactylus. Lineage (NCBI taxonomy): Eukaryota > Metazoa > Chordata > Mammalia > Primates > Hylobatidae > Symphalangus > Symphalangus syndactylus. The sequence goes on along the minus strand of NC_072440.2, from coordinate 74,053,875 downwards.
GTGCATGCCTGTAATCTCAGCTACTCGGGAGGCTGAGGCAGGAGAATTGCTTGAACCCGAGAGGCAGAGGTTGCAGTGAGCCGAGATCGTGCTATTGTACTCCAGCCTCGGCAACAAGAGTGGAACTCCATCTCAAAAGAAAAGAAAAATAATTACCACTTATACTCATTATTTGCCAGGTCCTGTTCTAAGTGCTTTACAGATCTGATCTTATTTAAACTTCCAACCCTGTGAGGTAGGTGCTATTATTAATCCCATTTTGAAGGAGTGGAGATTGAGGCACAGAGAGGTTAAGTAACTTGTCCAAAGCTACACAGCTAGGAAGTGGTAGGGCCAGGATTCAAATCCACATGTCAGGTGCTACTGAGATCTGAATGCAATGTGGTCAGGAGGGAGCACATCCTCAAGTGCCTTGTGAGCTGGCCCTGGAGAAGCAGCTGTTTTCTCAATCTGTCTGGAACCTTCTAGAAAGTAGACACTTGCTCCTTTATCTCCTCACCCCTGGGGCTTAGCACATAGTAGGTGCCTATTAAATGTTGGTGGAATGACTGAAATCAAGTGTTGGAGACAATTCTATTACTATTAAGCACCTGCTGTGTGCAAGCACTAAGCACTTTCCGTCTCATGCAGGTTGAGTCATCCCCATCTTACAGAGGGAAAACTGAGACTCCGGGGGTTTGTGACATGGCCTGCTAACAGGCAGAGGCGGGATTCAAATCCAGATCTCACTCCAGTGAGTGAATGGGAACAGGATGCAGATGGTGGACACTGAACACAAAGAAGAAAGCACTGAAGCTGGGATGGAGAAAGACTAGCTGGCCTTTGTAAGCATACTGGAAGGGCCACGGGTGGGAATCAGAGCAGCAAATGCAGGTGGGTGAGGTACCATCCCAACCCTTCCCTGCGACTTTACTTACCCAGAAACCCACCAGAACATGGCTTTGGAGGGGAAGGAGGCCCCAGCCTCTGGACAGGGGTTCTGCAACAGACAAAAATGGAGAAGGGAAATATGTGGCAAGGTAGGAAGACAGGACGAACTGTGTATTTTTTTTTTTTTTTTTTTTTTTTTTGAGACAGGGTTTCGCTCTGTTGCCCAGGCTAGAGTACAGTGGTGTGATCTTGGCTCACTACTACCTCTGCCTCCTGGGTTCAAGTGATTCTCCTGCCTCAGCCTTCCAAAGAGCTGGGATGACAGGTGTGTGCCACCACACACAGCTAATTTTTTGTATTTTTAGTAGAGACAGGGTTTCACCATGTTGGCCAGGCTGGTCTCAAACTCCTAACCTCAAGTGATCTGCCTATCTCGGCCTCCCAAAGTGCTGGGATTATAGGCATGAGCCACTACACCCAGCTCTGACGGTGTATTTTCTACTGAAAGTACACATCGAGGTGCCCAGCCTCCTTGCCAGAGGTGCACACCAGTGAGCTTGGTGCTTCCCAGCAGGCAAGGTAAAAAGAGGTTGGGCCACAGGCCTACAATGTCCACAACGTAAGAGCTAACAGTGGCTCAGAAGAATAACTATGATTATACTGAAACCAAAGCCTTGCCTTGCTTCTCAAAAGCAAGGACCCCGCATAACGAAGACAATGAGATCCTGGACAATATCCCTCGGCAAATGTTGTGAAGAGAGACCTGCCATGCGATTTTGTCAGGTGCACCAGGAAGATTCCAACAGTCTGTACTCTTTACCAATAAGGCGTGAAGGTGCCCATTTCACCACATTTCTGCCATCACAGCTTATCAATTTTTAAATTTTGTTGCTACTCTGGTAGGTGCAAAAAAGATTCCTATGATAGTTTTAGCTATTCTCAAGCCAATTTTTTTTTTTTTTTTGAAAACAGGGTCTCGCTCTGTCACCCAGGCTGGAGGGCAATGGTGCAATCATAGCTCACTGTAGCCTTTATCTCTTGGATTCAAGCAATCCTCCTGCTTCAGTCTCCACAGAGCTACCCTGTAGTGGGACTACAGGCATGCACTACCACACTTGGCTATTTTTAAAAACCTTTTTGTAGAGATGGGGTCTCACTACATTGCCTAGTCTGATCTAGAACACCTGGGCACAAACAATCCTCCTTCCTCGGTCTCCCCAAGTGTTGAGATTACAGGCATGATCCACTGCATCTGGCCCCATTTGAACATCTATTTATATGATGTCAGATCAGTCTCTTCCACAAAAGAATTGTTTCTTGATTTCACAGACTGCTTCAGTGTTACCTATTGTAAATCTCTCAGTCTCTCATGAGCTTCTCCTATGGAGCACTTACTCAGGGGTAATTTTCTTTTTCCTTCTTCTTTTTTTTTTTGGTGGAGTTTCGCTCTTGTTGCTCAGGCTGGAGTGCAATGGCAAAGTCTCGGCTCCCTGCAACCTCCACATCCCGGATTCAAGCAATCTCCTGCCTCAACCTCCTGAGTAGCTGGGATTACAGGTGTGTACCACCATGCCTGGCTAATTTTTGTAATTTTAGAAGAGATGAGGCCTTACCATGTTGGCCAGGCTGGCTTTGAACTCTCGACCTCAAGTGATCCACCTGCCTCGGCCTCCCAGAGTGTTGGGATTACAGGCATGAGCCACTGTGACCATCCAGTTTTCAACATATTTGTTTAATTATGTGACCAACGTCTGGTTCCCCTGCTTGACCAGTAGCTACATGAGAACGGAAACTGTGTCTGCTTGTTCACCATAGATCCTTATGCCCTTGCTAGGGCATGGCGGGGGGTTGGCAAGCTATGACCAAATCTGGCCCACTGCCTGTTTCTGCAAATAGTTTTATTGCAACACAGCCATGAAATTTGTTGACATATTCTGCTTTTGTGTTCAATGGCAGAGTTGAGTGGTTGCCACTGAGATCACTGTGTGGCTCACAGAGTCCAAAATATTTTCTCTTGGCCCATATAGAAAAAGTCTGCCAACTGTGGCGTCGAGTAGAAATGCAATGCACTTTTTGCTGAATGGCTAAATGAATAAAAAATTAAAGACTTTGGTCACCTGGGGGAGACTGAGACCTCAAAGTGGAACAGGAATGAGGTTGGAACTTGGTGACTTACAGACTGCTGGGGGTCTTCAGGGAAGAAGGGGGGTTGATCCGCCAGGCAGGACAGCACAAATTGTGCCACCACCAGAGACAGGCATAGGTAGGTGGACAGGTGGCGGACAGGGTCGCTCTGGAAGCCCTGTGGGAGGGAAAGCAGAAGGTAAGGAATGGAGGCAGAGGAGGGTGCTCAGAGGAGAGAAAGGTTTCTGATCTGGGGTCAGTGCCCATGCTGGGGACCAGGGCAAGAGTATTTGAAAGCCAGAGCCCTGGCTTTCCTAGTGGTTCTAATTTTCTTTTCTTTTTTTTTTTTTAAGACAAAGTCTCACTCTGTCACCCATGCTGAAGTGCAGTGGCATGATCTCGGCTCCCTGCAACCTCTGCCTCTTGGGTTCAAGTGATTCTCCTGCTTCCACCTCCTGAGTAGTTGGGATTACAGGTGCCCACCACCATGCCTGGCTAATTTTTTTAAATATTTTTAGTAGAGATGGGGTTTTGCCATGTTGGCCAGGCTGGCCTCAAACTCCTGACCTAAAGAGATCTGCCTGCCTTGGCCTCCCAAAGTGTTGGGATTACAGGCATGAGCCACCACGCCCAGCAGGTCCTAATTTTCAAATACCCAATTTGTAATATTAGGTCTATACAAATGGTGGGCCAGGGCTGTGTCTGGGGTTTGTCCTTAGCCACGTGATGATTGGCCACAGCTGCTGGGACAATGAGATGAAGAAACACTTTACCTTCTTCTTTGTGCCACAAAAGAAATCCTTTCTCCATTCCACCCTCTACCCCAATCTTCAACCCTGCTCCCCCTTGGCCAGGGTTCTCTGGTTTCCAGAGATGAGAGCTGGTTTTATTGAGCACTGGCCCTGCCCTGGGCACATGCGGCATTCTTGCCATACACAGTCTCATCAGCTGGAGTTTACTTGCTTCCTTTGACTCATGGGGAAATCAAGGCTCAGAGAAGTGACAGCACCTTGTTCAAGGACACGCAGATGATCTGGTCCAAATTGTGATGCTCCTGCTGCCACACCACGATGATTTTTGCATCTGCTGCCCTGTCATCTGGTCAGAAACAACCTAATTTTCTTTCTTTTTTTAATTTAAAATTTTTTTTTTATTTTTTAATTTTAGGTATGTGTGTGTGTGTGTATAAGTATATATATACTTGGTTTTTTTTTTTTTTTTTTGAGATAGAGTCTTGCTTTGTCACCCAGGCTGGTGTGCAGTGGCATGATCTCGGCTCACTGCACCTTCCGCCTCCTGGGTTCAAGTGATTCTCCTGCCTCAGCCTCCTGAGTAGCTGGGATTACAGGCATGTGCCATGAGCCCTGGCTAATTTTTGTATTTTTAGAAGAGATGGAGTTTTACCATGTAGGCCAGGCTGGTCTTGAACTCCTGACCTCAGGTGATCCACCTGCCTCGGCCTCCCAAAGTGCTGGGATTACAAGCACGAGCCACCGCGCCCGGCCTGATATATATATTTCTGGGTGACGTGAGATATTTTGATACAGGCATGCAAAGCATAATAATCACATCAAGGTAAATGAGGTCTCCATCCCCTCAATCATTTATCCTTTCTGTTACAAATGATCCATTTTACTCTTTTAGTTATTTTATTTTTTAGTTTATTATTGAGTTGGAGTCTCACTCTGTTGCTCAGGCTGGAGTGCAATGGCTTGATTTTGGCTCACTGCAACCTCCGTCTCCTGGGTTCAGGTGATCCTCCTGCCGCAGCCTCCTGAGTATCTGAGATTACAGGTGTGCACCACCATGCCTGGCTAATTTTTTTTTATTTTTAGTAGAGACGGGGTTTCACCATGTTGCCCAGGCTGGTCTTGAACTCCTGACCTCAGATGATCCTCCTGCCTTGGCCTCCCAAAGTGCTGGAATTACAGGTGTGAGCTACTGTGTCCAGCCTCTTTTAGTTATTTTAAAATGTACAATTAAATTATTATTGCCTGTAGTCACCCTGTTGTGCTATCAAATAAGTATTATTCTTTCTATTTTTTTGTACCCATTAACCATCCCCATTTCCCCCACCCACTATCCTTCCTAGCCTCTAGTAACTTTCTGTCTACTCTGTACATTCATAAGTTAAATTGTTTTAATTTTTAGCTTTCACAAATAAGTGAGAACATGTAAAGTTTGTCTTTCTGTGCCTGGCTTATTTCACTTAACATCTGTGTTGTTGAAAATGACAGTACCTCATTCTTTTTTATGGCTGCATTGTACTCCATTGTGTATATATACCACATTTTCTTTATCGGTTCATCTGTTGATGGACACTTAGGTTGCTTCCAAATCTTGTTTATTGTGAACAGTGCTGTAATAATCATGGGAGTGCAGAGATCTCTTCCATGTACTGATTTTCTTTCTTCCTAAGTCTTTTTGCTTGTGTTCAGGCATGTGATTTGTGTAGAACTGACTCTACTCCAAGGCTGGGTGGGTGATTGAGGCCTGGCCAATGAATATGTTCTAGTCTTTTGGCTACCATAGCAGGGTTAGGAATGCACATAGCACCCCATGCTGGGTACTTGAGAGCTGGAACCATCGGGAGATTCTGCTGGGTTTGCTACGTGGTAGAACATAAGTCTGAAGGTATTGGTGGCTCTTCTTGCCACTCCATTGGAGAATCAAGCTAACATGGCAGAGCCAAGAGGCAGAAGTGGAGATCTGGTGATGGTACCTGGTCCCAGGCCTGGATCAGTCATGCCTGGGAGATCCCATGGGTGTGAGCTAATAAATGCATGAGCTAATAACCCCCCTGACCTTCCCTTTTCCTTAAGCTAGTGTGAACTGAGTTTTTGTGGCTTTAAACCAGAGCCCTAGTTTTAAATCACGATTCCTCTACTGGATTTTATACTCTTCTAGTTTTGGGTTTTTTTTTTGGCAGATAGCAGACAATTGGATATTCCAATGACAATATGGCCCATCTTCCCTAAACTCCCACTGTTTTCCCCACTGTTTCTCTCAGAAAGTTTGTTCTGAATTTTCCTGAGATGAACTCAGGCTCTGCACTCCCAAGCTCTGTGGCCCCGAGGCCGTCATTCCCTTCTCCTAGCCTTAGTCTCCCTCATCTTTAAAATGGGACATCTAGAATCCATCACTGGCTGAGCACATTGGCTCAAGCCTGTAATCCCAGCACTTTGGGAGGCTTAGGTGGAAAGATCACTTGAGCCCAGGAGTTTGAGACCAGCTTTGGGAACATAATGAGGCTTTGTTTCTATTTCTATTCAAAAAAATAAAAAAGAATCCATCACTGTGAACTCTTGTGAAAATCCAATGAGGAGAGGTGTGTGAGTGCCTGCCACAGTGCCTGGCACATGGTTGGAGCCCCAGAGTGTATATGGTCCCAGTATTATTGTTTCTATGCTGTGTCCCAAAAAGCTGACTTGTGTCAACTGCGGGAGCCCACCATTTCAGAAATTACTGAATAACCTGTGGAATTTCCCCTTAGTTACAAAGGTTACTCTTTTAAAAACTCTGTCCTTGGTCAGGCGCTGTGGCTCACGCCTGTAATCCCAGCACTTTGGGAGGCCAAGGCAGGTGAGTCACTTGAGGTCACGCGTTTGAGACGAGCCTGACCAACATGTTGAAACCCTGTCTCTACTAAAAATACAAAAATTAGCTGGGCATGGTGGCACATGCCTGTAATCCCAGCTACTTGGGAGGCTGAGGTATGGGAATCGATTGAACCTGGGAGGTGGAGGTTGTAGTGAGCCCAGATCGTGCCACTGCACTCCAGCCTGGGCAATAGAGCAAGACTGTCTCAGAATGAACAAACAAAAAATAAAAACTCTGTCCTTAAGGACAGGGTGATGCTTCTCTACCTTCTCCTTTAGGGGCAGGGTGGAGTAACCACTGGACTCAAGAAATGATCTGTGAGTCCAGACATGGTGGCTCATGCCTCTAATCCCAGCATTTTAGGAGGCTGAGGTCAGAGAATTGCTCGAGCCCAGGAGTTCAAGATCAGCCTGGGCAACAAAGCATGATGTTGTCTCCACAAAAATAAAATAATGAAGTAAAATATCTGAAACCTGCTGCAGCCTGTTCACTGGTGTTAAGATAACTCCCTCTCCCAGAAGCCTTGGCTAAGCACTCTGTCAAGGCGAGTGCCTCTCAATAGGTGGGTGACTTTGTCCTCCTCACCCCCAGGGACACTTGGTGATATCTGGAGACATTTTGGGTTACTGCAATTGGATGGTATGCTACTGGCATCTATGGGCAGAAGCCAGGGATGCTGTTTCATACCCTATAGCAAACAGGACAGCCCTGTCTGCCCAACAAAGAATTATCTGGCCACAATGTTGCTAAAGCTGAGGCTGAGAGAAGTTGGTCTAGACTACATGTTTTTCTCTTTACGAAGAAAATGACCCATCACATCTCCTAGTATAGAAACGCTGCTTCCGGCCGGACGCAGTGGCTCATGCCTGTAATCCAACAGTTTGGGAGGCCAAGACGGGCGGATCACTTGAGGTCAGGAGCTTGAGACCAGCCTGGCCAACATGGTGAAACCTCGTCTCTACTAAAAATACAAAAACTAGCCAGGTGTAGTGGCATGCACCTGTAATCGCAGCTACACAGGAAGCAGAGGCAGGAGAATCGCTTGAACCCGAGAGGCAGAAATTGCAGTGAGCCGAGATTGTGCTACTTCATTCCAGCCTGGGCGACAGAGCAAGCCTCTTAAAAAAAAAAAAAAAAAGCTGCTTCCCAGATTGGGCAACAGAAATATGAGTGGGTGTGCAGAATGAGTGTGTAAATATAGGTGCATAGGCACATGGGGAGGGTGAATCCATGAGATGAGGGGAGACGTGCACATAGGGGTATGTGTGCACACAGGTGTGTCTGTGCCCAGGTTGTGTGTGCATGCATGCATGTGCTTGTGTGATGTATGCATCAGTGCCTGTAAGTGTGTGCATCATGTGCAAGTGGCACGTGTGATGTGGGCGTGTAAGACAGGAAATTGTGTTGATAAGAAATGTATGGGATGATGGGTACTTACAGGTGCGGGAGTGGATTTTGTGTCTCTAGAGTGTAAGTGACTGGCTTGTGTGTGTCACTGTATAGAGAATAAGTCGTATGTGGAAACAGGAGGAGAAAGGAAGGGACCCAAGGCATGAGCCACCATTTTGGTTTCCTGGGATGGCCCACGCCCTGACTTACCCCTCCGGAGGCTTGCTGGGCAGCGTTGGTAGCTGGCAAGACAAAGCAGAGAAGCCAGTAACCAAACAGCACTCCAGATGACTGGACTCCCTTTTTCCTCTCGGTGTGAATCAGGAACACTGCGAAGCTCTGGACAGGAAAGTCAGGGAGGCCCCTTAGGGGAGGGTGGGAGGCTGCAGGGAGCCTCTTCTCTTCCCCTTGTTCTCCACTGTGGCAGGCAAAGCAGCAGCTGGGAGGCAGCCAGGCTCCAGACTGAAGGCATCATTACCATCGTGGTGAGCCACACAGTAGGATGAATGAGGAATTCTGGGGCCTCAGGCATTCCCTGTTGGATTTTCCAAAGAGCGACAGCCACGCTAGAGGTACACAGGACTATGAGGGCGAATCCAAGCACCTGAGGATACAGGCTTAGATAAGCTTGGGGGGCAATAAGAGAGGTCACAGCAAACTGGTGGGCGACCCCATGTCCAACTGGGAGCTGGTTCTGCAACCTTCCGGCTGATACTGAGTATACCAGGGTCACCAGCTAGCAACGTGCCAAGGTGAACAATGTGTAAAGGGCATTGCAGATCAGCCCTGACCTGTAACTGTCATATAAATAATGCACAGCAAGGGCTTGAGCCAACCGAGTGTTTTCCAAAATGCAGGAAGTGCTCCAATCGTGCACATGTGAGATGACTTTGGCTGTGAAGAAACAGCAGGAAATGAAATGTACTCACCAGGTAAAAAACTGTCCTCTCTCCAAGTCATTTTTCAATCCCTGCTATGAAATCAAGGAGCAACTCTCTGTTGGGCCAGTAAGTTTCTAGGGTCTCTCTAATATATATTGGTTTCTCTATTGAATAAAAGGAAGGAAGAAAATGAGAGAACATGGACACACCAGAGGGAAGGCCAGAGCTAAGGCACATTGGAGGAACTGCTCAAAGAACCTCAGTTTAAAGCAGAAGTTGGCAAACTATCAATCATCAAAGAAAAATAAAAAGCATATGTCACGACAGGTGAAAATTACACGAAATCCAAATTTCAGTGACTACAAATAAAGTTTTATTGAAACACAGTCAGCCGGGGGTGGTGGCTCACACCTGTAATCACAGCGCTTTGGCAGGCTGAGGCAGGCAGATCACCTGAGGTCAGGAGTTGGAGACCAGCCTGGCCAACATGGCGAAACCCTGTTTCTACTAAAAATACAAAAAAATAGGTGTGGTGGCGGGCACCTGTAATCCCAGCTACTGGGGAGACTGAGACAGGAGAACCACTTGAACCCAGGAGGCAGAGGTTGCAGAGAGCCGAGATTGCACCATTGCACTCCAGTACAAGAGCAAAACTGCATCTCAAAAAAGAAAAAAAAAGTAACACAGTCATGACTGTTGTCTAGGGTTATGACTATTGCGTTCATTCTGGAATGGCAGAGTTCAGTGTTCGGAAGGAAGATTACCTGGCTCACAAAGTCTCAAATACTATGTACTATTTGGCTGTTTAAGTTTGCCAACCCCTGGGATGGTGGTGGGTGATAATGCAAAAATTAACACAATGGCAGAAGAATGAATGAACTCTGAAGAACATTCTTTGGAAGCCTACAAGAATGGAGTAGAAGAGGATGGATGGGCAGAAAGGCTCACACTTGGAATGCCAGTGTTTATTTAACACGCTAAAGTAAATATATATCACATATAAAAATTGTCCTATAATACAGCCAGTGGGGGAACATAAAAATAAATGCATAACTTTTTAAAAGGTTCATCCTAATATGGCCCTGAAATTACCTTGTGTATCCAAGAGTCTACATGGTATGTTTTGGAAAATGCCAGGTTATGGTAGCTATAACCTGTCCAGGAACATGGGAGTGTATGTGTGTGTTTGTGCATGCATGGATTTTCGGAATTACAAAATCTGTTTGGGAGAACCGTGTTCCATTGAATTGACCTCTGTAGCCTCTCTAATATTGCTCTGTTTGATTAACGGATTCCCTTTTACACCCTGATAGGAGTCTAATTTAAGACTTCACCAGGTTCCAGCCTGTCCCCTGCCTCCCCCACCATTGCCTGGTTCCAGGCTCCCAGGGATGGCAGCTACCATCTTGGCTTTGAAGAGTGGGGACATCCGGAGGTAGCCCCGGCCATGGTGGTGGATGAAGAGGAGGTAGATGGGACCAAGGACCCAGAGGTACATGGGGGGCACCCAGACCCCTGCTGTTCTCAGGAAGCACAGGCTCAGCAGGCTGGTGGCAGCAGGTTCAGGCTCTGTCTGGTTCCAGACCTGAGGGAACACCAGGAGGACCCTTAGGATGGTATAAGGCAGGGGTACCCAGCTCACCTGTCCCGGGGGGCCAGGCAACTTTTTGGATCTTTAACATTTACACAAAAATGTGCCAAGTACTCTTTGGAATACCTACTAATTCTCAACTCCTTTCATCCTGACATTAAGCCTAGGTAGATGCAATTATATTGATTTGCAGATGAAGAAGCCGAGGACCAGAGAGATTGAGTAACTTGGCTGACTTTACCCAGCAGAGGAGTGGAAGGGCTGGGATTTGAACCCAGGGAGCTGGGCCATGTGGTCTAGGAGACCTGGGCTCCATAATCATTGCTAGGCACAGACTGTCAGTTAATCCTTGTAACAACTCCAGGACATAGGCAGTACTGTCCCCATTTCAGAGACCAGCAGACTGAGGTACCGATTGGAGAACTGCCTCCCTCAGGGCCACACAAATGGGAAGTGGCAAAGCTGACTCTGACCCAGGCTTATCTGACCCCAGACCTTGTTCGACTGGTGGTCTTGATGTATGATTTATTTTTATTTTTTATTATTAATTAATTTATGTTTTAGAGACAGGGTCTCACTCTGTTGCCCAGGCTGAAGTGGCACAATCAAAGCTCACCAAAGCTTCAAATTTTCTGGGCTCAAGCAATCCTCCCACCTCAGCCTCTCAGAGTGCTGGGATTACAGGCATAAGCTGCCTCACCAGGCCTGGCTAATTTTTTTTTTCATGTTTTGTAGAGATGGGGGTCTCTCTGTGTTGCCCATGCTGGTCTCGAACTCCTGGCCTCAAGCAATCCTCCTGCCTCAGCCTCCTAGGTACTGGGATTACAGGCAAGAGCCACCGGCCCAGCTTGATCTGTTATTTTCATCTCGGCAGGTCTGCTGGTCCTATCTTACCCTAGAAGAAATCTGAAGTTTAGTGGATGTCGCCTCTTCAATTCTCTCTCCGCTGTCTTTTTACTCCCCCTGGTTTCACAACTCGCTGGCTGTGCAAACTTTAACCTCTCTGTGTCTCAGTTTCCTTCCCGGCAAAAGGGGGATAATGAGACTCTACCTCTATGAGTTGTATTAAATGGATTAATAGCAGCAAAGTTCATAGCCGCATGGCACAAGGTTGGGCACAAGGCTAGGCACAGAGGAAGCCCTCAGTTCATACCAGCTTATTGCTTCACCTCCCTGGCCCTCGAAATGCTGGCAGTTTGCAACCCCCACCTCCACCCCATGAACTCCACTCCCTGGAGTCCTTTGCTAAGAGCAATGGAAAAAGAAACCAGAGAGGTAAGGGCTCTCCAGGGTAGGAGGGCTTGGGGGACCCACTAGCTTTATGCAAATAAGGGTCAAAGCTCCTAGCAGCTGGGAGGTCTGGTGGCCCCTTAAACAGAGCTGGGCTCTCGGGGGCTGGCTTGGTGAAAGGAGTCCAGCCCGCTGCAGTGAGGGGGCCGGAGTAAGTCTCTTCGCTTCCTGGGTCCAGGAATTTGGGGGTCTCTCCTCTCCCCAGTATCGCAGCCCGAGCGATCTGCAGCCAAACCAAGCCTGGAAGAGGAGAGTGGGGCGCGATGGGGGGCACTCACCCCCTGCCCCGCGCAGGGCTCAGCAGGCGCGGCCATGGGCGCCTTCTGTCGTCGTGGATCCCAGCGTCTGTCTGTCGCTAAGTCTCTGGGCAGACTGCTCGGCTGCGATCCTGCCAGGGAAGAGGCGGGGCTGGTCTGGTCGTGCTGGGCTGGTCCGGCTGGGATTCGAGCTCCGGGATCGGGAGGCCCCGGGCAAGGTCCAGCTGCGCGGCAGGGGTGAGGCCACGGGAGGTGAAAACAGGCGAGGTGGGGGGAGGGGGGAAGAGAGGCTCTCGGGGAGCTGGGACAGGCACCGGGTTGGGGGGTCCCGGAACCCCTGAAAGTTCAGTGACACCTCCATAGTTCCCTCTTCCCCCCGCAACAAGAATCACTCCAAACTTCCCAAACACTTTGGACCCAGCAACTTCCAGGAGTTCATCCTGATGAGAGAACTGAAAGGTGTGCACACGTTAGTAACAAGGAGGCCTGGTGACCGCCTAAGCGTCCAATCTCGGGGACCACCGGGTCAAGGCCGAGAGGATGGAGACCGCGTCACAGGCACCTCGCTGCTGAAATGGAGGGTGGTGGGGAGAATTTAGAAGATTATGCAATGGGCTGTCAGGGCTGTACCCAGCCGCCCTGGTAAGCAGAGACTCAAGAAACCTCTGGGGTCCTGTTTTCTGGTCGTATGATCCCAGGAGTGCACATGGGCCCCTCGGGTATCTGAACAGAAGGGCACGGGAGGGAGGGCCGCACCCCTGCAGTCTTACTCTGCTGGTGTAGCGGTCACCTGCCAACTCCCACCCCACCCTGCACCGCGGGCTCCTGAGTCGGCAGATTAAGCATTTGATAAATTCTATTTTAAATACATGTTTTAAACTTGTCAGCTCTTTGTCTTCATTTCAGTCCCTGTGCCTCTACCTCCTGCTGTGGCCGCTTATTTAACACTGGGGGGTTACCCTCTGCTAAGTCCCAGGGAGAGACTGTGCCTAATATCCGAGGGAGATATTATTCCTGATATCACGCTGGGTGAACACCTCGTGTGTACAGCCTCTGATATGATTCGTAATATCGAAGGGAGATATTATCCTAACATCTCAGTGGGTGAACACCGTGTGTGTAAACCCTGTGGTATTATTCGAAATATCCGAGGGACATATTACTCCTAATATCACAGTGGGTGTACATCCTGTGATATTATTCGCAATATCCGAAGGAGATTTTACTCCTAATATCGCAGTGGGAGTACGCACTGTGATACTATTTGTAATATCCGAGGAAGATTTTACTCCTAATATCACAGTGGGTGTACAACCTGTGATATTATTCATAATATGCTAGAGATATATTACTCCAAATCTCACGGTGGGTGTACACTCTGCCATATAGTTCGTAATATCCTAGGGAGTTATTACTGCTAATATCACAGTGAGAGTACACACTGTGATATTATTCATAATATCCTAGAAAGATATTACTTTAATATCACAGAGGGTGTACACCCTGTGATATTATTCATAATATTCTATGAAGATATAACTCCTAATATAACAGTAGGTGTATACCCTGTGGTATTATTTGTTATGTCCTGGGGTGATACTACCCCTAATACCCACAGTGGGTGTACACCCTGTGATACGATTTGTAATATCCTAGGGAGATATAACTCCTAATATCACGGAGGGAGTACACCCTGTAATATTATTCGTAATATCCTAGAAAGATAATACTTTTAATATCACAGTGGGTGTACACCCTGTGATAATATTCGTAATTTCCTAGGGAGATACTACTCCCAATATCACCTGGAGTGTACACTACGTGATATTATTCATAATATCGTAGGGAGCTATTACTTTTGATTTCACAGTGGGTGTATACCCTATGATATTATTCGTAATATCTTAAGAAGATGTTACTCCTGAAATCACAGTGGCTGTACACACTGTGATATTATTCATAATATTCTAGGGAGATATTACTCCTAATCTCATAGTGGGTGTACACCTTGTGATACTATTTGTAATGTTCTAGAAAGATATTCCTTTTAATATCACAGTGGGTGTACACCCTGTGATATGATTCGAAATATCCTAGGGAGATATTACTCATAATATCACTGTGAGTGTATCCCTGTGATATGATTTATAATATTCTAGGGGAAAAAAATCTCCATATATCACAGTGGGTGTAAACCCTGTGATATTATTTGTAATATCCAAGGGAGATATTACTCCTAAAATCAGAGTGGGTGTACACATGTGGGTACACCTTGTGATATTATTCATAATTTCCTAGGGAGATATTACCCCTAATATCACAGTGGGTGTATACCCGGTGATATTATTCCTTATATCCCAAGAAGATATTATTATAACTAATATCACATTGATATTATTTGTTATATACTGGGGGGATATTATTATCCTTAATATCCCAGTAAACCTTGTATTATTATTCCTTGTTTCCTCGGGCGATATTGTTACTTCTAATATCAAAATGGATATACACCCTGTGATATTACTCGTTATATTCTGGGGAGGTGTTATTAACCCTCATGTCACAAATGGGGTACACCCTGTGATATTATTCATCATATCCTGGAAAGAAATAATTACCCGTGATATCACAGTGGGTGTACACCTTGTGATATTATTTGTTATATCCTGGGGAGGTATTATTACCTCTGATACCACACTGGGTGTACACCATGTGATATTGTCTGTTATATACTGGAAAGATATTATTACTTCTAATATCACAGTGGTGTACATCCTCTGATATTATTTGTTATATTGTGAAGAGATATTATTACTTCTGATATCACAGTCAGAGTACACCCTGTGATATTATTTCTAATATCCTTGGAAGATATTACCCCAATGTCACAGTGGGTGTACACCCTGTGAGATATTTCATAATATCCTAGAAAGATATTGCTCCTAATATCAGTGCATGTACACCCTGTGATGGTATTCCTAATACCCTAGAAAGACATTACTCTTACTATCAGAGTATGTGTACACCCTGTGATATTATTCCTAATACTTTAGGGAGATATTACCCCTAATATCACAGTGGGTGTACACCCTGTTACATTATTTCTAATATCCTAGGGAGCTATTACTCCTAATATCACGGTGAGTGTACACCCTGTGATATTATTACTAATATCCTAGGCCGATAGTACTTCTAATATCACAGTGGGTGTACACATTGTAATATTATTTGTAATATCCTAGGGAGACATTACTTTTAATATCACAGTGAGCGTATACCCTCTGATGTTATTCTTAATATCCTAGGGGGCTATTACTTCTAATATCACAGTGGGTGTACACCCTGTGATATTATTTATAACATCTTAGGGAAATATTACTCCTAATATCACAGTGGGTGTACACTTTGTGATATTATTCTTAATATCCCAGGGAGATATTACTTCTAATATCACAGCAGGTGTATAACCTATGATATTTTTCTTAATATCCTAGGGAAATATTACCCCTAATAGGACAGTTGGTGTACACCATGTGTGTACTTCCTGTGATATTATTCATAATACCCCAGGGAGATATTGGTCCTAATATCCCAGTGAATTTACACCATGCATGTACACGCTGTGACCTCCCAGAAAGATATTACTCCTAATATCACAGTGGGGGTACACCCTGTGATATTATTTGTAATACCCTATGGACATCATAATATCACAATGAACGTACACCATTGTGTACATGCTGTAATATTATTTGTAATATTTTTGGGTGATATTACCCCTAATGTCACAATGCGTGTACATCTTGTGATATTATTTGTAATATTCTGTGGAGATATTGCCCCTAATATCACAGTGGGTGTATACTCTTTGATACTATTCATAACATCCTGGAAGATATTATCCATATTGTCACGGTGGGTGTACACCCTGTGATATTTATTCGTTATATTCTGGGGATATATTACCCCAATATACTGCAGGTGTACCCCCTGTGATATTATTCACTATATCTTGGAGATATAATATTACCCCTAATATCACAGTGGGTGTATACTTTGTGATATTATTCATTATATTCTGAAGAGATATTATTTCCTTTAATATCACAGTGCATGTACACCTTGTGATATTATTTGTTATATCCTGGGGAGATACTATATTACTCCTAGTATCACAGTGGCTGTACACCTTGTGATACTATTCATTATATCCTGGGGAGATAGTATTACTCCTAATATCACAGTAAGTGTATACCCTGTGATATTATTCATAATATCATCGGAGATATTACCCGTATTGTCACAGTGGGTGTACATCTCGTAATATTATTTGTAATATCCTGGGAAGATATTATTGCTCCCAGTATCACAGTGGGTGTACATCCTGCAATATTATTCATTATATCCTGGGGAGGTATTATTATTCCTAATATCACAGTGGGTGAACATTCTGTAATATTATTCATTATATTTTGGGGAGATATTATTTCCTCTAATATCACAGTGGGTGTACACCCTGTGATATTATTCATTATATCCTGGGAAGATATTATTACCTCTAATATCACAGTGGGTGTACACCCTGTGATAATGTTATATCCTGGGGAGATATTATTATGTCTAATATCACAATGGGTGAACACCCTGTGATATTATTCGTTATATTTGGGGAAGATGTTATTACCCCTAATATCACAGCGGTGTACAATCTGTGATATTACTCGTTGTATATTGGGGAGGTATCATTACCCAAAATATCACAGTGGATGTACACCCTGTCATATTATTTGTTATATCCCTGAGAAATATTATTATTCCTATTATCACAGTGGGTGTACACCCTGTGATATTATTCATTACATCCTAGGGAGATATTGTTACCCATAATATCACAGTGGATGTACACCCTGTCATATTATTTGTTATATCCTTGAGAGATGTTATTACCCCTAATATCACAGTGGGTGTACACCCTGTGATATTATTCGTCAAATTTTCTGGAGATATTATTACCCATAATATCAGTGTGTGTGCCCACTGTGACAGTATTGATTACATCTTGGGGTGATATTACTCCTAATTTCATAGTGGCTGTATCCCTGTGTTTACACCCTGTGATGTTATTCATAATATTTTAGGGAGATATTACTCCTAATATCACAGTCGGTGTACATCATGTTTGTACACCCTATGATATTATTTGTAATATTTTAGGGAGATACTACTCCTAATATCATTGTGGGTGTACAGCATGTTTGTAAACACTGTGATATTATTCATAATATCTGAGGGAGATATTACTGCCAATAGCACAGTGGGTGTACACCCTGTACACCATGTAATACTATTCGTGATATCCAAGGGAGATATTACTTCCAGTATCACAGTGGGTTTACACCCTGTGGTATTATTCATAATATTCGAGGGAGATATTACTCTCAATATCACAGTGGATGTACACCCTGTGATATTATTTGCAATATCTGAGGGAGACATTACTGCTAATATCACAGTGGGAGTACACCCTGTGATATTATTTGTTTTATCCTGGAGACATATTATTCCTATTATCACAGTGGGTGTACACCCTGTGATATTATTCGTTATACTCATGGAAGATGTTATTACCCCTAATATCACAGTCGGTGTACACCCTGTGATATTATTCGTTATATCCTGGGGAGATATTATTACCCCTAGTATCACAGTGGGTGTACTCCCTGTCATATTATTCATTACATCATGGGAAGATATTATTACATCTAATATCACTGTGGGTGTACACCCTGTGATATTATTTATTATATCCTGGTGAGATGTTATTACTGCTAATATCACAGGGAGTGTCAAATTTTCTGGAGATATTATTATCCTTAATATCACAGTGGGTGTACACCCTGTGTGTACACCCTGTAATATTATTCATAATATTTTAGGGAGATATTACTCCTAATATCACAGTGGGTGTACACCCTCCTCTGATATCACAGTGGGTGTACACCCTCTCAAATTATTCGTTATGTACTAAGTAGATATTATTACCCCTAATATCACAGTGGGTGTACACCCTGTGGTATTATTCCTTATATCCCAAGAAGATATTACTGTAACTAATATCACAGTGGGTGTACACCCTATGATATTATCTGTTATATACTGGGGGTATATTATTTGTAATATTTTAGGGAGATATTACTCTTAATATCATAGTGGGTGTACACCATGTTTGTAAACCCTGGGATATTATTCATAATATCCGAGGGAGATATGACTCCCAATATCACAGTGGGTTTACATCCTATGATATTATTTGTAATATCTGAGGGAGGTATTACTCTCCATATCACAGTGAGTGTACACCCTTCTATATTATTCATAACATCCGTGGTAGATATTACATCCAATATCAAAGGGGTGTGATAATATCTGAGGGAGATATTATTCATAATATCAATGGGAGGCATTATTCCTAATATCTCAGTGAGTGTACCGCGTCACAGTGGGTATACCGCGTCACAGTGGGTGTACACTGTGTGATATTATTCATAATATCCGTGGGAGATATTATTCCTGATATCTCAGTGGTTATACCATGTCACAGTGGGTATACCGCATCACAGTGGGTGTACACTGTGTGATATTATTCATAATATCCGAAGGAGATCTTACTCCTAATATCACAGTGAGTGTACACCCTGTGATATTATTCTAATACCCGAGGGAGAGCTTTCTCCTAATATCACAGTGGGTGTACACTCTGTGATATTTTTCATAATATCCGAGGGAGATAGGATGGAGACCACGTCACAGTCCCCTCACTGCTGGAATGGACACTGTCTACCTGTCGAGTGGTGGAGAGAACTTAGTGAGATTATGCAAACGTTTAGCACACTGCCAGATATGCATTAAATGCTCAGAAGACTTAGCTTTTATTATTACTGTTATAATTTGGGCCATGGGTTAATAACCAGTGGTTTAAAATGCCATTGCAGCCGGGCACGGTGGCTCACGCCTGTAATCCCAGCACTTTGGGAGGCTGATGAGGGCGGATCACTTGAGGTCAGGAGTTTGTGACCAGCCTGGCAAACATAGTGAAACCCTGTTTCGACTAAAAATACAAAAATAAGCTGGGTGTTTTGGTGCATGCCTGTAGTTTCAGCTTCCCAGGAGGTTGAGGCAGGAGAATCGCTTGAACCTGGGAGGCGAATGTTGGAGTGAGCCAAGATTGTGCCACTGCACTCCAGCCTGGGTGACAGAGCGAGACTCTGTCTCAAAACAAACAAACAAAATGCCATTGAAGACATATATTAATATGAAAAGGTGGTTGCTAAATGATGATTGAATAAAAGAGATTATAATACAAAATAGGCTTTGGTTTTTTTAAAGAAAAAAGAAAAGGATATGCCCAAATTAGGGAACAGGGAGAAGGCCAAGCATTTACCTTCCTCTCTTGAGTCTTTTTTTCTCTCTCTTTTTTTTTGAGTCAGGGTCTTGCTCTGTTACCCAGGCTGGAACGCAGTAGTGCCATCATGGCTCACTGCAGCCTTGACCTCCTGGGATCTAGCGACCTTCCACCTCAGCCTCTCCCGAGTAGCTGTGATTACAGGCACACACCACCAATGCCTGGCTAGTTCTTAAATTTTTTGTGGAGGCTGGTCTCACATTGTTGCCCAAGCTGCTTTGGAACTCCTGGCCTCAAGCCGTCCTCTTGCCTGGGCCTCCCAAAGTGCCGCGATTACAGGTGTGAGCCACCATGCCCAGCCCTCTCTTGGGTCTTAAAGCAAAGTGTCAAAGACCCAGCCACCACTTCTTAGAAATGACTCGATGTCATACTAGCATAAATGCATCGGTAAAAAGATGGAAATGTGGTAACGCAGTGATCTTGGGGAATCCTAGTTTTCTTTTCCAATTTCTTTGCTGTTGCAGTGAGCAAGTATTCATTTCAAGATAGGAATGAAATATTCAGCTCTTTTAGACAGACAAGCACAGGTGCTCAGTTTGGGAGAAGAATTAAAATCCTCTGCACTCTCCGTGCTGCCTTGCTAATTCTCAGGGTCCTGTCCTCATCTTCTACTCTTGCCTTCTGCAGGCACCCCACAGCGTGTTTTCCCCGACCTTTTTGTGTCTCTCTAAATCCAGTATTGGGCCCAGGGAGCACCCCCTCCCCTGCCCCCTTCAGCTGTCCTCCTGCCTGAGTCTTCTGGAAGCTTCGGGACAGAAAGAACCCAAGGATTTGTCATGAAGCTCAGTGTGGCAGGTCTACTGTTTCCATGTAAATCATGTCTGCTTATCTGAGCTGGTTTTGGTGGAAACTGATGGAAATTATGGGGAAGCCAAATCCCTGTCTCTCTGCAAGCCACTCCCCAATCCCACCCCCATGAATTGGCATTGTCACAGTCCTGGTGCTTCATTTCTTTCTATATTTGAAGATGAATTTGAGGGAAATAGAAAGTCAGGAACACAGCAGAAATCATTTGGGGTGAGTCCAGAACAAAACTTGGGGATCCCACTTCCTGCTCTTTTTTTTTTCTTTGAGACGGAGTCTCACTCTGTCGCCCAGGCTGGAGTGCAGTGGCAAGACCTCAGCTCACTGCAACCTGTGGCTCCCTGGTTCAAGTGATTCTCCTTCCTCAGCCTCCTGAGTAGCTGGGATTAGAAGTGTGCGCCACCACACCTAGCTAATTTTTGTATTTTTTGTAGAGATGGGGTTTCGCCATGTTGGCCAAGCTGGTCTCAAACTCCTGACCTCAAATGATCTGCCCACCTCGGACTCCCAACATGTTCATATTACAGTCGTGAGCCACGGCTCCCGGCCCCAATTCCTGCTCTCTAGCTCCTGGAAAACCTGTGGCTGCATGCAGAGTCTTAGACAACTTCCTTTTCCTCTCTGGGCCTCGGTTTCCCATTCTGTAAGATGAGAGGTTTCCATAGGCCAACACTTTCTAATTGGTGGTTTTCAATCCTCTGGTGATTTGCATAAAAGGCATCTATTTCAATTGTGCTTATAAATAACAAACCCCAATAAATAGACGAATTATTTAAATGGTTTCTCATTATCACTAAATAGTTGAGAGTCTACTGTATTTGAGTGAAAATGCAGCACGAGAAACTGAAATCAGATGCACTCATGATTATGACCCTGAGGTCAATGTGTCATTCCCTTCATTCCCTCCTTGCCTCCATGAAGGTTTGACTACTGTATAGTTTGAACCTGTGCTTCTTAGTTGTTTATTGCTTAAGTTTTAGCCACAATGGCAAATTGCAGCGGGAAATCCAGTCCTACTTTGTCATTTAGAAACAAAATACAAAACCTATCAAAATAAAAGCACTAGCTTTTTTTTTTTTTGAGGCAAAATGGAAGAATTCCTAATATTAGGTTAGAAAAGCATTTTTTTTTTTTTTGATACGGAGTCTTGCTCTGTCGCCCGGGCTGGAGTGCAGTGGCAGGATCTCGGCTCACTGCAAGCTCCGCCTCCTGGGTTCACGCCATTCTCCTGCCTCAGCCTCCCAAGTAGCTGGGACTACAGGCGCCTGTCACCACGCCCGGCTAACTTTTTATATTTTTAGTAGAGACGGGGTTTCACTGTGTTAGCCAGGATGGTCTCGATCTCCTGAACTCATGATCTGCCCGCCTTGGCCTCCCAAAGTGCTGGGATTACAGGCGTGAACCACGGTGCCTGGCCTCTTTGTTGTGTGTTTTGATGTGGTGACTGCTAGTTAAATTCAGTGTACATATGAATTCATTCTTGGGACAAAATATGCTGGATTTGAACTTATTTTCAGGCAAATCATGTTTCATCTTACAGAGCTAATTCAAAGTATTCTGACCGCATGCACTTCTTGCTTAGGGGAAGAAAACTCATCAAAATTTGTTTTTAGGCATATGTTATTAGAGGTAGGATTAAAATAAATCTTACATACTTTCTTTTTTTTTTTTTTTGAGACGGAGTCTCGCTCTGTCACCCAGGCTGGAGTGCAATGGCGCGACCTCGGCTCACTGCAAGCTCCGCCTCCCTGGTTCACGCCATTCTCCTGCCTCAGCCTCCCGAGTAGCTGGGACTACAGGCGCCCGCCACGGCGTCCGGCTAATTTTTTGCATTTTTAGTAGAGACTGGGTTTCACCGTGTTAGCCAGGAGGGTCTCGATCCCCTGACCTCGTGATCCACCCGCCTCGGCCTCCCAAAGTACATACTTTCTTTAATATGCTAACATTAACATGTTTCGCTTAAAAAAGTATCGATCATTTATCATGGGAAAATACACCAGCTTACACAATTCCTAAAGCGTTTTTCGTGTGTGTGTGTGTGTGTGTGTGTGTGTAGAGACGGGGTTTCGCCATATTACCCAGGCTGATCTCGAACTCCTGGGATGAAGCGATCCACCCACCTCAGCCTCCCACATAGCTGAGATTACAGGCTTGAGCCACACACCCGGCCCTAAAGCTTTTGGTGAGATTATATATTTTACCTGCGAAATATATGGGTCAGAAAGGTTTGAGAAAGTTGTTAGATAATTCTGCCAACAAAATCTCCCGTCCTTTCCAGCTGTGATGGTGAATTCAAAAGTAGCATTCATCTTTTTTTTTTTTTTTTTTTTTGAGACGGAGTCTCGCTCTGTCGCTCAGGCTGGAGTGCAGTGGCGCAATCTCGGCTCACTGCAAGCTCCGCCTCCCGGGTTCACGCCATTCTCCTGCCTCAGCCTCTCCGAGTAGCTGGGACTACAGGCGCCCGCCACTACGCCTGGCCAATTTTTTTGTATTTTTAGTAGAGACGGAGTTTCACCGTGGTCTCGATCTCCTGACCTCGTGATCCGCCCGCCTCGGCCTCCCAAAGTGCTGGGATTACAAGAGTGAGCCACCGCGCCCGGCCAGCATTCATCTTTGGAGCTTCTCCCTGTAGGCATGCACCTTGCGTTGCACCTCCCAGATGTTGCGCAGAGTCCTCCAGGCCTCTAGAGGGCAGAGATGGCCTTGTTTCCTTGCCGAGCATCGCCTTAGTTCTCTCTTCTGGGGCTGTGAGCGTGGGGTCGAAGCGCGCGTGCGCGGCGGCGGTTGGCTGCGGTTGGCGGCGGCGGGCGGCGGCGGGCGGCGGCGGCGGGCGGCGGCGGCGGGCGGCGGCGGCGGGGCGGGGCCTGGGCTGTCGGCCGGCCTGGGAGGAGGAAGGAGCCTGCAGCGTGCGGTGTGAGGGGCGGGACCCGGCTGCCTGCGTAGGGTCTAGCTGGGGGAAGTTGGGCCATGCTGGTGGGCCAGGGCGCGGGGCCGCCGGGGCCCGCGGTGGTCGCCGCCGCGGTGGTGCTGCTGCTGAGCGGCGTGAGGCAGGCGCACGGCCCGGAGGACATCGTGGTGGGCTGCGGTGGCTTCATCAAATCGGACGTTTAGATCAACTACACGCTCATCGAGGTGAGCGCCCGCCCCGCGGCCCCGGCGCCGAGTCGCCAGGCCGGTGGTTCAGCCTCTCTGGGCCGCGCTGGCCTCGTCTCTTGACACCGGGCGGTGTGGAGTCCTTGGAGCCCTTACCTCTTCCGAGGCTATGCTGTCCGCGGGCTCCCTGCAGTCCCTCCCAAGTCGCGCTGGAGGGGAGATTCTTATCATGGGGTCGTCTAAGGACTGAGGGGTGCCAGATCTCAGGTTCTTCAAAACC
The DNA here is from genome assembly GCF_028878055.3 of Symphalangus syndactylus. Taxonomy (NCBI): domain Eukaryota; kingdom Metazoa; phylum Chordata; class Mammalia; order Primates; family Hylobatidae; genus Symphalangus; species Symphalangus syndactylus. The sequence goes on along the minus strand of NC_072440.2, from coordinate 74,030,234 downwards.
TAGACTCCAGATCCCCGGAACACAGACCCCAGATCCTCAAAACTCCGATCCCAAATTCCCTGGAGCCCAGACCCCATTTCTTTAAAACAGACCTGAGATCTCGAATCAGACCCCCTGAAACTCCGATTTTCCCAAACCCATATTCCAGAACCTAGAGACCACGTCTTATCCCCCAAGCTCCACAGTCCAGAACCCCCCGAAGTTCTAATCCACTGCTCCTCCAAACCCCGCGGCATGATTTTAAAGAGCATCAATTCCCATCCCATAGATTCTGACCTAGTAGATCAGTGTTGGAAACCCTGGGGCCGGAAAGCTATTTTTATTTCTCCCGCTCCCCTCCACCTGTGAAAATGGAGAGTTGCCAGCTGCCCTGATTGCCTTAATGAGTAGTTACTGGAATTACCCTAGAGATTTGTGCTGAAGGATTTTTTTTTTTTTTTTTTTTTTTCAATTAAGTTGTAAAGTCCTGTTAAATGTTTTTCAGCCCGGTGGGATTATGACCCAGAAAGGTTCCCGTAAAGAGGAAAGGGATGGATGGAGGTAGGGGCAGAATGTCATTTGTCGGGGTAGATGGGAGGGGACCAGAGCAAGGCTTGGGCCTCATTTTTGGGAGGGGATTTATGGTGGGGTAGGACAAGGAAGAGGAAAAGAGCAGGTGCCTCCGAGGTAATTTAGGAGAAAACGAAGGAAGAGGCTGGGAAATGCCAAAGAGAGGGACTGGGGAATAAGACCCCAAAGATCGTCTGAAAGCACTTTTGAGCTGTTCCAGGGCTGGCAGTGAAGGGTGAAGCACTGTGTTCTGCTGAGGATTGGGGGAGGGGTAGGGAGTCAGTTCCACACCCCACCAGCTCTGCGACCTGCCCTTGCTCTATGTCTCAGTTTTTGTACCTATAGGATGGTGTTCGGAGAGAAACAGTGGAACCCAGCAGATATATTTCTTTAACAAGCGGATCCGTGATCTTCTTCAAGGCCCCCTTGTTAGCTGCTTTTTCAGTCTGAAGAGGTCAGAGGTCAGGCATTGAATGAATCTACTCACTGGCAGCGGCAGGGCTCCTAGGATTTCCTGGGTACATGTTTCTGGGTGCCCATTCCACCTCCTAGGTCTGCGTTGGGGACAGGGCACGTTCAGGGTGATATGGTTGTAGATGGCACAGGGCATTTCAGAAGCTGCTCGATAAGGCCTCTTGCAACTTGTAGTTTCCAGGGATTCTGGAAGGAAGGAAAAGACAAGCACCCCCTCCACCCTCACCCTCATACTAATAGTGACCTTGAGAGCAGAGAGCAGGTTTTGTGACCCCTTATGAAGTGTGTTCCTTAAGCCCAAGGGCTGCCTGTCCAGATGGTCTGGGACACTCACTCTTCGTAATTCCGATTCTGAAATCAGACATTTCATACTGGCCATCTTGATGTAGATTACATTGCCATCCTGTGTCCTGATTGTACTTTATGAAAGACGTAGAAATAATCAAGATACTCCATGGTCATGGTCATTTCTTGATGGTGTTTTTTGTGTTCCTGTGCAACTGCCTTCATTCTTCTTCAGCTTTCTCCTATCCTGGGTGTTTTTACATCATGTTCATTGAGTCAACAACTATTTATTGAGCCCCGGCACATACTGAAGCCTTGTGCCCGGTGTGGATATAGCAGTACAGTGAAAAGAACAGACAAAACTCCATACTCTCATGAGACTGACATTTTGTTCTCTAACAGGGACCTTACTGTAAAAAAAAAAAAAATTATACTGGTTGGTAATACTTTAACAATCAGGAGGTTTCATAGTAAAGAGTGGGTTCTTTATTTCTCTGGAAAACCAGCCGATCCTTGGGCTGCCACACTTGCTTGGGTTGTGTAGTGATCCGAGTCCCTTTGGATGAATGCCCCTTGATGTTGCCTCCCTAACCCTTCTAGGCTGGTGAATTTCCAGTCCCTGCCTTAAATGCATGCATCTGAATCTCTTTGTCACCTGTAGCAAATTCACTGAGTACCTACAGTAAGCAAGACACTGTCTCAGGCACTGGGGAATGAAGTTGTGGTCACTGCCCTCAGAGAACTTTACATACAGGCTTAACCTTATTTCACATGACTCCTTTCCCAAATGTTCAAATGTTCGTGTTATGAGTTAGTCACTTTGTACATCTTAGCTGGTAAGATTCGACTGCTTCATTGCAGCTCGTGTCGTGGTTTGTTTCGTGGTCATAGAGCATTAGCATTTTGGAGGTGAGGCTTTTAGATGCATCAGACCCAACTGCTTCCTTTTACAGACATGGAAACTGAGCCTCAGAGTGGTTGAGCTGTGCAGGTACATTTAGGAAATTTTCCTTGAGCCCAGTATGTTCCCTACGTATTACACTGTGTTGCCTTTTTCTTCAGAGAGAGATATTAAATAGTAATACAAACTGCTTTTTCCATTTTATTTATTTTATTTTATTTTGAGGCAGGATCTCACGCTGTTGCTCAGGCTGGAGTACAGTGGCACCATCATAGCTCACCAAAGCCTCTGACTCCTGGCCTCAAGCAATCCTCCTGCCCCAGCCTCCTGAGTAGCTGAGACTACAGGCACATGCCATCATGCCTAGCTAATTCTTTTTCTAGTAGGAATGAGGTCTGGCTATATTGTCCAGGCTGGTCTTGAACTCCTGGGCTCAAATGATCTTCCTTCTTTGGCCTCCTAAAGCGCTGGGATTACCGGCATGAGCCACCATGCCTGGCCGCAAACTGATTTTTCTTTGAATCCATATTCTGTAGCAAGAGCTTAATATGCGTTGATGTGAATCTGTACAACCACATGACAAGGAGTGGCTCTCTGTCTACACCTGAAGAAACCGAACATGAGCTTGCCCAAGGCCACGCAACACGTGCAAGACTCAGATGGTATTTGGGCATCTTACTGGGTTAACACTTTGTGTCTGGTAATGCTCAGAATGTAAGAGTTTGAGAGAGTCCTTGAAGAGAGGACAGATATTAAGTGTCTTTTTTTTTTTTTTATTATTATTTAGGTTTTAGGGTACATGTGCACAATGTGCAGGTTTGTTACATATGTATCCATGTGCCATGTTGTTTTGCTGCACCCATTAACTCGTCATTCTGAGAATGAAAGTAATGAGAAAAATTAAGTTTCTAGATGAATGTTGCTCCATGTATTTGAAATTATTCAGAGTTAGTAAGGAAGGTTTTTGGCCCTCATTCCACACCTTTAGTTGAGAAATAGAGGTGGGCCCCAGGAATTTGCATTTTATTTTACTTTATTTTATTTTTTTATTATTATTTTTGATACGGAGTCTTACTCTGTCTCCCAGGCTGGAGTGCTGTGGCATGATCTTGGCTCACTGCAACCTCCGCCTCCCTGGTTCAAACAATTTTCTTGCCTCAGCCTCCCAAGTAGCTGGGACTACCGGTGCCTGCCACCATGCCTGGGTAACTTTTTTTGTATTTTTAGTAGAGACAGCCTTTTACCTTTTTGGCCACCTGGTCTCAAATTCCTGACCTCAAGTGATCCGCCCAGAGCCTCCTGAAGTGCTGGGATTACAGGCATGAGCCACCATGCCCAGCCAGGAATTTGCATGTTAATAAGCACCTTACTAATGACAAAGTTTGCAAATGTGTTTGAGACCCAGAAACTTAACAGGAGCAACCTAGAGACAGCCACTAAAATAAACAGAAAAGCATTGAAAAACAAGGCATTGTAATAGGCTGTAGGTGATTTCTAATCTGAAAAACATTGAGTCACATGATTTGAGGAGAGTTTGTTGATTTCCCTCTGTCCCCAGTAATGCCCCGTGTTGAAAGCTGGCATACAGTAGGTCCTCAGTGAATGCATACTGACTGAGTGCATTCAGGTGCAACATGTAGTTAATTCCCAAAGGCAATGTTATGATTTCTGTTTTCCTTCCTTCCTTTCCAGATAAAGCTGTACACCAAGCATGGGACTTTGAAATACCAGACAGACTGTGCCCCTAATAATGGTTACTTTATGATCCCTTTGTATGATAAGGTAAGAGGGGACTGCTTGTCACTTCTGATGGGAAGTCAGTAGTGTGCCTCACCAAGCTGCACTAACCATGCCCTTTCCTACACTAGCAAATGCTCATCTGTTTTGTAAATTATTAGTGCAATATGGTAATCCTAGCCACATTCGGAGGGAGACGACTTACAAACTGCCTTGACGAATACAGTGGCTCTCTGTGTCTTTAGGGCCATTTGGCAATGTCTAGAGATGTTTTTGTTGTGACATCCGTGGCTGTGCGCTACAGTTACCCAGTGAGTAGTGGCCAGGCGTGGAGCTAAATGTGTTACAGTGCTGCCCACGACAGCCTAGATGTCAGTAGTACCAGGGTTGAGAAACTCTGATTTCATGGAACCCGTTACTTGCAAGCAGCTTAAAGTGTTGTTAAAACACTTGTACAAGTAATATGTGAATTCATGAACTTTGTGAAAAAAAAGTTAAGGTCTTTAGAAGTATGTGAAATAAATTTGTACCCTTTTCCCTCCAATTTTACCTCCCTTTGTAGTGATAACGTCTGATACTCTGATAAAGGTTTTTTTTTTTTTTTTTCCTTCTTTTGAGATGGAGTCTCACTCTGTCGCCCAGGCTGGAGTGCGGTGGTGGGATCTTGGCTCACTCCACCCTCCACCTCCCAGGTTCAAGCCATTTTCCTTCCTCAGCCTCCCGGGTAGCTGGGATTACAGGCACCCGCCACCACGCCCAGCTAATGTTTTGTATTTTTAGTAGTGACGGGGTTTTGCCATGTTGTCCAGGCTGGTGTCGAACTCCTAACCTCAGGTGAACCACCTGCCTCAGCCTCCCAAAGTGCTGGGATTACAGGTGTGAGCCACTGTTTCTGGCCCTCTTATAAAATTTTGATGTGCATCCTAACAGATTGCTTTCTATTTATAGTTATTCAGATGTCCACGGATACACATGCATATACATATATGCAAATACACACAAGCACACATGCACATAGATGCGTATCCGCAAACACCTCTATCTATACAATCCCATCCTCCCACATACAAACGTTTTATTTGGAAATACAGATTCATAGGAAGTTGCAAAAACAGTCAATATACATAGTTTTGATTTTGATATATTTTTTAATACAAATGGAATCAGACAATAGGATTTATTCTGCAGTTTCATTTTCTGCCCTGTGTTAATGCTTTCAATACCAGAGGGACATTTGGTTTTTTCCTCTTGTATGCTTTCAACATTAGCATAGATAGATCTACTGCCTTTTTTTTTTTTTTGAGACAGAATCTCACTCTGTCGCCAGGCTCTGGAGTGCAGTGGGGCGATCTTGGCTCACTGCAACCTCTGCCTCCTGGGTTCCAGTGATTCTTCTGCCTCAGCCTCCCAAGTAGCTGGGATTACAGGCACCCACCACCACGCCCAGCTAATTTTTTTTGTATTTTTAGTAGAGATGGGGTTTCACCATGTTGCCCAGGCTGATCTTGAACTGCTGACCTCACGTGATCTGCCCACCTCAGTCTCCCAGAGTGCTGGGATTAACAGGCATGAGCCACCATGCTCGGCCTACTGCCTTCTTTTTAATCGCTGCGTAGTGTGTCAGAGTCAAACCCAAACTAATTTATTTAGCTATTTGGACATATAGACTTTCCCCAATTTTAAAATAATGGTAATTTTAAAATAACACACTAGGAAATATTCTTGAACTTAACTCTTCATCCAGAATGCATAGGAGTGATTTCTAGAGATGGACTAGCTGGGTCTGTCCTGAAATCTATTTAATTAATTTTTAAGTAGTATCAGTGTCAGTCTCAAGAAACCAGGAGGCCGGATGTAGTAGCTCATGCCTGTAATCCTAGCACTTTGGGAGGTTGAGGCAGGTGGATCGCCTGAGCTCAGGAGTGCGAGACCACCCTGGGCAACATGGTGCAACCTCATCTCTACTAAAATACAAAAAAATTGGCCGGGTGTCATGTGCATGCCTGTAGTTCCAGCTACTCGGGAGGCTGAGTCAGGAGAATCGCTTGAACCTAGGAGACGGAGGTTGCAGTGAGCTGAGATTGCACCACTTCACTCCAGCCTGGGCAACAGAGTGAGAGTCCATCTCCAAAAAAATAAAAGAAAAAAGAAAGAAACCAGGGTTGATAAGTAAAATCCAGTTTTATTTATTGAATTAATGAGGTAGTGTATTGTTTAGAGACAGGATCTCCCTCTGCTGCCCATGCTGGAGTGCGGTGGCATGATTATGGTTCACTGCAGCATTGACCTCCCGGGCTCAGGTGATCCTCCTGCCTCTGCCTCCTGAGTAGCTAAGACTATAGGCGCCTGCCACCACACCCAGCTAATTTTTTAAGAACATTTTTTGTACAGATGGGGTCTTGCTATGTTGCTTAGGCTGGTCTTGAACTCCTGGCCTCGAGTGACCCTCCCGCCTTGGCCTCCCACAATGTTGGGATTATAGGTGTGAGGTACTATGCCTGGCCAAATCTAGTTTTAAGAGGTGACTATAGTTCCTGAAGATACATGCTAACTTGTGCAACTGCAGGCATGTGAGCGCTTAATGGGAGACTCAATTAATAGAATTATAGTATGTTTAGTATTAAAAGACAGTGAGTGGCCGAACCTAGTGTCTTTAGAACTCACGAATGGGCTTCAGCACTGTCTTCTGATTGTTTAGATGAAAACTTCTGGTGTTCAGCTTCAGCCTGTAGCATCTGAAGAGAATCACAGTGCTCAGTACCATTTAGAAGAACAAGGCTTACTCTTAGAATTTCATTTCCGGTGTAAAAATTTTAGATTAAATGATAACACTAAACTAAATTAAGCCAGAGTCACAATTCTCATTTCTTGAAATTACATTTTCTTTTTTTCCTTTTAGGGGGATTTCATTCTGAAGATTGAGCCTCCCCTAGGGTGGAGTTTTGGTAAGTTAACTGAATCACTAGACATTCTTTGTAAAAGATTAGATGATATGCCAAATATTAATTTAGGCTAGCAGAGTGCATAAACTATTAAAATAATAAGTTTCAGTTTTAGGTGACAGTGTTGTCTTCCTTCTGTGAAATAGATCTGTTTTATTAACTAAAGCTATTTTAAACTAAACAACAGAAGGCCCTGATGAGATTTATTTGTTGTTCTTTTTTCAGCCTGAAACAGAAATCTGTAAATATACTAAACATTCTAGAAGCTGTGGTATGTGTGCCCAAGGAGAATGTATAAGAATGTTTATTGCAGCTTTGTTCGTAATAACAAAATATTGTAAACAACCTAAATGCTTTTCAAGAGAAGAATGGATTGGGGTTCCTTCATACAGTAGGCTGCTGTATGTCAGCAGTAATGAATGAACCAGAGCTACATATATCAATGTGACTACATTTAAAAACAGAGTTGAAGGAAATATGATTTTAAATACTTGTTATAACATCATTTATGGATACAGTCTTTTTTTTTTTTTTTTTTTTTAAGACGGAGTCTCGCTCTGTTGCCAAGACTGGAGTGCAGTGGCATGATCTTGGCTCATTGTAACCTCAGCCTCCTGTGTCCAAGCGAGTCTTCTGCTTGAGTCTCCTGAGAAGCTGAATTACAGGGATGCACCACCACGCCCAGCTAATTTTTGTATTTTTAGTATATTTGGGATTTTGCCATGTTGGCCAGGCCGGTCTCGAACTCCTGGCCTCAAATGATCCACCAGCCTCGGGCTCTCAAAGTGGTGGGATTACAGGTGTAAACCAGTGCACTCAGCCAGATACAGTCTTTTTTTTTTTTTTGCAACAGGGTCTTCCTCTATTGCCAAGGCTAGAGTACAGTGACATATTCATGGCTCATTGTAGCCTCTGGTTCCTGGTCTTAAGTGATCCTTCCGCATTGGCCTCCCGAGGGTCTGAAACTCAGGCATGTGCCACTGCACCTAGCTAAGGATACAGTCTTTTTTTTTTTTTGAGATGAAGTCTTGCTCTTGTTGCCCAGGCTGGAGTGCAATGGCACGATCTTGGCTCATTGCAACCTCCCCCTCTTGGGTTCAAGCGATTCTCTTGCCTCAGCCTCCTGAGTAGCTGGGGTTACAGGCGCCTGCCACCATGCCCAGTTAATTTTTGTATTTTTATTAGAGACGGAGGATATAGTCTTATGTAGAAAAATTATGAAGACATACATGGGAATAGCAGACACTGTTCAAAATGATACTGACTTCTAGAGAAAGGGAGGAGGGGGACTTGGGGGTACACCAGCATCTTGAATTGTGTTTTTTAAAATTTCTTTAGCTAGTTAGAAGGTATGTAAGTGTTCTTTAGCATATCTTTTTTTGTTTGACTGAAATAGTTTATAGTCAAAGATCAAAAAAGGAACTCCACCTAGTAGGTGAGGTTCTGTAATAGCCGTGAAAGACCAAATTAAAATAAGACTTAAGGGACATCTTGACATGTTAGCTTCTGTGTTAGTATTGAAGCTGTATCTCATTTTTGCTAAAGAAGCTTTGGAATCAGTATCTCAGCATCTACTCTATAGGTTTTGTTACTTTTTTTACTCTCTGTGTTTTATGCATTTATAATTGATGATAGTTTCACACCTAGATGTCTCTTCTTACTGTTTATGACTTGGTTTTGGGGGTTTTTCTCTTCTGCAGCAACATTTAAAAATATTTTATTCGAGTCTGGGCGCAGTTGCTCGTGCCTGTAAGTCCAGCACTTTGGGAGGCTGAGGTGGGCGGATTACTTGAGGTCAGGAGTTGGAGACCAGCCTGGCGCCAACATGGTGAAACCGCATCTCTACTAAAAATACAAAAAAATTAGCCGGGAATGGTGGCATGCACCTGTAATCCCAGCTACTCGGGAGGCTGAGGCAGGAGAATCGCTTGAACCTGGGAGGTGGAGGTAGCAGTGAGCCAAGATTGCACCACTGCACTTCAGCTTGGCTGACAGAGTGAGACTCCGTCTCAAAAAAAAAAAGAAAAAAAAAATTTATTCGAAATGAAAGAGCTTACACATTTATAAATAGAGAAGATTTTAAGGTTTACATTATATGTTAATTGTCTGCATAGAAGAATCTGAGTTTATTAATATGAGATTGGGATTTTCAAGTAAAGCATGTTGTTAGAAGTCAGGATAATGTTTATTCTCCTGGGGGGTTAGTGACCAGAAGCAAGTGTGAGGGGCGCTTCTGGCTTGCTGGTGCTATTCTGTTGAGTAACCAGTACCCAATTTGTGACAAGCCCTGTGCTGTGTGCTTAGAATATGTATACTTTTCTCTGTGTTTATTGTACCTTAACAAAAATGTTTAAAAATATACACATATTATGAAAAGAACAACATAAGACAAATTAAACAGAGTTTAATTGAGCATAGAACAGTTTGTCAATTGGGCAGCCCCCTGAGCCAGAATAGGTTTACGGCGACTGTGGCACTGTTGTGTGATTGGAAAGGGTTTACGGACAGAAAAAGAAAGTGACGGACAGAAAGCGGAAGTGAGGTACAGAAACAGTTGGATCGGTTACAGCTGGACATTTGTCTTATTTGAACATGGTTTGAACAGTTGGCCGCCTGTGAGTAGTTGAAGGATGGCTGGTTGAATTGGCTGAGACTTGGCAATATGCACAGAGAAACCTTTAGGCCAAACTTAAAATATGTAAGGAGGCAGTTTAGGCTAATCTTCAGTTAACAGTATATATCATTAAAAATAGAAAAAAAGCAAAATATGCTCATTAAAAAATTGAAACATATAGAGGAGTATAAAGCAGCGGAAACAGAAATTTTGGAAGTTGGAAAAGTATACAAGTAAAATAGCACCGTATAGACAAAATCAGTATTATTTACATTTTGCCACATTTCCTTTCACTTCATTTTGGGCATTAAAAAATAATGATCAGCCAGGCATGGTGGCTCATGCCTGTAATCCCAGCACTTTGGGAGGCTGAGGCAGGTGGATCACCTGAGGTCAGGAGTTCCAGACCAGCCTAGCCAAATGGTGAAACCCCATCTCTACTAAAAATACAAAAATTAGCCAGTCGTGTTGGCACATGCCTGTAGTCCCAGCTGCGTGGGAGGCTGAGGCAGTAGAATGGCTTGAACCCGGGAGGTGGAGGTTGCAGTGAGCTGAGATCATGCCACTGCACTCCAGCCTGGGTGACAGAGTGAGACTGTCTCAACAAAACAAAACAAAACAAAAAAATTCAAGAATATCGTGTGTCTCTATTGACTCACAAGACATTGCACATCTACACTGGGAGGCAGTGATATGTGATGGAAAGTACACGGGCTTTGAAATCAGACCTGGGTTTAACAAATCTCAGGTTTAAACAAGTGCCTCTTCCAAGCTGTGCGACCCCGGGCCTGTCACATTACCTTCCTGAGCCTCCGTTTCCTTATTTGGAGAATGGTGGCCTATCATAAGGAAGGACAGTCATGTCATTTTTCCCAAGAAACCTCTGCCAGTTTTTAACTTTACAACTTGAATGTCAGGATTTTTGTTCCTTTTATCTGTATTAATGTGTCTTAGATTTCAGAAGTACATATATTGACGTGAAACTTAGAAAAATTTTCCTATGATGTGGCTAATTGATGGTATTCAGAACATGTAAATGGAAAAGGAAGTCTTGTCTTTTTTCCCCTCTGGCATAGGATGTCCTGGGCTGCAATGTCTCACCAGTGCCTGGGTTCCAGCCCCAAGACGAGAGTCTGGTGTATTTGTGCTACACGGTCTCCAGAGAAGATGGCTCATTCTCCTTCTATTCATTGCCAAGTGGGAGCTACACTGTGGTGAGTGAAGCAGATTTCCCTTCTGTTTATGTCTGGGACTCTCATGACACAGTAAAAGCCAATGCTGTTTGGGTGTTAAAGGAAAAGATGGTTGGCCTGCAGTTCTCTGAACATGCTGTTAAGCAGTAATTTACTTAAGATGAGACACTCACCCCTTAGTAATAGCTATAAAAAGGGCAAGGCTTTCTCTTTTCAAATCTGCAACAGTTATGATGAATGTTTCTCTTGATCTGTCTTGAATCCCTTGTCATTTGTGGGCTGCTAGATCGATTATTAATATTGCTGATTGATCATGTTAGTGGTTCTTAGTGATTAACAGACTCTTCCTTCCAGATTCCGTTCTATCGAGGGGAGAGGATTACCTTTGATGTGGCACCTTCCAGACTTGACTTCACAGTGGAGCATGACAGCCTGAAAATCGAGGTAAGGCTTTCCTGTGTTCTGGAGGGACAAGTGTTTGAGTGCCCATCCCTAGGCACAGGTGTTGCAAACATGTTTAAAAAAAATCAATTATTTTATCTAGAAGGGCTGTTGGAAAAAGTGCAATCTGGTATTGTATTCTTACACATGATGTCCTTATTGTAGAGAGGTGGATTCCTAGTTAAATCTACTCATTCAGTGAAATATATTTATTGAGTGCCAGTGACATACATTTCAGGCACCATTCCAGGACTGGGGATTCAGCAGTGACCAAAAGAGGCAAAAATTCTTGTCTCTGGGGACCTCTTTTTTTTTTTTTAAGATATGGTCTCACTGTGTGGCTCAGGCTGGAGTGCAGTGGTGTGATCTCATTTCACTGCAACCATTGCCTCCAGGGCTGAAGTGATCCTCCCATCTCAGCCTCTTGAGTAGCTGGGACCACAGGCGCATGCCACCATGCCCAGCTAATTTTTGTATTTTTCGTAGAGATGGGGTTTCGCCATGTTGCCCAGGCTGTTCTCTAACTCCTGAGTTCAAGTGATCTGCCTGCCTCAGCTTCCCAAAGTGTTGGGAGTACAGGTGTGAGCCACCGCACCTGTCTAGACCTCATGTTTTAATGACAGGAAGGGTCAACACATGTATAGATGCATAAGTTAGAAAGTACAGTAGAAGGTGATAAGTGTTCTCTAGAAAAATAAAGGAAAAAAGGAGATCGTACAGTATCAAGGTGGAGACGGGTTGCAGTTGTACATAGGGTGTTTTTGGGAAGTCTTCCCTGTGAAGGTGACATTTGAGCAACAACCCGAAGGCAAAGAACGAGAGAACCATACTTCACTCCTGCAGGAAGAGTGTGTAAGACTGAGGGAACGGCACGTGCAAAAGTCCTGAGGCAGGAGTGTGCTGAAGGGTTTGGGGCACCCCAAGGAGGCCGGGGTGGCTGGAGTGGAGGGAATGAGCAAGGAAGGAGGAGGCAGAAAGAGGTTCAGGGAGGTGACGGGGCAGATTGTGCAGGGCCTGGTGAGCCACTTTGCCTATAACTCTGGGTGAGAATTGGTGCCCCCGGAAGGTTCCTAACAGAGGAGCAGCGTGATCCTTCTGGCAGCTGTGTTGAGGAGAGTTTGCAGGCTGTCAGGGTGGAAGTGGGAGACCAGTTGGGATGCCATGGCTGTAAACCAGGTGAAAACTGGCAGAGCTTGGACCGTGTGGTAGGAATGGGCAGTGTGATACGTGGCTTGATAAACTGCCTAGACCCTCACATAGATGGTAAATGTAGTTTTCATCTCACTTATGTCTCCTTTAATTACAGAAGTAGAAAATGGTTACTGTAGAAAATTGGCTAGCTAGAGCAAATCCCAAAAGAAAATAACAGCCTCTCCTAAGTGGACCACCCAATGTTAGAGTTATTGAAGCAATTATATTTTAATCATTTTCTTTTAATACTACATTTGAAAGTACTGTGTTAAAATGGCTTAAACTGGCAGAAGCGGGCTTTTAGGTCATATGCACAGTGGGGTGCAGACTCTGCATTTTAAGATTCAGTGGAGTGTTTGACCGTTCTGCTGTACACTGGAGGGGAAAGAGGAGGGTAAGAAGATGAAGCCTTTACGTTGCTTCCTGTAGCTAGCAGAGAAGGATGGGGGCAGGTGAGCAGAGACAGCTATTCCCAGATTACAGCCAAATACATATTTTGAAAATGATGAATGGAATTTCAGGGAATGGGGTCCTATAAGTTCCCTGACGTCAGGAACCGTGAGTGTCTTATTCTTTACTGTTTTCCTAACATGTGATTTAGTGCCTGGCACACAGTAGGTGCCCAGCAAAAATATTTGTTGAGTACATATGTGAATTAATAAGTAGGTAATGCATGGAATGAAACATGTCCTTTTGGAAAGATCAAGAAGGACTACCTGTCATATGAGACCATCACTAAGAAACCATTTGCTGAAAAAAAAGAAGGGCTGCCTGCATAAAAAGGAAGTCATTTAATTAATTAAAGCTTCATCTCAAATGCTGTCGCACACGTTCGTGCACACAGTCATTCATTCAGGAGTCAGTTATTGAGTGCCTGCTGTGCACCAGGTGACTAACACAGAAAAGGTCCCTGTCTTCATGAGGTAACATGCTAGTGGGAGGGAGACAACTAAGAAATCGAGCAAGGACATTTCAGATACTGGTAAGTTTGATGAAGATATTAAAATAGGTTACCAGTGGTGACCTTGGGGATACACAGATCAGGGCTGGAACTCAGTAACTGCAGAGAAAGCACAGGTGTGCTGCTCACAGGCGAGTGGGGCACAGACACACAGAGCATGGGACCACGTGTGAGTCAGTGATGGGGGTGGAGGAGGGTGGTCTAGGTGGATTTCTTTTTTTTTTTTTGAGACAGAGTCTTGCTGTGTTGCACAGGCTGGCATGATCTCGGCTCACTGCAACCTCCGCATCCTGAGTTCAAGCGATTCTCCTGCCTCAGCCTCCCGAGTAGCTGGGATTACAGGCGCCTGCCACCACACCTGGCTAATTTTTGTATTTTTAGTGGAGACAGGGCTTCACCATGTTGGCCAGGCTGGTCTTGAATTCCTGACCTCAAGTGATCCGCCTGCCTCGGCCTCCCAAAGTGCTGGGATTACAGGCGTGAACCACTGCGCCCGGCCTAGGTGGATTTCATAAGGACCTGTGTTCAGGCCATGGTGGAAAGACAGGAGGGGGCACGTGAGACCTTGCAGAGGTGGAATCCACAGGACTGATCTATGTTGGAGGAGCAGGGAGGGGGCGTCCAAAGTGATGCCGGGGTGTGCGTGGGAGACCGGAGGAAGACATGGTTCACCAAAATGGGGGCATCTGGAGGGGAGGAGATGGCACAGGGGTAAGGGTGGGGGGCTTTTAGAAGCTTGAGTCAGAGACCTTTTAACTAGGGAAGTAAGTCTCTAGACCTTTTCTGTTCTGTTGTTTGACACTCAGTAGTGTGATGGGAACACAACAGAGAAGACAGATGTGGGTAAGGTGAGAGGGAGCCCGGCTGGCACACAGGACCGGGGCACTGAGTGTTGCGAGGTGGGCGGCAGGAGCAGAGATAGTAGGTGACGGCTGGCGCAGCAGAAGGAGGCTTTGTGACTCTCGTACAGGAGCACCTTTGAGCACCTTCTTCTTCTTTGTTTTTTAGCCCATGTTCCACGTCATGGGATTCTCCGTCACCGGGAGGGTCTTCAACGGACACGAAGGAGATGATGTTCCAGAAGCAGTAGTCACCCTGAATAACCAAATCAAAGGTGGGCTGACACAGCAGCCCCGGGCTGATGGCCAGTGCTCTTTTTGGATCACAGAGAGAAATGGAGAGGAACTGATGACTGTATGAAAACATGGCAGCTTTTGTCTCAAGTATTCTGGTGTACATGTAAGGATACACTGTTGTTTTTGGCTTATCTCCTGTTTGTGTGTTTTTGTTTTACAGTTAAAACAAAAGCTGATGGCTCATTCCGCCTTGAGAACATAACCACAGGGACATACACCATCCATGCTCAGAAAGAGCACCTCTACTTTGAAATGGTCACCATCAAAATTGCACCGAACACACCTCAGCTGGCTGACATTATTGCAACAGGGTAAGCTTATCTTGGATTTGGAAGCGCCAGTGTTTATGCTGGCAGCCATTGTAGAACAAAATGACCTGTGATCTGTGTGTCTTTGCTGAGCTTAAGAACTTAAGAAAGATTAGTACTTTTTTTTTTTTTTTTGAGAGAGAGCGTCTTGCCCTGTTGCCCAGGCTGTAGTGCAGTGGTGCCATCTCGACTCACTGCAACCTCTGCCTCCCAGGTTCAAGCGATTCTCCTGCCTCAGCTTCCCAAGTAGCAGGGACTACAGGCATGCCCCACCACACCTAGCTAATTTTTGTATTTTTTAGTGGAGATGGAGTTTCACTATATGTTGGCCAGGCTTGTCTCAAACTCCTAACCTCAGGCTGTCTGCCTGCTTTGGCCTCCCAAAGTGCTGGGATTACAGGTGTGACACACTGCACCCAGCCAAGAAAGATTAGTTCTAAATCTTACAAACTCAGGGTCCTGACATGTCGGATACTTAATGAAAAGTCCCTTGCTTCGAGTTAAAATGGGCTTGTGTAATTCAAAAATCTTTCATGTCTGACTTTCACGATCTTTCACAGGACCCCTCTTTGCTTAATCTTTGAGGGTTTTTGGAAGATGGTATCGTTGGTTGAGAAAGCTTATTGGAAGATGCTTCAGGTCATTGGCGTAGTTCTTCCTGCTTGTAGTTACTCATTATACTATAAGTACAGGCAGGGACATCTTGTGGTTGAATTCATGTGGTTTTACCATCATCTGAAGCAAGATTGTGTAGTGCCAAGAACTCGGGCTTTGGAGTCAGACCCCAGATCCACCTGCATGTAACCTGCAGAACAGCTTTAGACCTAACAGGTGGTCACAAAACAGTAGCTTAGAAGGAGAGTGCAGCGTCTGCTTGGGAGAAGCGCGGCACGAACAAAGTCAGGCAGTCTCATAGCAGCATGAGGTGGCTGCGGGTGTAAAGGTGGGTGCTACTGGAGCAGAATATACTGGCAGGTGAAGGTGGTGATGAGGCCAACCCCATAGCACCTCCTCACACCCCACCGGGGCATAGGGGCCTTCTCCCACTGGGGCCAACGGGCCATGAGTGGTTTTGAGCATTAAGATAACAAGCTTTGGCCGGGCGCGGTGGCTCACGCTTGTAATCCCAGCACTTTGGGAGGCCGAGGCGGGCGGATCACGAGGTCAGGAGATCGAGACCACGGTGAAACCCCGTCTCTACTAAAAATACAAAAAACTTAGCTGGGCGTGGTGGCGGGCGCCTGTAGTCCCAGCTACTCGGAGAGGCTGAGGCAGGAGAATGGCGTGAACCCGGGAGGCGGAGCTTACAGTGAGCCCAGATTGCGCCACTGCACTCCAGCCTGGGCGACAGAGCAAGACTCCGTCTCAAAAAAAAAAAAAAAAAAGATAACAAGCTTTGATCATTGTTTTCAATAGGGCATTCTGAAAACAATGGCATGGAGGAGAGTGGCTTTGAAGGGGACAGGAGTTGGGCACAGGAGGTCTGAAAGCAGAGACGACAAGGGCTTGCCTTGTAGGGAAGTCAGGGACAGACTGGTAAGATATTTAGGGTGCCCAGCTTGAGAGGTGTGATGGCTGGGGACAGAAAGAGAAGCCAGTTAGGTGATGAGGGTTCAGATTTGGCCACGTTGGTCTGTAGGACCACTAGGTGGAGCTCTTCAATAGGTGCTTGGATGGATGGTAAATCCTGAAGATTCGGCTGCAGGTGGTAGCCAGGACCTCAAATATGTATGTACAGGTAGAATTAGAAGACCAGTGGGCCAAAAACAGAGTGCCAGGTGGCCCAAGGGGGACCTGGGGAGCATGAGGTCATAGGAGCTAAGAAAGTAAGTTTGGGGTAGGAGGTAGTGAGAACCGGAATGCATATGCTAGGTCAGGGATTGGGACTCTTTCTCTGTGGAGAGCCAGAGAATAAGTATTTTAGGCATCGTGAGCCATACGATCTCTAGGAAAACAGCTGAGATAGACAATTTGTAAATGAATGGGCAGGGTGCAACACAACTACATTTTTGGACAGCACAATTTGCATTTCATATAATTTTTACATGTCGTGAAATATTATCTTTCTTTTAATTTTTTTGTTTTAAATTTTAACCACTTAAGAATGTAAAACCCTTTATCTTGGCTTAGATCATACACAAACAGGAAGGGGGCCCTGACTTGGTCCTTGGGTTGTAGTTTGTTGATCCATGCTGGAGATAGTGAGCTCATATAGCTGGGTAGTCCCTTCACTCTGAAGAAATGACTGTGTTTTTCATGATTCCTAGATTTCACATACACAGTCTTCCACCATTTCCTTGTGTTTTCCACTGTATTTTTTATTTGAGGCCGAGCGGTGGTTCCAACATTTAATGTATCCCTAATTGTCAGAATCCAACATTCTTGATTATGTCAAAAGTAACTAATTTTTTATCTAAAATGATTCTTGAAGATTCTTTAAAACGAACAGTTGAAAAGACAACTGTGACCCCCAGCTAGGATGTACTATTACACTTTAACACACCAACTGCTTCAGAAATGAAGACCAGCACTCCAAGGATGATGGTCTTTGTAGAGGGGCCTCTCGTGTGTTTCGAGGGATGCCTTGCAACACCTTACTCCTTATTTAGAATCTCAGATTGGAATCATTACCTTAATAGGGCTTTTCAGTTATAAGTTACGTTTGTGGCTCCTGCCTCCCAAGGAGTTCAATTTTAGCTTTGCATTTTTTCACTTAATTACCTTTTCTGTTCCAATCTCCCAGTTTGCTTTCATCCATGTGTTTTATATAATCACAAGCAAGGAAGACGTCTTTGATAATCCTGACTTATTTGATGGCCTGGTTAATGCCACAGTTTCTTAGGCAGCTTAGAGCTCTAGCTGTTAAGGGCTAGCCCACATTCTCAGTCCAAGGCAGCTCCACTGTCAACAATCCAGTTACCTGAAACGTTTTTATTATCTGCAGATTTTCTTAAAATTGCCTCTGCAGTGGGGGATTGCCAGATGTCACCCAGAACAGACAAACAGCCCCACTACGGGCCCCTGTTCTGTAGAAAGAGGCCCAGTCTTCCTTCTGGAGGTTGCTTTTTAAAACCAGAATGAAGGTTACTTTTTAAAACCAGAATCATCTGGACTGCATTCTGTCTCTTCATTAAGATTAGACTATTCTCAGGAACAAGGGCTGGGAGAGGGCTGCGTCTTTTTTGGTGGGTAAGAGCCTTTCCTGTTACAATTGAGTCCTCGTGCTGGAATGAATGGTGTTCTCTTTGCAGGTTCAGTGTCTGTGGTCAGATATCAATCATTCGCTTCCCCGACACCGTCAAGCAGATGAGTAAATACAAAGTTGTCCTGTCATCTCAAGACAAGGACAAGTCTTTGGTCACCGTGGAGACGGATGCTCATGGATCATTTTGTTTTAAAGCAAAACCAGGGACTTACAAAGTTCAGGTGCGATGCATTGTTTTAAATTTAAAATGTTTTGAGAAAAAGCAGTGATTTTTAGAAGGGTTATAACTCGAATGGGGTTAGAGAAGGAGCATTGCAGTTTCCAACTTCTTGTTTCTAAGTCTTTACAATCCTGCACCAGTAGAGTAGAGCCAGGTAGGCATCGAGCTAAAAAAATAATGCCATCTGCCTCCATTTTTTCCAGTCTTGGTGTTTGTTAGTATCAGGCCGCCAGTCACTCCTCTACCTTTAGGCTTCTGGCTGCTATAGAATATCGATGAGTCCAAGAGGACACCAAAAATGAACTCTACTAATGGCAGCTCAAAAATGGCCACAATGCATGGCTTCTGGGACCCCAGGCCAAAACGGAGCTTCCCATTTCCTGCTTTGCCCTGACTTCAAGATGGCTGAGCAGGGACCATGCGACTTATCCATTCAGGCAGGCTGAGAAGGGGGAGATGCTCTGGCCTGTGGTCTCATCACCATGGTGAAGGCCCAAGCCACAGCTGGCCCAAGGAAGCAAGAGACAGGACAGAGCAGAGGTCAGCCCACCATGCCTTTCAGTGCAGTGGCCCTGCCCTTGGGGAGAGACAGTTTCCGTGGGCTCTCACCCATCAAATCAGCAGCTGCCCTTCCTCCCTGTGGAAGAGCAAATAACACAAAGGGAGAGGGCCAGGAAGGTTCCCTGTTACACTCTTCTCTCCACTAGGGCAAAGTGGGGTCCCTCCCCCTGTGGGAAACAGGGTAGGAGATTGCGTTCTCCTTGCTTCCACAGAACAGCGTGGTGTGTGGGTTGACAGCTGCCTTTGTGAGATGGTAGCTGGCTTCCTGCGAAGATGTCCACATTTACAGGCCTTTGGAAGCCCTTTTGGAAGCGTGATGGACTTTTCCGAGGAAGGGCAGTGTCATCTTTACTAGGGATGAAAGAGTTGACCGCTGCTACCTTCACCTGTTCCTCTTCTTAGCCCATGAAAGGCACGCAGAACAATAGGAAGAAGAAAATGACTTAATTCCACCAAAGTGTCATCCACATAGTGTTGACAGGTTCAGAGCTTATGCTACAAGTGATCCGAAGCCGGGAAAAGGGACTGGGATGTAGTATGGTTTCTAGTATGTAAGTGAGGCGTGTCTGCTTTGTGTGCCTGTGGGGAATTAGGCCAGAAAGACTTTTGTTCATACACATGGGTCTGTTGAGGCTAATTTTTCCATCTGGATAGAACTGTGTTTACTTTACACAAGTTATTGGTGGATTTGTTCTGATTGTAAAATCAGCCTGGAAATGAACCTTTGGCCTCCAAAATCTCTTTAGCCTTGGTCTCAGATGAATGTTCTAGCGCCTGTAGGTCAGGGGGAAGATCTTCTCGAATGCAGCCTCTAACGTTCCATCCACGTTTCCGTAGGTGATGGTTCCTGAGGCAGAGACCAGAGCAGGGCTGACATTGAAACCCCAGACATTTCCTCTTGCTGTGACCGACAGGCCCGTGATGGATGTGGCCTTTGTACAGTTCTTGGCATCAGTTTCTGGGAAAGTCTCTTGTTTGGGTAAGATATCACTGGAAAGTAAGAACACATAGTTTCAAAGAAGTCAGCTGGTAGGAGTGGGATTTGGGAAACTTTTCCTTTTGCCTTTGTTGTTTGCTACTGATCACCTGCGTGCGATGGAGGCTTCTTGGAGTCAAGTGGATGCATGTTAGCTTGAAAGAAGCACCCCCTCCTCCTCCGGCCGTTGCCTCTTAGGAGCTCAGCAGTAGCAAGAAGCTATTACATAGGGTTAGGATTCAAACCTGTGCTGAAGCCTTGTGAGGGGTCACATGGGGCCCTCCCTTCTTTTTCCTGCAGACACCTGCGGTGACTTGCTGGTGACTCTACAGTCCCTGAGCCGCCAGGGTGAGAAGCGGAGCCTCCAGCTCTCCGGCAAGGTCAACTCCATGACTTTCACCTTTGACAACGTGCTCCCTGGAAAATACAAAAGTAAGAATTGGAATGCAACATCCTGTGGCCCTCACACACTTCCTGTCTTTGTAAACTTTCTAAAACCCAGGTCTCAAATTGTATCACGACCCTGTACCTTTCCTTGTTTTAAGTCGTCTTTGCCTCGTGACCTTGACTGCCTTATTTAGCGCTGGACAAGCATGGAGGAGTCCAGCCCTGAGGTGACCGCCACCTTGTCCGCACAGCCCACTGGCTGCTTCTGTTAAGGGAGGGTGCCCCGAAGTACGGCGTTTTATTTCTAAAGGCCAGAAAAAGGAGTGTGAAATAGTTCCACTGATGTGTTCTACTAACTTAGCAGTACTGGTGCTGAGTACCGACCATGGCAAGCTACTTGACCTCCCCGAAACTCAGTTTTCCCATCTGTAAAATAGACGTAATGGAACCTTTCTGCAGAATATAAGACTAAAAGAAGTAAAGTTTATGAAGCCCATTGTGCAGACAGCCAGCTAAGTAGCTGGTGCCCAAAAGTGTTACTTCCTTTTTCCTTGCCCTTCTCAAGAAGCCACTTCTTGCCTGTATATCTGCTTTTTCAGAAATCAGCTTGGAGCTGCTATCTGTGGATAGCTTATAAAACAGACTGCTTTTTCTGGAATTGTATTAATATTTTCTGTTATGGCAGGGCTTGGCAGACTAAAAAACTGCCTATTTTTATAAGCATAGTTTACTTAGAACACGGCCTTGCCCAATTGTTTATGGATTCTCTATGGCTGCTCGTGTGTAACAGCGGCCAAGTCGAGTGGTTGAGACGGACAAAGCATGTGGGCTGCAAAGCAGAAAAGACTTACAGAAAAAGTTTGTGGATCCCTGCATACCTTATTTGCAGCCTGATCTTACAGGCCCCATTAGATTTGTTTCTTGATGTAATGGTGTTGGTTCCAGTTTTTCTTTCTTTTTTTTTGAAATTTAGCCTTGCTCTGTCACCCAGGCTGGAGTGCAGTGGTGCGACCTTGGCTCACTGCAACCTCTCTGCCTTCCGGGTGCAGGAGATTCTCTTGCCTCAGCCTCCCGAGTAGCTGGGATTACACGCATGCACCACCATGCCTGGATAACTTTTGTATTTTTAGTAGAGATGGGGTTTTGCTATGTTGGTCAGGCTGGTCTTGAACTCCTGGCCTCAAGCCATCCACCTGCCTCGGCCTCCCAAAGTGCTGGGATTATAGGCGTGAGCCACCACGCTCGGCTCCAGGTTTTCTTTAGCAGTAATTTATTCCAAATGCTGCTAGTTATAAATATATGTATGTGTATATTTCTATCTTTATGTCCACATACACACCTGCTTTTTAAAATTAGTTAATTCATGGTCATTGTTTCTCGTGGTGTGCAGGGAGGTGGTGTGCTCCACGCCCATGTATCCGTTTTTGGTGTTTGCTTTTGCAGTAGGCATCATGCATGAGGATTGGTGCTGGAAGAACAAGAGCCTGGAGGTGGAAGTGCTAGAGGATGACGTGTCTGCAGTTGAGTTCAGGCAGACGGGCTACATGCTGAGATGTTCCCTGTCTCACGCCATCACTCTGGTATGTACGGCTTACAGAGTCTCTTATTTGGAAAAACCCTCACCTTGTGGATATCAAGAAAGACTAACATGCCAGGAATCTTGTAAACGTAGTCAAGTCAGATTTCCTTTTCTGCCTCTCTGCTCGCCCACCTGTTACGCAGTGCATAATCAGGAAGCATTTATAGTCTCTCAGTGGAAGGACCCCTGTATTTAGGAGGTTTCCTTGTCCTGGCCCTGCACTAAATCTGACTGGTGATTCGAGGTGGCCTTTGGTACAGTGCAGAGCACACTGGCTTTATATTATTAGTAATAATAGCTTTGGGTGAATTCATTTACTGCTTCTCAGCCTCAGTTTTCACTGAAAATTGAGATCTTAATACCTACTTCTCAGGGTTATGGCAGGGCTTAAGTGAACCTCTTAGGTATCAAAGTGTCCTTGGTGTACCCCGCTCTTGTTTATTAAGATACTGCCAAGTGAGTTTCTCTGATATATATATTTATATGTTTTTTTTTTTGAGATGGAGTCTTGCTGTGTTGCCCAGGCTGGAGTGCGGTGGCACAATCTCGGCTCACTGAAACCTCCACCTCCCTGGTTCAAGCGATTCTCCTGCCTCAGCCTCCCAAGTAGCTGGGACTAGAGGTGCGTGCCACCATGCCCAGCTAATTTTTTTTTTTTTTTTGTATTTTTAGTAGTGACAGAGTTCCACCATGTTGGCCAGGCTGGTCTTAAACTCCTGACCTCAGGGGATCCACCCGCCTTGGCCTCCCAGAGTGCTAGGATTACAAGCGTGAGCCACTGTGCTCCACCTTCTCTGGTAAATTTATTCCAGCGCAGAGGACGAAGCTGTAAACAGGCTCTTAGCTTCTTGTTGACTGTGGTCTCTGTGGCCTGAAAGGCAGTGTGAAATGGGTTTCGGGAGCACCTCTGTAGATCCCTTCGTGAATTTTCTATAATGTTTTGATGTCGAGCGGCGGCAGATGTCATTGTCAGGTCTTAGTTTCTCTGTAGAGAAACTAGAAGAATTCAAACTGGTGTTTCACGTGCCAGCTTACTCCCCTAACTGCTTAATTACAAAAACTCGACAGGCTGATTTGTTATAGGAGATCGATTAATATCCGGTTCATAATAATTGATAGATATTTAGGAAACCTTTCCCTCCCAGCAGTGGAGTGGATTTCCAGCTCCCTTGTAATAAGATCTTTTTTTTTTTTTTTGACACTTCCTTAACCCCTTCTTTATCTCCTCCCACTCTCCCCTCACTCGCCGGGCCCCAGCCGCAGTGGTCCTCTCCAGTCCCACACCAAGCTCACTCCCTCCTCGGGGCCTTCGCACATACTCTCCCCTCTGCCTGGAGTGCTGTGTCTTCTCCAGAAACACGTGTCGTTGGTTTTCCCTCCTCATTCAGGCTGCAGCCCTATTGTTCAGGAGAGATGTGCCCTGGGACCAGCAAGCTAAAGACCCCTAGGTGGGGATTGTTCTTCTCTTGCTTTCCTGTTTGTTTTCAAGGCTTTGTTACTGAGCAGTTGAGATCACTGATTTATTTGTTGACGCATTGATTTTGTCTTCCTGTATTAGAACATAAGCCCTGTGAGAGCAGGAGCCGTGGTCATGACTCCCAAGGCCCAGCCTTGTGTCTGTCACATAGCAGGTGCTCAATAAATACTAGTTGATTGAATGAAAAATAGCACACTTTTGTTGGAAGTTTTGGGAGGTTTTTAATTTTCCTGTGGCACCCAACTGCTCCGATGATAAATGGGCAAAGCAGATGACTGGTTTGGAAAGAGAAATATTATTAATCATCTTGGTGTCTCCATCTCTCCTAGTAAGTCATTGTATTGGCTTTGCTCCCTTAGGAATTTTATCAGGATGGAAATGGACGTGAGAATGTGGGGATTTATAACCTCTCCAAAGGAGTCAACCGATTCTGCCTGTCCAAGCCTGGTAAGTTTGGAAGGATTGATGTGCCATGAATTAGAAGAATGGAAAGGCACCAGAGGATGGTTTTGAAGGCATTTTTTTCTACCTTGGTTCTGTTTGCACCAAGCTTTCAATTTCAGTGTGTTCAACCTGCTCTTATTTTTCTGTCTCTCTTACTGGGCCCTTTCACCTCCAAAAATATACCATTGGCCAGTGACGTCTCTTTATAGTGCTGTTTTAAAATTTGAATCATTTTCCACTTTGCTTAAAATCTTTCAGTGGCTTCTCGCTCTTTCTTATTTTTTTTTTCTCTTTTTTTTTTTTGAGATGGAGTCTTGCTCTGTCACCCAGGCTGGAGTGCAGTGGCTCGATCTTGGCTTACTGCAGCCTCTGCGTCCTGTTTTCAAGCGATTCTCCTGCCTCAGCCTCTCGAATAGCTAGGATTACAGGTGCCCGCCACCACATCCAGCTGACTTTTGTATTTTTAGTAGGGATGGGTTTCACCACGTTGCCCAGGCTGGTCTCAAACTCGTGACCTCAAGTGATCCGCCCACCTCAGCCTCCCAAAGTGCTGGGATTACAGGTGTGAGCCACTGCACCCAACCCTCTGTCTCTTTTATAATAGCTTTTTTTGGAGACAGAATTTGCATATCATAAAACTCACCTATTTAAGATGTACAATGAAATGATCTGTAGTAAATTTATCAAGTTGCACAACCATGGCCAGAATCCAGTTTTAGACCTGTTCATCACTCACAGGGTAAGATCCTCTGTGCCTGTTGACAGTTAATCCCTGTTTCCAGCCACTGATCTATTTTCTGTCCCCATGGATTGGCTTTTTCTGGATGTTTATCGTACGATGCTGGCATTTTGTTTGGCTTCTTTGATTTAACATGTTTTTGAAGTTTATCTGTGTCATAGCACATATCAGTAGTTTGTTCTGTTACATTGCTGTGTAGTATTCTGGTGTGTGGTTAGATGATATTTTGTGTATCCATTTACCAGTTGGTGGATATTTGAGTGGTTTCCAGTTTGGCGCTGTTAGGACTAATGTTATGGACATTCTTGTATAAGTCTTTGTGTCCACATGTTTTCATTTCTCTTGTTTCAATACCTAGGAATGGAATTGCTGCATTGTGTGATAAATTTATGTTTAACCTTTTAAGAAACTGTCAAATTGTTTTCCACAGAGGCTGTGTCATTTGATACTCCCACCAGCAATGCACGAGGGTTCCTGTTTCTTCACCTCCTTCGCCAACATTTGTTATTGTCTGTTTTCTTATAGTCATCTTGGTAGATGTGAAGTCGTGTCTCATTGTGGTTTTGTTTTGCATTTTCCTAATGAATAATTCAGTGGCTCCTCCTTTTGGTTCCCAAGATAAAATACAAACTCCTTAACCTGACCTTAGCTCCTGTGTAACCCAGCCCTGTCTGCCACTCCTTCTACTCCAGCCACTCTGTCCTTCCGGGTGTCAGTTCAGCTGCCTTTGGCTACATGTAACAAAATCCATACAGCAGTGCCGTCAGCAAGTGGTAGTTTATTTGGCTCAATAAAGAAGTGTGACAGTGTGTGGCGGCCAGCATGGGTTCAGCAGCTGGTAGATGTTAGGGGTGGTGTCTTTGTGATTCTTTAGGCCTTTCCCTTGTATTTTTTGCCTTATATTTTCTAGATGGCTGTGGTTAGAAAACTTACGTTTAAAGGAGGAAGTCGAGGAGGGGGCAGGCAAACATTTCCTTGCGCCCCCTCCTCCAGTAAGCTACTTGTCTGTATTATTGGCCAGAACCGTGCCACATGGTTACTTCTAGCTGCAAGGGAGGCTGGGACAGTTGGGTATGCTGCCTGAGGCTGAGCATGTTGCCACCCTCAACATAACCAGGGTTTGTTCTCAAGGCAGGAAGGATGCCTGTTGAGGAAAAAAGGAGCCAGCTGTGAGGCAGATGCTGTTCTCTGTGGACATGTCCTCCTGCCTCTCCTAGCTGGGGCCTTCTTACCCATCAGTTCAGTATTGCTTCCCTGGGGAAGGATGGCCTCCAGGGCCACTTAGGCCTGCCTCCTACACTCTTTCCCTCAGCACTCACTTCTGTCCCCTTCTTGCATGTGCCACAATTGATATATTTGTGGCTGTCAAATGCTCCCCCTCTCTGTGGATGGTAAACTCTATGAAGACAGGGACTGCTGCTCTGTCACTCCCCACTGTGTACTAGTACCTTGCACAATACCTGGCCAGGAAGAGGTGCTCTGTTGATATTTGTTGAATGAAAGACCAAACAGAACGAACAGAGAAACCTGAATTTTTTTTTTTTTTTGATGGTAACTACTCTGGGGCTTGTTGAGTGCAATGAAAACACCAGGGTGATTTTAGCTAATTTCAGGTTTTTGTAGGAAGTGTGGCCAAAATATTGGTTAATGATGATTTGGGGAAATACATTATTATTCCTTGTATCTTCCTGAAATTGACTGTGTTCCTCTGGCAAGTGATGAAATGTACCCCTACTCGGAGTGTCCTCCCACACAGACTCACACTTTTCTGGGGCTTCCCTTACTCCTCACCTCCTTTTTAGGAATATTTATAGGAAGAAATTGAGGCTGTGGTTATCTCTTGGATCCTTAATAGAATCTTTTAAGTAGAAAATTATCCTCAGTCCAATCTGCAGTAGAAATGTACTTTCTGTTCCTTCTCGTGCATGGGTCTGTTCACTTGGTCTGTGTAGATTTAACTAGTGTGAGTTGCTACATTATGGAAAATGATAACCGTGTGCCTGTGATTGGGCCGTTGCACGGATCAGGTCATTGGTAAAAAGCCTTCATAGGCAGTGAAAACGTTGCCTGCCTAGTATTTCTGATCCCATTATGGCACATCTGCGATACGTTTGAGTTTTCACATGCAAAGAGCTGCCACTCGATTTCAGATGTTGGAATTGTTCAGTGTAATAGATGCCGTTCTCTGAAAATTACTTTTGATTTCCTGTCTGTAGGTGTGTACAAAGTGACCCCTCGCTCCTGCCACCGGTTTGAGCAAGCGTTCTACACCTATGACACGTAAGCCTGGGAATTGAATGCTTTGTGGTATTTGTGTACATTCTGTGGAGGATTCTTCATTTACTTCAGAGAACAAAAGGAGTTTTTGTATTTTTTTCTGAAAGTGGCAAAGTTAGGCCTTCAGCCGCATTTCTAGATAAGGATTTTAAGATCCTTGGATTAGTTACTGAGGAACCGGAGATAGGATCCCTTTCCCAAGAATTCTGTAACCCCAGGATAGAGGGCTGTGTTTTTGAAGTGCCTTAAAGAGAAGCTTTGTCAAATCTCCCAGCCCTCACCGATGGGCATCTGTCAAGCTCAAGTCTGCCATTTTTATATTTTTACAGATGTATGTGGGTTTCACTGGGAATTGAAAGCGTAAAGTTGTGGAGTGGAGAATTAGTTTACTCTTTAAAATACTTCTCTGGATCTCCAGAGTTCTTTTACCCCAGACTAAGAGCAATTTTCTGTAGTGTATTTAGGGTGAGGAAGGATGCCCAAAAAGGGTATTGCTGATGATCTTCTGAGAATGAGTAGGTTCGAGTGTTTCCTCTCCTGTGATTTGTAGGTCTTCACCTAGTATCTTGACATTGACAGCCATTCGCCACCATGTCCTTGGAACTATCACCACCGACAAAATGATGGATGTCACTGTGACTATCAAGTAAGATGAGCGATCTGCGGTGGGCTGAGAGTGGTGGGGGAGGGTGTGGATGGGGCCTGGGGAGTCTCTAATAGGCTGTCTGGAAATTAGTTTTGCTTTCTTATCTCTAGATGTATATAAAAATGGCCTTCCCTCTCTTATAGGACATCGCCATTGCCGTCAATTCCCAGCAGCCTTGATCCTTTCCTTTTCTGATTCAGAAAGTACCTGTGGGTGAGGAAGAGCATTGCGACAGCTTGTTTCAGGATCTTCAATTTCTGTTTGAACTCTTTGTACTTCTCATCTTTGCTAAGGAAAAAAAAATCTCAGAGGTTTCTGCATTGTATTTCAAGTGTTTTAGCAAATTCAAATTGCCTATTTTTCTTTAGACTTTTGCTTGAAGGCTTGGGAAATAGAGATGGCACCTGGTATAAGAGAAGGGTTGTGAGAGAGGAAGTATTTGAAAGGCAAGTCCCTTACCGAGGGTCACGTTCATGTGAATGTCGCCTTTCAGGGAATTTTTGCAGTGTGGTGAGGTACCTGTGACACCCCAATTTTCTTGAGAAATGAAAGAGTTTTGGCAACATGATCGTCTTTGTCAAGTAGAATGGGAATCACAGTCACTGTCTCCCCCCTGCCTCTGGTTGGAGTCACCTTTCCGGCTGTTTCCATCTTTCTGTCCACCATCTGTTTATCCATTCTTCATCCCTGCAGAGTACATGATGACTGAATAACTGAGAGTCTTCAGTGTTTAGGCACTGGGCTTATGAGGCCACAGCCCCTACACTCATGGGATTGACAGTCTCATGGGGGGAACAGTGGTCAGAGACTCCCATGCAGAACTGTAAAATGACAGCTGTTCTGAGTGTTTTGAGCTTGACCTTGGGGGCATGCAGGACAGGTAGGCTGCGGGGGGCCAGGCCATATTAAGGTCCATAGTCTTTGTCCCATGACGCAATTGAGGTGTTTTACATAGAGGAATGACTTTTTTCTTCCTGAAAGGTCCCCCTATCGGCTGAGTGGAGAACAGACAGAAGAGGCCTGAGAGTGGGAGGTGGTGGAGGCAGAGGGAGGTGATGGGGGCCCCAGACTGGTGGCTGCGGAGATGGAGAGTGACGGACCAGTTGGAGAGTCGTTGAAGGACTGAGTTGATGAGACGTGGCACTAAAGTGACCACTGTGTTAGGGCAGGAGAAATGTCAGGGCTGGCCCTGGTTTCTGGTGATGGAGAGCCAGGTTTTTAGCTGGGGGTGGATTTGGTGAGGGTCCGTTGTGTGCCCAGAATGTGCCTGTTGCTGTCTTTTACTGTCATTTATTGTCTTCCTGCTTGGAAAGTATGAATTACTGATAGGACT
Source organism: Symphalangus syndactylus (assembly GCF_028878055.3). Classification (NCBI taxonomy): domain Eukaryota; kingdom Metazoa; phylum Chordata; class Mammalia; order Primates; family Hylobatidae; genus Symphalangus; species Symphalangus syndactylus. The sequence continues at coordinate 74,001,658 of NC_072440.2, read as the reverse complement.
AGCAATCTACCTTCTTACCAGTAGTAACTGTGTATTACCTCCTTTCAGCTCAATTACATTCATTTTTGTAACTTCACAAGGGTGTTTGTGTTGCTTGCTTGTGCCGGAGGTTATATGGAATGCATCTTCCAGCTAGACAGAGCCACTCGGATCCCCCCTGGGGATCTTGTACTTAGCAGACCCAAAATCCGACTGCTGACAGTTGCCCTCCACGAGCCCCTGTGGTCTTTTCTGATTCAGATATGGCAGCTCCCGCTTTCTCCTTGTTTCTTGATTCTTCTTTCCCTTGCACCCTAGGCCCAGCCAATTCCCCAACAAAGCCTTGGCTTTCCAGTCAAACTACACCCGTCACCTAGTCCCTTCTTACCACGTGGCCCTCAGCCTTGGTCTGACCCCCCTCTGGGGTCATTGCAGCAGCTTCCCAGCTGGCCTTCCCTTCTTACCACGTGGCCGTCAGCCTTGGTCTGACCCCCCTCTGAGATCATTGCAGCAGCTTCCCAGCTGGCCTTCCTGTTTCCGCCATTGCTTTGTGTGTTTTCCATGAAGCAGCGAGCGATTTCTTTTATCATACCATTCCTCGACTGAAAACTCCAGTGACTCGAGGTCGGCACCAAGCCTGCAAAGTCTCAGTCTGACACCTGCTGCCCCTTGGACCCCTCTGACAGATATGACTCTTCCGTGGACCCCTGTGCCCCAGGCTGGGCTGGTCTTGCCATTGGTTGAACATCTGAGTGAGCTTTCTCTCCAAGGAGTTTGTACTTGGCATCGCTTTGCCCGAGCTACTGTTTACCCAGAGAGCTGCATGGCCCATTCTCTCCCTCCCTTCAGACCTTTTCTCAATGTCACCTTATCAGAAAGGCCTTGACTGTCCCTTTAAAGTAAAACAGTGCTCCGGGCTCTCTGTCTTCCCACACTGCTTTATTTTTCTTTATTGCACTTTTCCTTTGGTATTATTTTTCTGTGTATTTTCATCCCCTTCCCACTGAAAGGTGGATTCCACAGGGGTAGGAAGTGTGGTCTGTTTTGTCGATGCTGTATCCCTGGTACGTAGTTCTCTATCAGAGCAGTTCTCAGTGAAGGTAGAATGAAGGAACAGAGGATGGTGGCATGGAGAAAACTCCACGTCCTACATGGAAACTGACAAGCTTATATCCAGTCACCATAAAATCAACCGTATTTCATTCCAGCCCAGATCTACCAGATACTGCCACCATCACTGCGAAGCTCAGTTGTTATTTTTTGTGAAACTACTAGTTTATTTAAAACAGAAGGCTCCTCCACCGTGATGTCATGACAAGATGTCCAGTTTTTAACTGGCAAGTCCATACTTGTAGAAAGGTCAAATTCCCACTGACCACAAGGATACGCAACCACGTCCTAGGGGCTGCCATTTCTTTCTTCTAGTTCGTCCATTGACAGTGAACCCGCCTTGGTCTTAGGCCCTCTGAAGTCTGTGCAGGAGCTGCGGAGGGAGCAGCAGCTGGCGGAGATCGAGGCCCGCAGGCAGGAGAGGGAGAAGAACGGCAAAGAGGAAGGCGAAGGAAGAATGACCAAGCCTCCCGTGCCGGAGATGGTAGATGAGTTACAAGGCCCCTTCTCATATGATTTCTCTTACTGGGCACGGTAAGCTCTCTTGTGCATTTCCCTACAGTGTCCTCTGTTCTGTGGGGACAGGACCCGCCAAACTGAAGTATATTAATTATTTTAGGTCTGGAGAGAAAATCACTGTTACACCATCATCTAAAGAGCTGCTCTTTTATCCCCCTTCAATGGAAGCCGTTGTCAGTGGAGGTAAATGTCAGTTCAGCAAGCGAATGTCACACACACCTTTACAATTGTTCCCTTGCCTGCATTTACAAGTAGACTTGTGATGTTATAGTGAAGCCATCTTTGTAAGCCACCTTACATCCTCTCTGGCACACAGATGTTACTGTTTGTTGGATGGATGGATGGATGGATGGATGGTTTGGTTGGTTGGGTGGATGGATGGATTGGTGGATGCATGACTGATTGATTTAGATAAGTAAAAGTAACTTTTGCTGTTAGAATTGAGTTGATCTTTTTGGAAAAGGACTTGGCTTTCTTTGACATTACCAGGTCGACACCAGAAGGCAGATGAGGCGCAAAGCTGCCAGTGATGATCTTTGATGATCTTTCTGTTGTTTGGCAGAGCATGATGGGAGGGTCCTTTTTTGGGGAATGGATGACTGAAGTGATCACTTGTGGAGTATTTGTCTTTTGCTACTTATTATTTTTTTCCCAGCACTGTGGCTTCATTAAGTTGTGGGTGTTATGTGGTTCGTGTTTGGAAGTAAGGGTGTTGAAGAGTGTGACTTCTAGCGGGCAGGCTGTTTGGGGCGGTCTTTCTCAGTGGGTCCTTTGGAGGTTGAGCAGCACGGCCTCCTGTCTGCTATAAAGTGTTCCCTCCTGATCTGTGGCCTCCTGAGAACCTAGGAAGAGTAGTAGGAAAAACCCAGCCTTCAGCGTTTTTTGATTCTCTTGCTAAAGTCCTTCACACTGAGAAACGCCTTTCAGGGATGGAAAGAGGCTTGGGCTGAATCTGATTATTGAGCTCCCCGGGGTATTAAATAACCGCATTTGGAACTAGCTTCTAAGGTCTGTTTTAGCTACTTTTGTCGTGGGAAACCCCCAACCAAGATGCTCCTGTCTCTGCAGCCAAGCCCCATCCTTGTGTTTATTTCTTCCCCTCTTAGAAAGCTGCCCAGGGAAGCTGATTGAGATACTTTTGTCGTGGGAAACCCCCAACCAAGATGCTCCTGTCTCTGCAGCCAAGCCTCATCCTTGTGTTTATTTCTTCCCCTCTTAGAAAGCTGCCCAGGGAAGCTGATTGAGATCCACGGGAAGGCAGGCCTGTTTTTATAAGGCCAGATCCACCCCGAGTTGGAAGGAGTCGAGATTGTCTTCAGTGAAAAGGGGGCAAGTTCACCCCTGATCACAGTCTTTACTGATGACAAAGGTGCCTACAGGTGAGCCCGGGATAGAGACACATTTGCCTGGGATCAGCGTGGGAGTCCTCTGAAGAAACTGGGGCCCACGTTTCCTTGGGCTCGGTAAGGCTTCCTGTAGGGTGTGAACAAAGCCATTGGTAGCATTCTGCTTTCTTCTCTTCAGTGTTGGCCCCCTGCACAGTGACCTGGAGTACACGGTGACCTCACAGAAGGAGGGCTATGTTCTGACTGCGGTGGAAGGAACCATCGGAGACTTCAAGGCCTATGCCCTGGCAGGCGTAAGCTTTGAGGTAACTAACACTGTATTTTCAAAAGGCAGTTATATTGAGGCGTAATTAACATACAGTAAACTGCACAAAAAGGGTACAGTGTGGTAGTCTGGACCTATGAATACACCCATGAAAACACCTCCACAGTCAAAATAGTGAGCACATCTGTGGCCCTCAAGGTTTCCTCCTGCCCCTTGGTAATCCCTCCCTCCCACCCTTCCGCTGAGCTGAGGATCTGCGTTTCATCACCATTGGTTAGTTTGCATTTTCGAGTTTTATAGGTTGGTGCAAAAGTGATTGCAGTTCTTGCCATTGAGAATAATGGCACAAACCACAATCACTTTGCACCAACTTGTATATAAATGGGATCAAACGGGATATACTGTTGTTTTTTTTTTTTTTTTTTGGTCTGAATTCTTTCACGCAGCCTAATTTGGAGAGCTGTTGACTTTAGCATGTTTATGTACCTTCTGGGAAGTAGTTAAAGCTATCGTCCATAATTGTTCCATATTGAAGGACACAGAATGTTCTTACTGAGGCGTTTGCTGCCTAGCTCCCTTCCACCGGTCCTTTCTGGGAAGAGGCGTGCTGCGATTGTACAGAGTGGGTCTGGAGATCGTTGAGAATGAATATTTATAAACCATAGGCCAAAGGAAAAGAGTGACAGATTACATCGTATAAAAATTTAAAATTCTGTATTGCTGAATACATTTGGAACCAAACTGAAAGATATTCAAACTCGGAAGAAATGTTTGTATCGTAAATAATATCCCCATTTTACAAGGAGCTCCTAAGTTTGGTAAGAAAAAGACAACCCACTAGAAAAAAAATGAACAAAGATTATGAAAAGAAATTCATGGAAGTAACGCAGGTGACTAATAAACACGGAAACACACAGCCTCCGTAGTTACTGAGGAAATGTGCTAAGGAAGTTACAGTCGAAACACTGTTTTGCAGGGATTAGATTTGCTGTAATTAAGACAATCTCTATTTTTTTGGTCAGCGTGGGTTTTCCCAAGCATAAATAATTTATGGGACTGTAAGTGGTTACAGCCACTTTGGAATGCAATTTGATAGTATCTTTCTGAATTTAAAGTGCATGTATCCAGCAGTTCTACTTCTAGGAATTGATTGTTCAGGAAAAAAAAATAAAACTAAGTGCATAGAGATATATATTTGGGGATATTCCGATTGTCTCTTGTGTACCACAAAAGTAGGTGCTGTGGTTTGTCAACCCCTGCCTTAGAATGCTATGCAGTAGTTAAGAAACAGGCAGATTCCTATGGGCTGGCAGAAGAGTACCAGGATAAATTGTTGAGGAAGAGAGCAAGTTGCAGAACTGTATACATAACATGCCATTTTTATTTCACCTCCTCCACCCACTCAATGAACTTGCCAGTCTGTGAACAATAATATGTAATGTTTATAAGATTTGTGTGGGCATAGAAAGAGTTCTGGGCTGGTCACAGTGGCTTATGCCTCTAATCCCAGCACTTTGGGAGGCCCAGGCATGTGGATTGCTTGAGCCCAGTAGTTTGACATCAGCCTGGACAACATGGCAAGACCCGTCTCTATAAAAAATACAGAAATGTAGCTGGGCATGGTGGTGTGCGCCTATAGTCCCATCTCCTCAGGAGGTTAAAGCTGGAGGGTTGCTTGAGCTAGGGAGGCGAAGGTTGTAGTGAGCCCAGATTGTGCCACTGCACTCCAGCCTGGGTGACAGAGCAAGACCTTGTCTCAAAAAAAAAAAAAAAAAAAGGTTCTAGAAGGCTACACAGCAAACTTACAAAACTAATAACATTAGTTACCTGTGAGAAGAAAGATTAGGTCCCCTGTCCTCCTCTGAGTAACAATAAAAGAAAAAAACCTTAAAAGAATGACCTCTTGACTTGTGGAATTGTTATCTTCATAGTTAGTAGGAGTTTAACCTTACTCTGGTCTCACCTTCTCATCCCCAGATAAAAGCTGAGGATGACCAGCCGCTCCCGCGAGTCCTCATCCCTGAGCGGTGGCCTGTTTCGTTCCAACCTCTTGACCCAGGACAACGGCATTCTGACATTCTCAAACCTGGTAACGTGTTGTGCAATTTACCATCTGCCTGTCTTCCCTGAGAGAGAGCCAGAATGTAGTATGCGAGACTTATGTGTTGCTTGACAACGTGAGAAGAGAAAACCAATGTGGAGTGGTTTCAGTTTCTTGGGGGCCCACAGTCATTAGAGTATTGCTCTTACTCGAACTTAATGCTGCTGATTCATGTTCCCTTCCACAGGTGACTCTTGTTTTCTGATCACTTGCTTGTCACTAAGAGAGTGTAATTAATTTCGCTGGCCACAGTGGCTGCTCTCTTAGGCGTCTTCTTGTTTTGCCACAGAATCATGTTTATGATGCTGAGTCTTGTTTGGTGGTTAGCTTGCGTTTCTTCTGAAAAGCACATTCCACCTGGTGGGAAGAGAGCAGCAGTTTTTCTTTCAAGATGCAGTCAGAGGCCCTGACTGGTGGGGATTCAGGAAGTGTGTGTTAGTTGGTCATCTTGTCAGTCACGGTAACAAAGTGTCTGTGGTGGGGGTATTGGAGACCGGGCAGCGGGGGCATCTGAAGACACCACTTTGCAGTGATGCAGACTGCTCCTTACTTGCTGTGTCATATCAGGCAAGTTACTTTGCCTCTCTGAGCCTCAGTTTCTTTATTCATTAAATTCAAATATGGGCCAGGTATGGGAGAAAGGGTGTGATACTGGAATCTAGTGGATAGAGGCCGTGGATGCTGCTAAAATTTTTATAGTGGGCTGGGCCTGGTGGCTCATGCCTGTAATCCCAATATTTTGGGAGGCGAAGGTGGGTGGATCAACCGAGGTCAGGAGTTCGAGACCACACTGGCCAACATGGTGAAACCCCGTTTCTACTAAAAATACAAAAATCAGTTGAGTGTAGTGGTGCACGTTTGTGATCCCAGCTACTCGGGAGGCTGAGGCTGGAGAGTTGCTTGAACCTGGGAGGCAGAGGTTGCTGTGAGCAAGATTAACCACTGTGTTCCAGCCTGGGCAACAGGAATGAGACTGTCTCAAAAAAAAAGAAGGGATGATGAAACACAGTGCATCAACCTCCTTGAGCCATATAAACCCTAACCCTAACCCAGGAAGCAGGCAAGCCTGTGTGTGAGTTTCCACTCTGTTGTTGGTACCACTCGGCTCTGGCAACCCCGTAGGCCACCTTCCCCTGTCGTTACTGTGTAAGGAGGAAGGAGCACTGGTTTGCAAGTCAGAAGTCTGGGTTGAAGCCTCTGCTTGAGTTCCTGCTGGCTGTGGGACTGTGGGGTTACCTTTCCCGGCTGGCCTCCTTTCCTACATGTCCAATGCAGGGGTTCCAGTCACATGCACTGGGCACCATTACATGTCCAATCTGTGCCAGGATCTAGAAAAATGGCTGGGCTCAGGCCAAGGGGCCTTCCTGTGTGGCAGTGAAAATAAGAGGAGATACCAAGGGCCCTGAGCCTGAGTCTGGAGGGAAAGTCATGAGCACAGGGCAGTGCCAGGGCTGCCACAGAGGAGCCCACCTTGGTGACAGACACCTGTAGGCTCATCCGTGATGCCCAGTGCCCAACACAGGGAACTGGACAAATGTTTCATGCACGACTGTTTTTTTCCCTTCTTGGCTACCTTGAGGATCTTGATTATAATAGTTAGCCTTTTTTTTTTTTTTCTTTTTTTTGAGACTGTTGCTCTGTCGTCCAGGTTGGAATGCAGTGGCAAAATCTTGGCTCACTGCAATCCTCGCCTCTCAGGTTCAAGTGACTGTCCTTCCTCAGCCTCCCTAGTAGCTGGGATTATGGGCGTGCACCACTATGCTCGGCTAATTTTTGTATTTTTACTACAAATGGGGTTTCACTATGTTGGCCAGGCTGATCTTGAACTCCTGACCTCAGGTTATCTGCCTGCCTGGGCCTCCCAAAATGTTGGGATTACAGGTGTGAGCCACTGAGCCCAGCTGGATTATAATAGCTTTTTCATGCACCAGGGGCTTTATACTCATTATCTCATTTCATTCATATAAGTTGAAGTCAGCTTATCCCCCATTTCACAGATGAGTAAACCAAGGCCCAAGAGGTTAGGAATTTGTCCAAGGTCACACAGCTAGGAAGTAGGATTCAAACACAGACAGCCAGGCTGTAACACCTAGGCTCTTCTCAGGCTAATGCCCTTCCCACGGGTCTGGGAAGCCCTGACCTGCAGCCTGTCACCTTTGTTTACCCCCCAGCCTCCAGGACATTACATGTGCACCGGCGTGGGATCCTGGAACTGGCAGGAACTGTGGGTTGTGTTGGTCCCCGAACCCCCATCGCCTATATGAAATATGGTTGCTTTTGTGGCTTGGGAGGCCATGGCCAGCCCCGTGATGCCATTGACTGGTGAGTGCTTGCCTGGACCAGGGTACAAAATCCCTCACACTCTGGGGTAGTCAAGGCTTATGAGGAAGTACACAAAACCGAAGCTGGGGTTTGGTCCAGGGAGATGCCAGTGTGCAGTACTACTTTGCAGGCAGGCAGAGTCCTCTTGGATAACATGGCCAATGAAGCCAGAACTTGATACCAGCTGCCCCTTACCCCAGCCATGGGCTGATTACGTTGCCTTAAAAAATTGGCCAGGAGCGGTGGCTCACTCCTGTAATCCCAGCACTTTGGGAGGCCGAGGCAGGCAGATCACTTGAGGTCAGGAGTTCAAGACCAGCCTGGCCAATATGGTGAAACCCCATCTCTACTAAAAATGCAAAAATTAGCTGTGTGTGGTGGCAGGCGTCTGTTATCCCAGCTACTCGGGAGACTGAGGCAGGAGAATTGCTTGAACTCAGGAGGCGGAGTTTGCAGTGAGTTCAGATTGCACCGCTGTATTCCAACCTGGGTGACAGCGCCAGACCCTGTCTCAAAAGAAAAAGAAAAATAATAATATAAAGTGACCAGATGTGTTAACTCACACCTGTAATTCCACCAGTTTGGGTCGAGGCAGGAGGATCACTGGAGCCCAGGAGCTTGAAACCAGCCTAGGCAACATAGTGAGACCCTGTCTCTGTGTTAAACACACACACACACACACGCAGCCAGACTATGCACTAGGAACAGCCTTGGGAATCCGTTTGCTTTCTCACAACAATCCCATTTCACAGATGAAGAAATATTAAGTAACGTGTCCAAGTGCGGTGGCTCACGCCTGTAATCCCAGTACTTTGGGAAGCTGAGGCAGGCAGATCACGAGTTCAGGAGTTCGAGACTATCCTGGCTAACATGGTGAAACCCTGTCTCTACTAAAAATACAAAAATTAGCTGGGTGTGGTGGCAGGCGCCTGTAATTCCAGCTACTCAGGAAGCTGAGGCAGGAGAATTGCTTGAACCCAGGAGGCGGAAGTTGCAGTGAGCCGAGATCACACCACTGCACTCCAGCGTGGGTGACAGAGCAAAACTCCGTCTGAAAAAAAAAAAAGTAACTTGTCTGAGGCCACATAGTTACCAAGACGTGGGAGCTGGGACTTGAGCCCAGACAGTCTGGCTGGATTCATGCCTGCAGCCTCTGCATTCCTGCTACTTACTGTGTGAGAAGCGCCTGTTCTGTGGAAGGTTGTGGGCTGAGATCTTTCCATCTTCCACTCATTTACCCCCAGGGCTGTTCTTAAAGACGGGCATGACAGTTATGCCCATTTTACACATGGGGCCCTGAGGCTCACAAGGGCACGCCACTCACCCATTTCCACAAAGCTATAGCTAGTTAGCAGAGGGCAGAATTCGGCCGCCTCTCCCCTAGCTCGAAGGCTGTGATTGACACAGAGGTTTTTTTCTTGTTGTTGCTGTTGTTTGTTTCTTTTTCTTTTTTTTGAGACAGGGTCTTGCTCTATCATCCCGGCTGGAGTGCAGTGGTGCGATCTCAGTTCACTGCAAACTCTGCCTCCAAGATGCAAGTGATTCTCGTGCCTCAGCCTCCCGAGTAGCTGGAATTACAGGTGTGCACTACCATGCCCAGCTGTTTTTTGCAGAGATGGGGTTAGTAGAGATTTGTTTAATAGAGATGGGGTTTCACCATGGTCTCTACTAAACCCTGTCTCTACTAAAAATACAAAAATTACCCAGGCATGGTGGCACATGCCTGTAGTCCCAGCTACTTAGGAGGCTGAGGCAGGAGAATCGCTTGAACCTGGGAGGCGGAGGTTGCAGTGACCCAAAATTGTGCACTCTAGCCTGGGGTCTCGCTTATGCCCAGGTTAGAATGCAGTGGCACAATCATAGTAGCTCACTGCAGCCTCAAACTCCTGGGCTGAAGGGAATCCTCCCACCTCAGCCTCCCAAGTAGCCATGTGCCATCATGGTGAGTTAATTTTTTCTGTGTTTTTATTTTCTCGAGACAGAGTCTTGCTCTGTTGCTTAGGCTAGAGTACAGTGGCATGATCTTGGCTCACTGCAACCCCCACCTCCTGGGTTCAAGTGATTCTCCTGCCTCAGCCTCCCAAGTGGCTGGGATTACAGGTGTGTGCCACCACGCCTGGCTAATTTTGTGATTTTAGTAGAGACAGAGTTTTGCCATGTTGGTCAGGCTGGTCTCGAACTCTTGACCTCGTGATCCACCTGCCTCGGCCTCTCAAAGTGTTGAGATTACAGGCATGAGCCACTGAGCCTGGCCTGGTGAGCTAATTTTTAAATTTGTTATGGAGACAGAGACAAGAGTCTCCTTATGTTGCCCAGGCTGGTCTCGACCCCCTGGCCTCAAGTGATCCTCCCACCTCAGCCTCCCAAAGTGCTGGGATTACAGATGGGTGTCACCGCACCTGGCCTCTGTGGAGGGTTTCATTATAAACCTGCCCTGAAGGGAGGGAATCCAGTTTTACTAGAGGGTGTAGCCTGGTGAGGCCTGGATGACCTCTGGAGGCAGGGGCTTGTGCCTGGGCTGAGACCTAAGGGACAAAGGGCAGACATGAAGTTGCCCCAGGCAGAGGGTACAGTGTGGGCGAAGTCAGGAAGTGGCAGGGTTGGATCACTCCAGGAAGAGAGAGGAGTCGTGTCACAGGAGCTCAAGACCCAGACAGTGAGGCAGGCAGGCAGGGACCAAGCTTGGGCACAGCCAGGGAGGCAGGACAGGGCATGGTGGGGCCAATGGAATCATTACCCAAGATGGGGATTTTCAGGGAAACAGCTTAGATAAGGCCAGGTGTACAGTAGCTCCCACCTGTAATCCCAGCATTTGGGGAGGGTGAGGTAGGAGGACTGTTTGAGCCTGGGAGTTCAAGACCAACCTGGGCAACGTAGTGAGACCCCATATCCACAAAAAACTTAAAAAAGGAGTTTGTGTTCCTGTAGTAGCATACTTGGGAGGTTGAGGTGGCAGTATCATTTGAGCCCAGGAGTTCAAGGCTAAAGTGAGCTGACCGAGCCATTGCACTCCAGCCTGAGTGACAGAGAGATATGCTGTCTCAAAGGAAATACAAATTAAAAAACCAAGTGGGCATGCTGGCGTGTGCCTGTAGTCTCAGCTACTTGGGACACTGAGGTGGGAGGATCGCTTGAGCCCAGGAGTTCAAAGCTGCCGTGAGCTATGATTGTGCCACTGCACTCCAGCCTGGGTGACAAAGACCCTGTCAAAAAAAAAAAAAAAAAAAGGGTGCTGTGCCTCCCTGGGGGTCTTCAGCCACCCATGGTCCTGGCAAGAGAGGAGGGCCAGGAGAGAGCTTCACCCACCTGCTATCCTGCCCATGTGACATCTGCAGGTGCAGCCATGGCCACGACAGTTGTTAACACTTGAGCTGAGGAGGCTGGCTGCAGCCCTAAGAGCGCTACTCCTGGCAGTGCATCAATCAGAGCATCCTGTGCGGTGAGTCCCCAGCACCACCATGCCACCCACCCCGAGTATCCCCTGGGCATCCTGGCACAGCCAGATGGCTTCCGTGCCCCTGTTGCAATAACCACTGCTTCCAGCTCTCTCTAGACTACCCCTTGGGTATATCTAATGTAAGTGATATTTATTTTATTTATTTTTTGAGTCAGAGTCTCGCTCTGTCACCCAGGCTAGAGTGTGGTAGTGTGATCTTGGCTCGCTACAACCTCTGCCTCCTGGGTTCAAGCGATTCTCATGCCTCAGCCTCCCAAGTGGCTGGGACTACAGGCATGCTCCACCACACTCAGCTAATTTTTGTATTATTTTCAGTAGAGGTGGGGTTTCACCAAGTTGGCCGGGCTGGTCTCAAACTCCCCACTTCAAGTGCTCTGCCCCCCTTGGCCTCCAAAAGTGCTGGCATTACAGGCATGAGGCATGGTGTCCAGCCCTAATGTGAGTGATCTTTAACACTGAGCACTTGAAAAAGAAAACCCTGAAGAAACATAATTCTTTCATGTCTGGACGACAAGGAAGAAGATAGAAATGGCGTCAGATAATAAACAGTGTAAATGTTTATCAGAAAGCTGCTGGGGTCGGGGCAAGTAGGAGGATCGCTTGAGACCAGGAGAACATCTCTACAAAAAAGATAAAGGATTTTTTAACATTGGCCAGGCGTGCTGGGACACATCTGTGATCCCAGCTACTTGGGAAGCTGAGGCAGGAGGATCGCTTGAAGCCCAGGAGGTTGAGGATGCAGTGAGCTGTGATCGAGCCACTGCACTCCAGCTTGGGTGACAAAGCAAAACCCAACCTCAAAATAATAATAATAATATTTTACATAACCAACCACTTCTAAAGATTAAAAAAAAACTCTGCAATTAAAAACCTCAGGTCCCTCAGGCAATCTTACCAGATTTTGAAACAAAGGAATAACATAAGGACTGCAGTATTTATTTTATTTTTGTATTATTTATTGTTTGTTTCTTTTTGGAGTATGGGTTTGGTTTTCTTTTTTGATTTTTTTGTTTTTTTCTAAACAGTTTTACTCTTGTTGCCCTGGCTGGAGTGCAATGGCGTGTCCTCAGCTTACTGAAACTCTGCCTCTTGGGTTCAAGTGATTCTTCTGCCTCAACCTCCTGAGTAGCTGAGGGAGGTGTCTTCAGGCTCAGGGAATTATCATCTGGAGAAGGTGGAAGAGGTACGAAAAAAGAGTCGGGAGGTGTCTTGCGTCTCCTAAAATCATCAGCTCCATGAAATGATACAGGTCCCCGGCAACACTTCACGGGCGGTTTCTGTGGTGTCAGAAAATCATGAAGTGCAGAAGGTGGAAGAGGTACCAGAAGCCACCCGGGAGGTGTCTTAAGGCTCAGAGAATCATCAGCTGGAGAAGGTGGAAGAGATATGAAAAAAGAGTTGGGAGGTGTCTTGCGTCTCCTAAAATCATCAACTCAAGAAGATGGTAAAGGTCCCCGGCGACAGTCGATGGGAGGTGTCTCTGGTGTCACAAAATCATCTACTGGAGAAGGTGGAAGAGGTACCAGAAGACACTCGGGAGGTGTCTTGAGGCTCAGAGAATCATCAGCTGGAGAAGGTGGAAGAGGTACAAAAAAAGAGTCAGGAGGTGTCTTGTGTCTCCTAAAATCATCAGCTCGAAGAAATACAGGTCTCCGGCGACACTCAACGGGCGGTTTCTGTGGTGTCAGAAAATCATGCACTGGAGAAGGTAGAAGAGGTACCAGAAGACACTCGGGAAGTGTCTTGAGGCTCAGAGAATCATCAACTGGAGATGGTGGAAGAGGTACGAAAAGAGTCGGGAGGCATCTTGCATCTCCTAACATCATCAGCTCCATGAAATGATAGAGGTCCCCGGCGACACTCGACCGGCAGTTTCTGTGGTGTCAGAAAATCATCAACTGGAGAAGGTGGAAGAGGTACCAGAAGCCACCCGGGAGGTGTCTTGAGGCTCAGAGAATCAACTACCGGAGAAAGTGGTAGAGGTATGAAAAAAGAGTCGGGAGGTGTCTTGCGTCTCCTAAAATCATCAGCTCCAGAAGATGGTACAGGTCCCCGGCGACACTCGATGGGAGGTGTCCCTGGTGTCACAAAATCGTCAACTGGAGAAGGTGGAAGAGGTACCAGAAGACACTCGGGAGGTGTCTTGAGTCTCAGAGAATCAACTACTGGAGAAAGTGGTAGAGGTACGAAAAAAGAGGCGGAAGGTGTCTTGCGTCTCCTAAAATCATCAGGTCAAGAAGATGGTACAGGTCCCCGGCGACACTCGATGGGAGGTGTCTCTGGTGTCACAAAATCGTCAACTGGAGAAGGTGGAAGAGGTACCAGAAGACACTCGGGAGGTGTCTTGAGGCTCAGAGAATCAACTACCAGAGAAGGTGGTAGAGGTACGAAAAAAGAGTCGGGAGGTGTCTTTCGTCTCCTAAAATCATCAGGTCAAGAAGATGGTACAGGTCCCCAGCGACACTCAATGGGAGGTGTCTCTGGTGTCACGAAATCATCAACTGGAGAAGGTGGAAGAGGTACCAGAAGACACTCGGGAGGTGTCTTGAGGCTCAGAGAATCAACTACCAGAGAAGGTGGTAGAGGTACGAAAAAAGAGTCGGGAGGTGTCTTTCGTCTCCTAAAATCATCAGGTCAAGAAGATGGTACAGGTCCCCGGCGACACTCAATGGGAGGTGTCTCTGGTGTCACGAAATCATCAACTGGAGAAGGTGGAAGAGGCACCAGAAGACACTCGGGAGGTGTCTTGAGGCTCAGAGAATCAACTACCAGAGAAGGTGGTAGAGGTACGAAAAAAGAGTCGGGAGGTGTCTTGCATCTCCTAAAATCATCAGGTCAAGAAGATGGTACAGGTCCCCGGCAACACTCGATGGGAGGTGTCTCTGGTGTCACAAAATCATCCACTGGAGAAGGTGGAAGAGGTACCAGAAGACACTCGGGAGGTGTCTTGAGGCTCAGAGAATCAACTACCGGAGAAAGTGGTAGAGGTACGAAAAAAGAGTCGGAAGGTGTCTTGCGTCTCCTAAAATCATCAGGTCAAGAAGATGGTACAGGTCCCCGGCGACACTCGATGGGAGGTGTCTCTGGTGTCACAAAATCGTCAACTGGAGAAGGTGGAAGAGGTACCAGAAGACACTCGGGAGGTGTCTTGAGGCTCAGAGAATCAACTACCGGAGAAGGTGGTAGAGGTACGAAAAAAGAGTCAGGAGGTGTCTTGCGTCTCCTAAAATCATCCGCTCAAGAAGATGGTGCAGGTCCCCGGTGACACTCGATGGGCAGTTTCTGTGGTGTCAGAAAATCATCCAGTGGAGAAGGTGGAAGAGGTACCAGAAGACACTCGGGAGGTGTCTTGAGGCTCAGAGAATCAACTACCAGAGAAGGTGGTAGAGGTACAAAAAAAGAGTCGGGAGGTGTCTTTCTCCTAAAATCATCAGGTCAAGAAGATGGTACAGGTCCCCGGCGACACTCGATGGGAGGTGTCTCTGGTGTCACAAAATCCTCAACTGGAGAAGGTGGAAGAGGTACCAGAAGACACTCGGGAGGTGTCTTGAGGCTCAGAGAATCAACTACCAGAGAAGGTGGTAGAGGTACGAAAAAAGAGTCGGGAGGTGTCTTGCGTCTCCTAAAATCATCAGGTCAAGAAGATGGTACAGGTCCCCAGCGACACTCGATGGGAAGTGTCTCTGGTGTCACAAAATCATCAACTGGAGAAGGTGGAAGAGGTACCAGAAGACACTCGGGAGGTGTCTTGAGGTTCAGAGAATCAACTACCGGAGAAGGTGGTAGAGGTACGAAAAAAGAGTCGGGAGGTGTCTTGCGTCTCCTAAAATCATCCACTCAAGAAGATGGTGCAGGTCCCCGGTGACACTCGATGGGCAGTTTCTGTGGTGTCAGAAAATCATCCACTGGAGAAGGTGGAAGAGGTACGAGAAGACACTCGGGAAGTGTCTTGAGGCTCAGAGAATCAGCTGGAGAAGCCCGAAGAGATACGAAAAGACCCTCTGGAGGTGTCTTGAGTCTCAGAAAATCATCAGCTGGAGGAAGTTGTTCCGGTCCCAGGGGACAGTCAACAGGAGGTGTCTGTGGTCTCAGAATCATCAACTGAAGAAGGTGGAAGAGGTACCAGAAGACAGTCGGGAAGTGTTTTGAGGCTCACAAAATCATCAGCTGGAGGAAATAGTACAGGTCCCGGGTGACACTCGACTTGAGGTGTCTCTCTTCTCAGAAAATCATTACTTGTAGAATGTGGTTGAGGTCCTACTGGACACTGTAGTCGAGAAAGAGTCAGAGGTCTCAGACAACCTTTAGCTGATGGAAGTGGTTGACCTCCCAGATGACACTGAGTTGGAGGAGGTGCCTGGCGGCCCATCATTTTTCTTAGAGCTTCAGCTGTGAGGTAGGGCCAGTAGGGCAATCCTGAGGAATGATGATGCTCCACTGCAGCCATTCTGACCTGTGGGGCCGAAGGAGGAAATGTTTTCACACATATTGATTTGATGGACAAAATTACCACCACCAACACAGGCTGCACCTTCTGTTGCTGGTGATAGATTTTTGCACCTTTCCATCCTCCACGTTTCAAAATAGCAGTATCAGTGTCATAATATCACCCTTCCAGTGAGTACTGCCGATAGCTGGGGGGTAAAGTCATTGGGACACACTGCTGTCTCCACATGCCACTGTGTCTGTCTGCAAATGTAGGCAGGCTGGGGTCCTGCCCCAGGGAAGACAGAGTCATAACAGAGTAATAAGAAGCATGTTTGAGACACAAGAGTGTGTATGTCTATCCTCATTCCTTCCTCACAGCCATCACCAGAGCATGTTTCCTGCACCAGGTCAACAGAGAGTAAGAGAGGCATGAAAAGCCCATTGTCCACACGTGTTGCAACTTCTTTTTGGAGAATGTTTTCCAGGCCTTTTTTGTTCTGTGTCTGATTCTCAGAACTCTGCAAGGTCAGTATGACCACCCTGCTCCAAATCTAAGAAAACAGAGGTTTCCAGAGGAAGGAGAAATTGTGCCCAGGGTCACACAGCTTGCAAGAGGCAGAGTGGAAGTTGATTCCAGCTCTGCCTGCAGGACCGTCTGATTTCCCCTCTGTTTCCCTTCTTGACAAAGGATCTTCTTCACTCTGGAGGTGCCACCCGTGAGAACAAAGAGCTCTGGAGAGATGTGGATTCCTGAAGAGCTGCAGGGGAACTGGGAGAGGGTTTTCTGACAGAACGATCTTACCTCTAGAAGTCAGTCAGGCATGACTGTAATATTTCTTTTCACTCCCAGGTAATACCAAATTGTAAGTGCACTAGGACATAAAGAATACTTTTGTCCATGGAAAAATGAGGTGGGAATTCTAAACAAAGCAAGTTTTAAAACTGTGTTTCACTTCAAGTGTACAAGTCCCATCATGTGTAATCATAGGCCTCGGCAGCTTTTTAAGGTACAGAGGCCACACAAGACCCAGCTTAGCTGAACATCATTTAAGGCCTTCATTTGGAATTGTCCCTCTGGGTAATAAGTTACATTCACTCTTCAATAATTTACAGTCAGGGCCTATTTGCTGTTACAAATATGGAACCTCTGACACTTAGAATATTAGATCAGGGGCCTCACTGGGTGGGGATGAAGGTGTTTTTGCACAACAGGGTCACCAACAGGGATGGGACTGTGATGAACTATGGAATTGGCCTTGTCAAAGAGCATTCAAAATTGCACAGAGCACAAATTAATGTTAGATTAATGCGTTTTCACTATTTTCACTTCTGGGAATACAGCAGATATTTCGAACGTTAATCACCTACATTATAGCAGAATGCAAACAATCACAGCAAAAGAAAGAAAATCCTACGTATTTTGGAAATGAGACCCCACAACATCTTGGGTAAAGTGGATCAGTCAGAGTTCACTGCGCCATGAGACCTAGAGTAGTGGAGGTCAGTGGTGCCTCCTTGTGTTATTTCTGGAAACAGAACAGTAAAAGCCCTTCAGCCCTCGGTCCCTGAGCTTTTGTGGATTCTGGAGGTGCCACCAATGATGATCAGCTGGAATGGAGAAGCCTGAAAGCTCATGGGGACGATTTTGCTTCTCAAGAAGTCGAGACAGAAAAGGCACCACAGAACCCACAGAGCAGAGGCCAGGCCAGGAGAGGGCGTTGTCGGAAAAGACCAAAGTGTCCTGATATAGGAAGAGTGAAAATGTCCCCAGCGTTTCCCTTTGTCTTCTGTTTTCAGCTGGGACGCAGCTGCTGTTCCTTATCGGAACCAAATGAGGTCCTGAATCTGCTAAGGGCCAGAGAAGGGAATGGGGCTAAATCTGGGTTGCATCTTCTTTGCAGAATAAGAAACCCTCCACACCCTCCGCTGCCATCTCACTCCCTGCCACACAGGTCCGTTACCAGAGGCACAGGGTTTATTGACCACATGCCTCAGAAGACTCTGGAGCCCTCTGGACCCTCATCCTTGTGGAAGATACCAGAGAGCCCTGGTCCAGGGGTATTCTTAACTCTCAACAGGCTGTGAACAGGGTGGGCTCTAACCAGCTGGAAATGAGCTCTAAATCAGTACATATCAGAGGAAATCGCTCATCATGTGAGCACAGAGTCAAAATAGGAACAGCCATGGTTGGAAGAATATCAATAAACCCTGGACAGGAACAGCACTGCTCCTCTTCAAGCCATAGGGACATTTAAAATTCTGTGGATTCATAGTTAATCTAACTTTCATACCTGGCCAGGTATTATCAATACTTAGACGAAAAGTGAAAGGCAGAGACTACTATAATGTCCATGAAGGGTGGCTAGAGTCACCTTCATTATAGCCCAGCAGAGACAGGGAAAGGAAGGAGTTGTGAGCAGAGTTTGGGGCCTCAAACAGTGGGGGTTATTCGTGCAGCCCAGGAAAGGCTCCCCAAAGCCAGGAGCAACCTCCCTTGCAGGCCAGTCCCTCATGGAGGCATGGCCAGGCACCTTAGATTTGAGACCAGCTGTGTTGCTGCTGACCAGCTGAGTGACCCTGGGCTGATTTCCTTCCATACAATGGGAGTGCCAATGGCTGCGTGCAAAGACTGAGGATAGGAGGAAGCAATCTGTTGAGCACCCGTGTACCTGAGTGTCATCACCTCCCAAGGGCATCTTTTGTTCCAGAACTGGCACCTTGGCCCTTGGCCACTAAAGGCAGTGATGATGGTAACAGCAGTAAATCATCATTTACAGCTGATGAGGGAAGGCCAGGGGTAGGGCTCCTGGGTCCTGGATAAGAATGAGGGTGTGGGCACTCCTGGGGACAGCTGAGTGGTAGGATTCCTGGGTCCTCAGGGGGCAGTTCCATCTTCAGTGGCATTGGGCCTAGGCTGGGATGCTGAGTTCACCACTGGAGCATCAGCAGTACAGGCAGGCACAGAGGCAGTGGATCCATCGGAGGTGGCAGGTGTAGGATCCTCTGGTGAGCAAGTAGAGTCACCAAGCCTGGCTGACCACTACCCCCACAGATGATGCCCTGTCCCTTGCCTCATGCTCCGGCAGGGTACAGGCTCACACCTGGGGCCTCATGGAGCATCTCTCTAAAACCTCTGTGTCTTGGTCATCGAATGGGCACTTGAGTCACCCAGGGCCATTGGAACAAAGAGGAAGAATCAGGCCCCACGATGTTTTGGGAGAGTGTTTAGCACAGGAAAATGCACAGAATACATGCATGACATGGGGGCACTGTCGGTGTGGGAGCAATAGTTTACAACCTCCAGCCCTAATCTGAGCACTCTCACCTGTGCAATCTGAAAGGAACAGGAGACTTGCAGGAAAGATAGTGCCTGGATTTAACTTAAAGGAACTAAAATGTTGGAATTTTCACTCTTGATATCCTTCCAAATCAACTCTTTGAATGTTCCCATCCTCAAAACTATCATATGGGGTAACTGAGGCAGTCTGATTTACTGACTCAATGTCACTCGTTTGATTCTGAGTTCACTGCTGATTACATCTGACCCAACTGCTTTTTTGAAGTGTACCCCGTTTAATCATGTTGGTGATGATTTAGTGCAGCTCTGGGACAAACTTCACCTGGTTGAGGATAAAGCAAATCCGCTGTTTGTAACAAGGAGTTAGTAACAAGGAGGCCTGGTGACCGCCTAAGTGTCCAGTCACGGGGACCACCGGGTCAAGGCCGAGAGGATGGAGACCGCGTCACAGGCACCTCGCTGCTGAAATGGAGGGTGGTAGGGAAAACTTAGAAGATTATGCAATGGGCTGGCAGGGCTGTACCCAGCCGCCCTGGTACGCAGAGACTCAAGAAACCTCTGGGGTCCTGTTTTCTGGTCGTGTGATCCCAGGAGTGCACATGGGCCCCTCATGTGTCTGAATAGAAGGGCACTGGAGGGAGGGCCGAAACCCCTGCAGTCTTACTCTGCTGGTGTAGCGGTCACCTGCCAACTCCCACCCCACCCTGCACCGCGGGCTCCTGAGTCGGCAGATTAAGCATTTTATAAATTGTATTTTAAATACATGTTTTAAACTTGTCAGCTCTTTGTCTTCATTTCAGTCCCTGTGCCTGTACCTCTTGCTGTGGCCGCTTATGTAACACTGGGGGGTTACCCTCTGCTAAGCCCCAGGGAGAGACTGTGCCTAATATCCAAGGGAGATATTATCCCTAATATCACGCTGGGTGAACACCACGTGTGTACAGCCTCTGACACAATTCGTAATATCGAAGGGAGATATTATCCTGACATCCCAGTGGGTGAATACCATTCGAAATATCCGAGGGAGATATTACTCCTAATATCACAGTGGGTGTACATCCTGTGATATTATTCATAATATCCGAAGGAGATTTTCTAATATCACAGTGGGAGTACACACTGTGATATTACTTGTAATATCCGAGGAAGATTTTACTCCTAATATCACGGTGGGTGTACAACCTGTGATATTATTCATA
The DNA here is from genome assembly GCF_028878055.3 of Symphalangus syndactylus. Taxonomy (NCBI): domain Eukaryota; kingdom Metazoa; phylum Chordata; class Mammalia; order Primates; family Hylobatidae; genus Symphalangus; species Symphalangus syndactylus. Next base: position 73,981,634 of record NC_072440.2, on the reverse strand, counting down.
ATATGCTAGAGATATATTACTCCAAATCTCACGGTGGGTGTACACTCTGCCATATAATTTGTAATATCCTAGGGAGTTATTACTGCTAATATCACAGTGAGAGTACACACTGTGATATTATTCATAATATCCTAGAAAGATATTACTTTAATATCACAGAGGGTGTACACCCTGTGATATTATTCATATTCTATGAAGATACAACTCCTAATATAACAGTAGGTGTATACCCTGTGGTATTATTTGTTATGTCCTGGGGTGATACTACCCCTAATACCCACAGTGGGTGTACACCCTGTGATACGATTTGTAATGTCCTAGGGAGATATAACTCCTAATATCACGGAGGGAGTACACCCTGTAATATTATTCATAATATCCTAGAAAGATAATACTTTTAATATCACAGTGGGTGTACACCCTGTGATAATATTCGTAATTTCCTAGGGAGATACTACTCCCAATATCACCTTGAGCGTACACCACATGATATTATTCATAATATCGTAGGGAGCTATTACTTTTGATTTCACAGTGGGTGTATACCCTATGATATTATTCGTAATATCTTAAGAAGGTGTTACTCCTGAAATCACAGTGGCTGTACCCACTGTGATATGATTCATAATATTCTAGGGAGATACTACTCCTAATCTCATAGTGGGTGTACACCTTGTGATACTATTTGTAATGTTCTAGAAAGATATTCGTTTTAATATCACAGTGGGTGTACACCCTGTGATATGATTCGAAATATGCTAGGGAGATATTACTCATAATATCACAGTGAGTGTATCCCTGTGATATGTTTTGTAATATTCTAGGGGAAAAAAATCTCCATATGTCACAGTGCAGGTAAACCCTGTGATATTATTTGTAATATCCTAGGGTGATATTACTCCTAAAATCACAGTGGGTGTACACATGTGTGTACACCTTGTGATATTCATAATTTCCTAGGGAGTTTTTACCCCTAATATCACAGTGGGTGTATAGCCTGTGATATTCCTTATATCCCAGGAAGATATTATTATAACTAATATCACATTGATATTATTTGTTATATACTGGGGGGATATTATTATCCTTAATATCCCAGTGTGTTTAAACCTTGTATTATTATTCCTTGTTTCCTCGGGAGATATTGTTACTTCTAATATCAAAATGGATGTACACCCTGTGATATTACTCGTTATATTCTGGGGAGATGTTATTAACCCTCATGTCACAGATGGTGTACACCCTGTGATATTATTCATAATATCCTGGGGGAGATATTATCCTTATTGTCACAGCGGGTGTAAACCCTGTGATATTATTTGATATATTATGGGGGATATTATCCTTAATGTCACAGTGGGTGTACACACTTTGATATTATTAGTAATATCCTGGGTCAGATATTACCAACAACGTCAGAGTGGGTGTACACCCTGTGATATCATTCGTAATATCCTGGGGTGACATTACCCCTAATGTCACAGTGTGTGTACAACCTGTGATATTTTTTATTATATCCTGGGGAGAAATTACCCCTAATATTACAGTAGGTGTACACACTGTGATATTATTTGTCATATCCTGGGAAGATATTGTTACCCTGAATGTCACCCTGTCATGGTATTCGTTATATCCTGGGGAGATATTGTTACTTCTAACATCACAGTGGGGGTACTCCCTGTGATATTATTCATCACATCCTGGAAAGAAATAATTACCCGTGATATCACAGTGGGTGTACACCTTGTGATATTATTTGTTATATCCTGGGGAGGTATTATTACCTCTGATATCAAACTGGGTGTACACCATGTGATATTGTCTGTTATATACTGGAAAGATATTATTACTTCTAATATCACAGTGGGTGTACATCCTCTGATATTGTTATATTGTGAAGAGATATCATTACTTCTGGTATCCCAGTCAGAGTACACCCTGTGATATTATTTCTAATATCTTTGGAAGATATTACCCCAATGTCACAGTGGGTGTACACCCTGTGATATATTTCATAATATCCTAGAAAGATATTGCTACTAATATCAGTGCATGTACACCCTGTGATGATATTCCTAATATCCTAGAAAGACATTACTCTTACTATCAGAGTATGTGTACACCCTGTGATATTATTCCTAATACTTTAGGGAGATATTACTCCTAATATCACAGTGGGTGTACACCCTGTTATATTATTTCTAATATCCTAGGGAGCTATTACTCCTAATATCACAGTGAGTGTACACCCTGTGATATTATTACTAATATCCTAGGGAGATATTACTTCCAATATCACAGTGGGTGTACACATTGTAATATTATTTGTAATATCCTAAGGAGACATTACTTTTAATATCACAGTGGGCGTATACCCTCTGATGTTATTCTTAATATCCTAGGGAGCTATTACTTCTAATATCACAGTGGGTGTATACCCTATGATATTATTTGTAATATCTTAGGGAAATATTACTCTTAATATCACAGTGGGTGTACACTTTGTGATATTATTCACAATATCCCAGAGAGATATTACTTCTAATATCACAGCAGGTGTATAACCTGTGATATTTTTCTTAATATCCTAGGGAAATATTACTCCTAATATCACAGTTGATGTACACCATGTGTGTACTTCCTGTGATATTATCCGTAATACCCCAGGGAGATATTGGTCCTAATATCCCAGTGAATTTACACCATGCATGTACATGCTATGACCTCTCAGAAAGATATTACTCCTAATATTACAGTGGGGGTACACCCTGTGATATTATTTGTAATACCTTATGGATATCATAATATCACAATGAACGTACACCATTGTGTACATGCTGTGATATTATTTGTAATATTTTTGGGTGATATTACCCCTAATGTCACAATGCGTGTACATCTTGTGATATTATTTGTAATATTCTGTGGAGATATTGCCTCTAATATCACAGTGCGTGTATACTCTTTGATACTATTTGTAACATCCTGGAAGATATTATCCATATTGTCACAGTGGGTGTACACCCTGTGATATCATTCATTATATTCTGGGGATATAATATTACCCCTAACATACTGTGGGTGTATACTTTGTGATATTATTCATTATATTCTGAAGAAATATTATTTTCTTTAATATCACAGTGCATGTACACCTTGTGATATTATTTGTTATATCCTGGGGAGATACCATATTACTCCTAGTATCACAGTGGCTGTACACCTTGTGATACTATTCATTATATCCTGGGGAGATAGTATTACTCCTAATATCACAGTAAGTGTATACCCTGTGATATTATTCATAATATCGTGGGAGAATTACCCATATTGTCACAGTGGGTGTACATCTCATAATATTATTTGTAATATCCTGGGGAGATATTATTGCTCCTAGTATCATAGTGGGTGTACACCCTGTGATATTATTCATTATATCCTGGGGAGGTATTATTCCTAATATCACAGTGTGTGAACATTCTGTAATATTATTCATTCTATTTTGGGGAGATATTATTTCCTCTAATATCACAGTGGGTGTACACCCCGTGATATTATTCATTATATCCTGGGAAGATATTATTACCTCTAATATCAAAGTGGGTGTACACCCTGTGCTATTATTTGTTATATCCTGGGGAGATATTATTACATCTAATATCACAATGGATGAACACCCTGTGATATTATTCGTTATATTTGGGGAAGATGTTATTACCCCAATATCACAGTGGTGTACACTCTGTGATATTATTCGTTATGTAGTGGGGAGATATTATTACCCATAATATCACAGTGGATGTACACCCAGTCATATTATTTGTTATATCCTGGAGAAATATTATTATTCCTATTATCACAGTGGGCGTACACCCTGTGATATTATTCATTATATCCTGGGAAGATATTATTACCTCTAATATCACAGTGGGTGTAGACCCTGTGATATTATTTGTTACATCTTGGGGAGACATTATTACCTCTAATATCACAGTGGGTGTACACCCTGTGATATTATTTGTTTTATCCTGGAGACATATTATTCCTGTTATCACAGTGGGTGTACACCCGGTGATATTATTCGCTATATTCATGGAAGATGTTATTACCCCTAATATCACAGTTGGTGTACACCCTGTGATATTATTCGTTATATCCTGGGGAGATATTATTACCCCTAGTATCACAGTAGGTGTACGCCCTGTCATATTATTCATTATATCATGTGAAGATATTATTACATCTAATATCACTGTGGGTGTATACCCTGTGATATTATTTATTATATCCTGGTGAGATGTTATTACCGCTAATATCACAGGGTGTGTCAAATTTTCTGGAGATGTTATTACACTTAATATCACAGTGGGTGTACACACAGGGTGTACACCCTGTAATATTATTTGTAATATTTTAGGGAGATATTACTCCTAATATCACAGTGGGTGTACACCCTGAGGAGATATTACTTCCTCTAATATCACAGTGGGTGTACACCCTCTCATATTATTCATTATGTACTAAGTAGTTATTATTACCCCTAATATCACAGTGGGTGTACACCCTATCATATTATTCATTATGTGCTAAGTAGATATTATCACCCCTAATATCACAGTGGGTGTACACCCTCTCATATTATTTGTTATGTACTAAGTAGATAATATTACCCCTAATATCACAGTGGGTGTACACCCTGTGATGTTATTCCTTATATCCCAAGAAGGTATTATTATAACTAATATCACAGTGGGTGTACACCCTATGATATTATATACGGGAGGGATATTATTTGTAATATTTTAGGGAGATATTACTCCTAATATCATAGTGGGTGTACTCATATTTTAGAGATATATTACTTTTAATATCACAGTGGGTGTATACCCTGTGTGTACACCCTGTAATATTATTAGCAATATTTTAAGGAGATATTACTCCTAATATCATAGTGGGTGTACACCATGTTTGTAAACACTAGGATATTATTCATAATATCTGAGGGAGATATTACTCTCAATATCACAGTGGGTTTACATCCTACGATATTATTTGTAATATCTGAGGGAGGTATTACTCTCCATATCACAGTGAGTGTACACCCTTCTGTATTATTCATAACATCCGAGGGAGATATTACCTCCAATATCAAAGTGGGTGTGATAATATCTGAGGGAGATAAAACATCAGTGGGAGATATTATTCCTAATATCTCAGTGGGTATACCGCGTCACGGTGGGTGTACACTGTGTGATATTATTCATAATATCCGAGGGAGATCTTACTCCTAATATCACAGTGAGTGTACACCCTTGCATATTATTCGTTATATTTGAGGGTGATTTTACTCCTGATATCACAGTGAGTGTACACCCTGTGATATTATTCTAATACCCGAGGGAGAGCTTTCTCCTAATATCACAGTGGGTGTACACTGATATTTTTCATAATATCCGAGGGAGATAGGATGGAGACCACGTCACAGTCCCCTCACTGCTGGAATGGACACTGTCTACCTGTCGAGTGGTGGGGAGAACTTAGTGAGATTATGCAAGCGATTAGCACACTGCCAGATATGCATTAAATGCTCAGAAGACTTAGCTTTTATTATTACTGTTATAATTTAGGCCATGGGTTACTAACCAGTGGTTTAAAATGCCATTGCAGCCGGGCACGGTGGCTCACGCCTGTAATCCCAGCACTTTGGGAGGCTGATGAGGGCGGATCACTTGAGGTCAGGAGTTTGTGACCAGCCTGGCAAACATAGTGAAACTCTGTTTCGACTAAAAATACAAAAATAAGCCGGGTGTTTTGGTGCATGCCTGTAGTTTCAGCTTCCCAGGAGGTTGAGGCAGGAGAATCGCTTGAACCTGGGAGGCGAATGTTGGAGTGAGCCAAGATTGTGCCACTGCACTCCAGCCTGGGTGACAGAGCGAGACTCTGTCTCAAAACAAACAAACAAAATGCCATTGAAGACATAATATGAAAAGGTGGTTGCTAAATGATGATTGAATAAAAGAGATTATAATACAAAATAGGCTTTGGTTTTTTTAAAGAAAAAAGAAAAGGATATGCCCAAATTAGGGGACAGGGAGAAGGCCAAGCATTTACCTTCCTCTCTTGAGTCTTTCTCTCTCTCTCTCTTTTTTTGAGTCAGGGTCTTGCTCTGTTACCCAGGCTGGAACGCAGTAGTGCCATCATGGCTCACTGCAGCCTTGACCTCCTGGGCTCTAGCGACCTTCCACCTCAGCCTCTCCCGAGTAGCTGGGATTACAGGCACACACCACCACGCCTGGCTAATTCTTAAATTTTTTGTGGAGGCTGGTCTCACATTGTTGCCCAAGCTGCTTTGGAACTCCTGGCCTCAAGCCGTCCTCTTGCCTAGGCCTCCCAAAGTGCTGCGATTACAGGTGTGAGCCGCCATGCCCAGCCCTCTCTTGGGTCTTAAAGCAAAGTGTCAAAGACCCAGCCACCACTTCTTAGAAATGACTCGATGTCATACTAGCATAAATGCATCGGTAAAAAGATGGAAATGTGGTAACGCAGTGATCTTGGGGAATCCTAGTTTTCTTTTCCAATTTCTTTGTTGTTGCAGTGAGCAAGTATTCATTTCAAGATAGGAATGAAATATTCAGCTCTTTTAGACAGACAAGCACAGGTGCTCAGTTTGGGAGAAGAATTAAAATCCTCTGCACTCTCCTTGCTGCCTTGCTAATTCTCAGGGTCCTGTCCTCATCTTCTACTCTTGCCTTCTGCAGGCATCCCACAGCGTGTTTTCCTCGACCTTTTTGTGTCTCTCTAAATCCAGTATTGGGCCCAGGGAGCACCCCCTCCCCTGCCCCCTTCAGCTGTCCTCCTGCCTGAGTCTTCTGGAAGCTTCGGGACAGAAAGAACCCAAGGATTTGTCATGAAGCTCAGTGTGGCAGGTCTACTGTTTCCATGTAAATCATGTCTGCTTATCTGAGCTGGTTTTGGTGGAAACTGATGGAAATTATGGGGAAGCTAAATCCCTGTCTCTCTGCAAGCCACTCCCCAATCCCACCCCCATGAATTGGCATTGTCACAGTCATGGTGCTTCATTTCTTTCTATATTTGAAGATGAATTTGAGGTAAATAGTCAGAAAGTCAAGAAGAACACAGCGGAAATCATTTGGGGTGAGTCCAGAACAAAACTTGGGGATCCCAATTCCCGCTTTTTTTTTTTTCTTTGAGATGGAGTCTCACTCTGTCGCCCAGGCTGGAGTGCAGTGGCAAGACCTCAGCTCACTGCAACCTGTGGCTCCCTGGTTCAAGTGATTCTCCTGCCTCAGCCTCCCAAGTAGCTGGGATTAGAGGCGTGTGCAACCACATCTAGCTAATTTTTGTATTTTTAGTAGCGATGGGGTTTTGCCATGTTGACCAAGCTGGTCTCAAACTCCTGACCTCAAATGATCTGCCTACCTCAGACTCCCAAGATGTTCGTATTACAGTCGTGAGCCACGGCTCCCGGCCCCAATTCCTGCTCTCTAGCTCCTGGAAAACCTGTGGCTGCATGCAGAGAGTCTTAGACAACTTCCTTTTCCTCTCTGGGCCTTGGTTTCCCATTCTGTAAGATGAGAGGTTTCCATAGGCCAACACTTTCTAATTGGTGGTTTTCAATCCTCTGGTGATTTGCATAAAAGGCATCTATTTCAAATGTGGTTATAAATAACAAACCACAATAAATAGACTAATTATTTAAATGTTTTCTCATTATCACTGAATAGTTGAGAGTCTACTGTATTTGAGTGAAAATGCAGCACAAGAAACTGAAATCAGATGCACTCATGATTATGATCCTGAGGTCAATATGTCATTCCCTTCATTCCCTCTTTGCCCCCATGAAGGTTTGACTACTGTATAGTTTGACCCTGTGCTTCTTAGTTGTTTATTCCTTAAGTTTTAGCCACAATGGCAAATTGCAGTGGGAAATCCAGTCTTACTTTGTCATTTAGAAACAAAATACAAAACCTATCAAAATAAAAGCACTAGCTTTTTTTTTTTTGAGGCAAAATGGAAGAATTCCTAATATTAGGTTAGAAAAGCATTTTTTTTTTTGGTGTATTTTTTTTTCGAGACGGAGTCTTGCTCTGTTGCCCAGGCTGGAGTGCAGTGGCAGGATCTCGGCTCACTGCAAGCTCCACGTCCCGGGTTCACGCCATTCTCCTGCCTCAGCCTCCAATGTAGCTGGGACTACAGGCGCCCGTCACCACGCCCAGCTAACTTTTTATATTTTTAGTAGAGACGGGGTTTCACTGTGTTAGCCAGGATGGTCTCGATCTCCTGACCTCATTATCTGCCCGCCTTGGCCTCCCAAAGTGCTGGGATTACAGGTGTGAGCCACCGCGCCCGGCCTCTTTGGTGTGTATTTTGATGTGACAACTGCTAGTTAAATTCAGTATACATATGAATTCACTCTTGGGACAAAATATGCTGGATTTGAACTTATTTTCAGGCAAATCATGTTTCAACTTGTGGAGCTAATTCAAAGTATACTGACTGCATGCACTTCTTGCTTAGGGGAAGAAAACTCATCAAAATTTGTTTTTAGGCATATGTTATTAGAGCTAGGATTAAAATAAATCTTACATACTTTCTTTAATATGCTAACATTAACACGTTTCGCTTAAAAAAGTATCGATCATTTATCATGGAAAAATACACCAGCTTACACAAATTTCTAAGGCGTTTTTCGTGAGTGTGTGTGTGTGTGTGTGTGTGTCTGTGTAGAGATGGGGTTTCGCCATATTGCCCAGGCTGGTGTCGAACTCCTGGGCTCAAGCGATCCACCCACATCAGCCTCCCAAAGAGCTGGGATTACAGGCGTGAGCCACATACCCGGCCCGAAAGCTTTTTGTGAGATTATATATTTTACCTGCGAAATATATGGGTCAGAAAGGTTTGAGGAAGTTGTTAGATAATTCTGCCAACAAAATCTCCCGTCCTTTCCAGCTGTGATGGTGAAGTCTAAAGTAGAATTCATCTTTGGAGCTTCTCCCTGTAGGCATGCACCTTGCGTTGCACCTGCCAGATGTTGCGCGGAGTCCTCCAGGCCTCTAGAGGGCAGAGATGGTCTCGTTTCCTTGCCGAGCATGCGCCTTAGTTCTCTCTTCTGGGGCTGTGAGCGCGGGGTCGAAGCGCGCGTGCGCGGCGGCGGCTGGCGGCGGCGGTGGGGCGGGGCCTGGGCTGTCAGCCGGCCTAGGAGGAGGAAGGAGTCTGCTGCGTGCGTGTGAGGGGCGGGACCCGGCTGCCTGCGGAGGGTCTGGCTGCGGGAGGTCGGGCCATGCTGGTGGGCCAGGGTGCGGGGCCGCCGGGGCCCACGGTGGTCGCCGCCGCGGTGGTGCTGCTGCTGAGCGGCCTGGGGCCGGCGCACGGCTCCGAGGACATCGTGGTGGGCTGCGGTGGCTTCGTCAAGTCGGACGTGGAGATCAACTACTCGCTCATCGAGGTGAGCGCCCGCCCCGCGGCCCCGGCGCCGAGTCGCGGGGCTGGTAATTCAGCCTCTCTGGGCCGCTCTGGCCTCGTCTCTGACCCCGGGCGGTGTGGAGTCCTTGGAGCCCTTACCTCTTCCGAGGCTATGCTGTCCGCGGGCTCCCTGCAGTCCCTCCCCAGTCGCGCTGGAGGGGAGATTCTTATCATGGGGTCGTCTAAGGACTGAGGGGTGCCAGATCTCAGGTTCTTCAAAACCCGGACTCCAGATCCCCGGAACACAGACCCCAGATCCTCAAAACTCCGACCCCAAATTCCCTGGAGCCCAGACCCCATTTCTTTAAAACAGACCTGAGATCTCCTCGAATCAGACCCCCTGAAACTCAGATTTCCCCAAACCCATATTCCAGAACCTACAGACCACATGTCTTATCCCCCAAGCTCCACAGTCCAGAACCCCCCGAAGTTCTAATCCACTGCTCCTCCAAACCCCGCGGCATGATTTTAAAGAGCATCAATTCCCATCCCATAGATTCTGACCTAGTAGATCAGTGTTGGAAACCTTGGGGCTGGAAAGCTATTTTTATTTCTCCCGCTCCCCTCCACCTCTGAAAATGGAGAGTTGCCAGCTGCCCTGATTGCCTTAATGAGTAGTTACTGGAATTACCCTAGAGATTTGTGCTGAAGGATTTTTTTTTTTTTTTTTCAATTAAGTTGTAAAGTCCTGTTAAATGTTTTTCAGCCCGGTGGGATTATGACCCAGAAAGGTTCCCGTAAAGAGGAAAGGGATGGATGGAGGTAGGGGCAGAATGTCATTTGTCGGGGTAGATGGGAGGGGACCAGAGCAAGGCTTGGGCCTCATTTTTGGGAGGGGATTTATGGTGGGGTAGGACAAGGAAGAGGAAAAGAGCAGGTGCCTCCGAGGTAATTTAGGAGAAAACGAAGGAAGAGGCTGGGAAATGCCAAAGAGAGGGACTGGGGAATAAGACCCCAAAGATCGTCTGAAAGCACTTTTGAGCTGTTCCAGGGCTGGCAGTGAAGGGTGAAGCACTGTGTTCTGCTGAGGATTGGGGGAGGGGTAGGGAGTCAGTTCCACACCCCACCAGCTCTGCGACCTGCCCTTGCTCTATGTCTCAGTTTTTGTACCTATAGGATGGTGTTCGGAGAGAAACAGTGGAACCCAGCAGATATATTTCTTTAACAAGCGGATCCGTGATCTTCTTCAAGGCCCCCTTGTTAGCTGCTTTTTCAGTCTGAAGAGGTCAGAGGTCAGGCATTGAATGAATCTACCCACTGGCAGCGGCAGGGCTCCTAGGATTTCCTGGGTACATGTTTCTGGGTGCCCATGCCACCTCCTAGGTTTGCGTTGGGGACAGGGCACGTTCAGGGTGATATGGTTGTAGATGGCACAGGGCATTTCAGAAGCTGCCCGGTAAGGCCTCTTGCAACTTGTAGTTTCCAGGGATTCTGGAAGGAAGGAAAAGACAAGCACCCCCTCCACCCTCACCCTCATACTAATAGTGACCTTGAGAGCAGAGAGCAGGTTTTGTGACCCCTTATGAAGTGTGTTCCTTAAGCCCAAGGGCTGCCTGTCCAGATGGTCTGGGACACTCACTCTTTCGTAATTCCGATTCTGAAATCAGACATTTCATACTGGCCATCTTGATGTAGATTACATTGCCATCCTGTGTCCTGATTGTACTTTATGAAAGATGTAGAAATAATCAAGATACTCCATGGTCATGGTCATTTCTTGATGGTGTTTTTTGTGTTCCTGTGCAACTGCCTTCATTCTTCTTCAGCTTTCTCCTATCCTGGGTGTTTTTACATCATGTTCATTGAGTCAACAACTATTTATTGAGCCCCGGCACATACTGAAGCCTTGTGCCCGGTGTGGATATAGCAGTACAGTGAAAAGAACAGACAAAACTCCATACTCTCATGAGACTGACATTTTGTTCTCTAACAGGGACCTTACTGTAAAAAAAAAAAAAAAAAAATTATACTGGTTGGTAATACTTTAACAATCAGGAGGTTTCATAGTAAAGAGTGGGTTCTTTATTTCTCTGGAAAACCAGCCGATCCTTGGGCTGCCACACTTGGCTTGGGTTGTGTAGTGATCCGAATCCCTTTGGATGAATGTCCCTTGATGTTGCCTCCCTAACCCTTCTAGGCTGGTGAATTTCCAGTCCCTGCCTTAAATGCATGCATCTGAATCTCTTTGTCACCTGTAGCAAATTCACTGAGTACCTACAGTAAGCAAGACACTGTCTCAGGCACTGGGGAATGAAGTTGTGGTCACTGCCCTCAGAGAACTTTACATACAGGCTTAACCTTATTTCACATGACTCCTTTCCCAAATGTTCAAATGTTCGTGTTATGAGTTAGTCACTTTGTACATCTTCTTAGCTGGTAAGATTCGACTGCTTCATTGCAGCTCGTGTCGTGGTTTGTTTCGTGGTCATAGAGCATTAGCATTTTGGAGGTGAGGCTTTTAGATGCATCAGACCCAACTGCTTCCTTTTACAGACATGGAAACTGAGCCTCAGAGTGGTTGAGCTGTGCAGGTACATTTAGGAAATTTTCCTTGAGCCCAGTGTGTTCCCTACATATTACACTGTGTTGCCTTTTTCTTCAGAGAGAGATATTAAATAGTAATACAAACTGCTTCTTCCATTTTATTTATTTTATTTTATTTTATTTTATTTTATTTTATTTTATTTTATTTTATTTTGAGGCAGGGTCTCACGCTGTTGCTCAGGCTGGAGTACAGTGGCACCATCATAGCTCACCAAAGCCTCTGACTCCTGGCCTCAAGCAATCCTCCTGCCCCAGCCTCCTGAGTAGCTGAGACTACAGGCACATGCCATCATGCCTAGCTAATTCTTTTTCTAGTAGGAATGAGGTCTGGCTATGTTGTCCAGGCTGGTCTTGAGCTCCTGGGCTCAAGTGATCTTCCTTCTTTGGCCTCCTAAAGCGCTGGGATTACAGGCATGAGCCACCATGCCTGGCCGCAAACTGATTTTTCTTTGAATCCATATTCTGTAGCAAGAGCTTAATATGCGTTGATGTGAATCTGTACAACCACATGACAAGGAGTGGCTCTCTGTCTACACCTGAAGAAACCGAACATGAGCTTGCCCAAGGCCACGCAACACGTGCAAGACTCAGATGGTATTTGGGCATCTTACTGGGTTAACACTTTGTGTCTGGTAATGCTCAGAATGTAAGAGTTTGAGAGAGTCCTTGAAGAGAGGACAGATATTAAGTGTCTTTTTAGTCTCTTCTGAGAATGAAAGTAATGAGAAAATTAAGTTTCTAGATGAATGTTGCTCCACGTATTTGAAATTATTCAGAGTTAGTAAGGAAGGTTTCTGGCCCTCATTCCACACCTTTAGTTGAGAAATAGAGGTGGGCCCCAGGAATTTGCATTTTATTTTACTTTATTTTATTTTTTTATTATTATTTTTGAGACGGAGTCTTACTTTGTCTCCCAGGCTGGAGTGCTGTGGCATGATCTTGGCTCACTGCAACCTCCGCCTCCGCGGTTCAATTTTCTTGCCTCAGCCTCCCAAGTAGCTGGGACTACCGGTGCCTGCCACCATGCCTGGGTAACTTTTTTTGTATTTTTAGTAGAGACAGCGTTTTACCTTGTTGGCCAGGCTAGTCTCAAATTCCTGACCTCAAGTGATTGGCCCACCTCAGCCTCCTGAAGTGCTGGGATTACAGGCCTGAGCCACCATGCCCAGCCAGGAATTTGCATGTTAATAAGCACCTTACTAATGGCAAAGTTTGCAAATGTGTTTGAGACCCAGAAACTTAACAGGAGCAACCTAGAGACAGCCACTAAAATAAACAGAAAAGCATTGAAAAACAAGGCATTGTAATAGGCTGTAGGTGGTTTCTAATCTGAAAAACATTGAGTCACATGATTTGAGGAGAGTTTGTTGATTTCCCTCTGTCCCCAGTAATGCCCCGTGTTGAAAGCTGGCATACAGTAGGTCCTCAGTGAATGCATACTGACTGAGTGCATTCAGGTGCAACATGTAGTTAATTCCCAAAGGCAATGTTATGATTTCTGTTTTCCTTCCTTCCTTTCCAGATAAAGCTGTACACCAAGCATGGGACTTTGAAATACCAGACAGACTGTGCCCCTAATAATGGTTACTTTATGATCCCTTTGTATGATAAGGTAAGAGGGGACTGCTTGTCACTTCTGATGGGAAGTCACTAGTGTGCCTCACCAGGCTGCACTAACCATGCCCTTTCCTACACTAGCAAATGCTCATCTGTTTTGTAAATTATTAGTGCAATATGGTAATCCTAGCCACATTCGGAGGGAGACGACTTACAAACTGCCTTGACGAATACAGTGGCTCTCTGTGTCTTTAGGGCCATTTGGCAATGTCTAGAGACGTTTTTGTTGTGACATCCATGGCTGTGCGCTACAGTTACCCAGTGAGTAGTGGCCAGGCGTGGAGCTAAATGTGCTACAGTGCTCCCCACGACAGCCTAGATGTCAGTAGTGCCAGGGTTGAGAAACTCTGATTTCATGGAACCCGTTACTTGCAAGCAGCTTAAAGTGTTGTTAAAACAATTGTACAAGTAATACATGAATTCACAAACTTTGTGAAAAAAAAGTTAAGGTCTTTAGAAGTATGTGAAATAAATTTATACCCTTTTCGCTCCAATTTTACCTCCCTCTGTAGTGATAACGTCTGATACTCTGATAAGGGTTTTTTTTTTTTTTCCTTCTTTTGATATGGAGTCTCACTGTCGCCCAGGCTGGAGTGCGGTGGTGGGATCTTGGCTCACTCCACCCTCCACCTCCCAGGTTCAAGCCATTTTCCTTCCTCAGCCTCCCGGGTAGCTGGGATTACAGGCACCCGCCACCACGTCCAGCTAATGTTTTGTATTTTTAGTAGTGACGGGGTTTTGCCATGTTGGCCAGGCTGGTCTCGAACTCCTGACCTCAGGTGAACCACCTGCCTCAGCCTCCCAAAGTGCTGGGATTACAGGTCTGAGCCACTGTTTCTGGCCCTCTTATAAAATTTTGATGTGCATCCTAACAGATTGCTTTCTATTTATAGTTATTCAGATATCCAGGGATACACATGCATATGCATATATGCAAATACACACAAGCACACATGCACATAGATGTGTATCCACAAACACCTCTATCTATACAATCCCATCCTCTCACATACAAACCTTTTATTTGGAAATACAGATTCATAGGAAGTTGCAAAAATAGTCAATATACGTAGTTTTGATTTTGATATATTTTTTAATACAAATGGAATCAAACAATAGGATTTATTCTGCAGTTTCATTTTCTGCCCTGTGTTAATGCTTTCAATACTAGAGGTACATTTGGTTTTTTCCTCTTGTATGCTTTCAACATTAGCATGGATAGATCTACTGCCTTTTTTTTTTTTTTTTTTTTTTTAAGACAGAGTCTCACTCTGTCGCCAGGCTGGAGTGCAGTGGCGCGATCTCGGCTCACTGCAACCTCTGCCTCCTGGGTTCCAGTGATTCTTCTGCCTCAGCCTCCCAAGTAGCTGGGATTACAGGCACCCACCACCACGCCCAGCTAATTTTTTTTGTATTTTTAATAGAGATGGGGTTTCACCATGTTGCCCAGGCTGATTTTGAACTGCTGACCTCCGGTGATCTGCCCACCTCAGTCTCCCAGAGTGCTGGGATTACAGGCATGAGCCACCATGCTCGGCCTACTGCCTTCTTTTTAATCGCTGCGTAGTGTGTCAGAGTCAAACCCAAACTAATTCATTTAACTATTTGGACATATAGACTTTCCTCAATTTTAAAATAATGGTAATTTTAAAATAACACACTAGGAAATATTCTTGAACTTAACTCTTCATCCAGAATGCATAGGAGTGATTTCTAGAGATGGACTAGCTGGGTCTGTCCTGAAATCTATTTAATTAATTTTTAAGTAGTATCAGTATCAGTGTCAAGAAACCAGGAGTCTGGATGTAGTAGCTCATGCCTGTAATCCTAGCACTTTGGGAGGTTGAGGCAGGTGGATCGCCTGAGCTCAGGAGTGCGAGACCACCCTGGGCAACATGGTGCAACCTCATCTCTACTAAAATACAAAAAAATTGGCCGGGTGTCATGTGCATGCCTGTAGTTCCAGCTACTTGGGAGGCTGAGTCAGGAGAATCGCTTGAACCTAGGAGACGGAGGTTGCAGTGAGCCGAGATTGCACCACTTCCCTCCAGCCTGGGCAACAGAGTGAGACTCCATCTCCAAAAAAATAAAAGAAAAAAGAAAGAAACCAGGGTTGATAAGTAAAATCCAGTTTTATTTATTGAATTAATGAGGTAGTGTATTGTTTAGAGACAGGATCTCCCTCTGCTGCCCATGCTGGAGTGCGGTGGCATGATTATGGTTCACTGCAGCATTGACCTCCCGGGCTCAGGTGATCCTCCTGCCTCTGCCTCCTGAGTAGCTAAGACTGTAGGCGCCTGCCACCACACCCAGCTAATTTTTTAAGAACATTTTTTGTACAGATGGGGTCTTGTTATGTTGCTTAGGCTGGTCTTGAACTCCTGGCCTCGAGTGACCCTCCCGCCTTGGCCTCCCACAATGTTGGGATTATAGGTGTGAGGTACTATGCCTGGCCAAATCTAGTTGTAAGAGGTGACTATAGTTCCTGAAGATACATGCTAACTTGTGCAACTGCAGGCATGTGAGCGCTTAATGGGAGACTCAATTAATAGAATTATAGTATGTTTAGTATTAAAAGACAGTGAGTGGCCGAACCTAGTGTCTTTAGAACTCACGAATGGGCTTCAGCACTGTCTTCTGATTGCTTAGATGAAAACTTCTGGTGTTCAGCTTCAGCTTGTAGCATCTGAAGAGAATCACAGTGCTCAGTACCATTTAGAAGAACAAGGCTTACTCTTAGAATTTCATTTCCGGTGTAAAAATTTTAGATTAAATGATAACACTAAACTAAATTAAGCCAGAGTCACAATTCTCATTTCTTGAAATTACATTTTCTTTTTTTCCTTTTAGGGGGATTTCATTCTGAAGATTGAGCCTCCCCTAGGGTGGAGTTTTGGTAAGTTAACTGAATCACTAGACATTCTTTGTAAAAGGTTAGATGATACGCCGAATATTAATTTCGGCTAGCAGAATGCATAAACTATTAAAATATTAAGGATCATTTCCAGTATGGAAGAGGGTTTGTATTCCTCCCCTCCCTGCCCCCATCACTCTGGTTTAGTTCAGATTTACCTTAATCTACCTTAAGACTTTCTGTCACCTTTGAAAAATAGACATCTTTTCTTCTACCTTTCTGTAAACTCTTCCCTTGCAGTTTCACTCATTACGCGGCCGTAGAACAGTACAGAAATCAAGAGTGGGGACTTGGTTCCTGTCCCAGGATGGCTTCTTTTTTAGCCCCCTCAGCTTTTTAATTTTTTGTGGAATTAATTGAAACATTTAAACATTGTGAGATTTGTCATAAAAATCCAGATTTATGTCCCATGAGATGAGAATACTTTCACCCTTTAGCCTTACCAGCTAAATAACCTTGGGCAAGTTACTTCCCCTGTGTCAGCCTGGCTCCTCACTGTCGAGCCAGGGTAGTTATAGTCCCTGCCCCACTGGGTACTTGGAGGATTAATAAACCAATACTGAGTGTTCAGAGTGGCTGGCACGTAATTAGCAAGTACTCAGTATTCAGAAACAGCCCTTCTGCACACATCCCAACAAAAGGTCCAAACTTTCCTCATATAACTGCCTTCAAGCATAGCTGGAGAGTTGGGGATGGGGTTGAGATCAGAAGAGAGGGTCTGTTTTGATGTAGTTTACATTTTTGAAGAGGAGAGACTCTTGATGTTTCAGTAGAGCGGGTGTGGGTGACCCCAGTCCATGGCTTGGGGAGAGGAGTACGGATCACCGTTGTTGATATCAGGCTTGCTTGTGCGTTAGACAAGGAAGAATTTAGCGCCTGCCATCACCAAGGCTAAAATGAAGCTCAGACAGCTGACAGCTAATTTGGCTCTGTGAGAGCAGCTCTTTTATCAGTTTGTAGTCAGGGTTAGGGCTGGGGGTGCCTGGCTGGTACGTTCCAGAAAGCTGGAGAGGAATGCAGCCCTGCTCATGGCCAAAGCAGAAGTCCAGATTGGTGGCTTGGAGGAGTGTTGTGTTTGCCACCCCCCACCCTACCCCCAACTGGTGCTGTTGATAAGCTTTTTAATGGAATTATACTTTCAGAAAAGTGCCTTGGATGAATTTTCACTAAGTGAAGACACCCATGTACCCACCATCCAGATGATGAGATAGCACTTCCCCAGCACCCCAGAAGTCCCCATCCTGGGTGCTCATTAGCCATCCCGCCCCACCCTCCAGGTGACCACCACCCTGACCTTCTACAAATCAGAGATCCATTTGGTCTGTTTTGAATTTTATACAAATGCAGTCATGCAGGGTACTTTTTAATATCTGGTTTCTTTCACTTAACATTATGAGCTTTATCTGTATCATTTGTAGCTTTTGTTCATTCTCTTTGCTATTCAGAATTCTGATGCATAAATATAAAATTATTTATATTTTATGAAATATTTATATTTTATCTTATTTATTTTTTTCTTTTTTTTGAGACTGAGTCTCGCTCTGTTACCCAGGCTAGAGTGCGATCTCGGCTCACTGCAACTTCTGCCCGGGTTCAAGCAATTCTTGTGCCTCAGCCTCCTGAGTAGATGGGATTACAGGTGCGCACCACCACACCCAGCTGATTTTTGTATTTTTAGTAGAGATGGGGTTTCATCATGTTGACCCAGTCTGGTCTCGAACTCCTGACCTCAAGTGATCTGCCCACTTTGGCCTCCCAAAGTGTTGAGATTACAGGCATGCGCCTGGCCTATATTTATATTTTATATTTGTATTTTATATCAGTGATCTCTTCTGTTGATGGCCATTTGGGTTGCTTCCGAATTTTGGCCACTAAGAGTAGCGCTCCTGGGAACATTCTTGTATGTATATTTTGATACACATGTGTCTGCATTTCTGCTGAGTATATCACAGGCATAAAGTTGCTGAGCCATAGAGTTGATACGTGCTCAGCTTTAGGTGTTTGCACACATCAAAAGTGGATGCACCAGTTTGTGTTCTCCCAGCAGTGTACAAGGGTTTCCATTGCTCCACATCCTAACCTACACTTGGTATAGTCAGTTTTTTTAATTTTAGCCCTTCTGGTGGGGGTGTGGTATTACCTCACGGTGGCCTTGATTTACATTCCTCTGATGGCCAATGAGGTTGCACACTTTTTCATATGTTTATGTTTATTTGCCATGGGCTAGGTATTTTTGTAAGATTCCCATTCAAGTCTTTTGCCCATTTTTTATTGGAGTCTGTGTGTGTGTGTGTGTGCACATATGCGTGCAAGCATGTGTGTAATTCATCTTACCTGAAAATCTCATCTCATGGTTTTCCAGTTTTTTCTCTACTCGTTACCTCACATTCTTCCTAACCTTTCAAAAACTCAACCTTAACCCTTACTATGATGAACTCTTCAGTTAAGAAAAAATGGAGTTAATTGTTGATATTGAAAAATCAAGAGATGGTATATAAAATTCAGATTTCCAGTTTTTCAGAGAAGTTGGAAGCTCTGGCAAAGCATGGCAATGGTTGGCAGACTTGAGTGGCGGTTATCTCCTTTCAGTTTGCCACAGTCCCCCCAAGGATGATCCACTCGCTTCCAACCCATGAGGCCCCTGTGGCCCTGGAGTTTGTGGTCCTGGTTTAACATGGCTGAGCTCATGTAACTTGGTCAGAGAACAGATCTGGAGCCAGACTTTTAGGGTTGAATTGGGGCTGTGTCACTCAGAAGCTCTGTGATCTTGGGAGCTCCTTTAACCTTTCTGTGCCTCAATTTACCCCTCTGAAAATTGCAGCTATTACTGCCTGTCTCTTAAGATAATTGTGAGGATTAAAGGCACTCAGCTCAGTGTCTGGTCAGTGATGAGCATTCAGGAAATAAAATTATTTGGTGCTCACTGAATTTTCACTGGAACTCTAAGGTATAACTTGGCTGAAAAGCTGTTGTAAAATTATTTTATACTCTGAACACGAGTTCCCTCTGGCGCAGGAAACCAGGAGGCTAGGGGGATAGGGGTGAGAGGGAGACTTTTTCCAGAATACCTTTTTGTACCTTTGGATTTGGAAACACACGAGTGTATTAAGTGTTCAAAAGTAAATCTAAAACTTAACAATAAAAATACGTTCTACTTAGACAGGTTCACTGTACCCCAAAGCTAAGCTTGCCTCTGTGTCTTGTCCCCTCATTTCCTCCCCCGCTTCGTTCCTCAGAGCCGACGACCGTGGAGCTCCATGTGGACGGAGTCAGTGACATCTGCACAAAGGGCGGGGACATCAACTTTGTCTTCACTGGGTTCTCTGTGAATGGCAAGGTTTGCCTTTGGAACTTGATTATTTTTCCTGTTCACTCTATAATGTATACTAAATCCTTTTTTAAAAAAATGCAGGATATTTTAACCTGGGGACTTTGATCCCACAGGGGACCCATGGATGCGGGGCAAGAGAGCCTGTGAACTCTGTACTTCATCCTGCATAGAACGCAGCAGGTGTATTTAGGAGTGAGATTGAGGTTGCTGGTCATCCCCTCTGCTCCCAGAGCATAGGCTGTTGGTGTTTTTATTTTTTAATTTTTTAATTTTTTATTTTGAGACAAGGTCTTGCTCTATTGCCCAGGCTGGAGTGCAGTGGTGCAATCTTTACTCACCGCAGCCTCCACCTCCCGGGTTCAAGTGATTCTCCTGCCTCACCCTCCCGCTGCCTCACCCTCCTGAGTAGCTAGGATTACAAGTGTGTGCCGTCATGCCTGGCTAATTTTTGTATTTTCAGTAGAGACGGGCTTTCACTGTGTTGGCCAGGCTGGTCTCAAACTCCTGACCTCAGGTGATCCGCCCGCCTCCACCTCCCAAAGTGCTGGGATTACAGGTGTACGCTGTGCACCCAGCCGCTGTTAGTGTTTATCCCAGGGATGGCCTTTCACAGGGATGCCGAGTTGGAAGGACACACTCCCTAAGCCTTTCGGCATCTTGCTGTCCCTGTGGGTGAACTGAAGTCAGCTTCTTCCAGACAGAGCGTGCATCTGCTTCTGCCACTCACCTGGGAGGATTCCTATCATTTAAATTCTGAGATTTTTTTGGACCACCGTGGTGGTATGAATTCAGAGTGCTAAGGGGTGTGTGCCCCAGCTCCCGCAATTCAGATTCTCATGGGAGAGTCGTTTTTCCTCCGCCCACCCTGTGCCTGAGGTTGAGATGTGCTTCCCTTCCTTCCTGTCCTTTTCTTCATGATGGGCTTCTTTCTCCTCTACCTTTGTGGGGAGGGGGAGGCCCTTCCGTCCCAGCTGTATGTCTGGGCTTCTTGTTAGAGACGGGGATCTTGGGTAGTTTTTTCTTTCTCAATGGTTTGCAGAATAATGGTGAATCCTTTTTTTTTGAGACAGAGTCTCGCTCTGTGGCCTAAGCTGGAGTGCAGTAGTGCAGTCTCTCTCACCGCAACCTCCACCTCCTGGGTTCGAGCAATTCTTCTGCCTCAGCCTCTCCAGTAGCTGGGATTACAGGCATGTGCCACCAGACCCAGCTAATTTTTATATTTTTATTTTTATGTATATTTACTTAATTTTTTTTTTAAGATGGAGTCTCCCTGTCGCCCAGGCTGGAGTGCAGTGGCGCGATCGCAGCTGACTGCAACCCCCGCCTCCTGGGTTCAAGTGATTCTCCTGCCCCAGCCTCATGAGTAGCTGGGATTACAAGCATGTGCCATGACGCCCATCTAATTTTTTTTTTTTTTTTTTTTTTTGAGACGGAGTCTCGCTCTGTTGCCCAGGCTGGAGTGCAGTGGCGCAATCTCGGCTCACTGCAAGCTCCGCCTCCCGGGTTCACGCCATTCTCCTGCCTCAGCCTCCCCGAGTAGCTGGGACTACAGGCGCCCGCCACCACGCCCGGCTAATTTTTTGTGTTTTTAGTAGAGACGGGGTTTCACTGTGGTCTCGATCTCCTGACCTCGTGATCCGCCCGCCTCGGCCTCCCAAAGTGCTGGGATTACAAGCGTGAGCCACCGTGCCCAGCCCTAATTTTTGTATTTTTAGTTGAGACAGGGTTTCACCATGTTGGCCAGTCTGGTCTCAAACTCCTGACCTCAAGTGATGTGCCCGCCTCAGCCTCCCAAAGTGCTGGGATTACAGGTGTGAGCCACCACACCCACCCAGACCAATAATGGTGAATCTCTAACTGATGATGTCTTAGATTCATTGAAATAGAGTCTTATTTTACTGTTACTGTTCCCTCTCCTGCCTCATCCCTAGGAAACACATCCATGATTTATATCATCTTTTCAATGAGATTCTTGACCCAAAGAAGGTTCCTGGCTCCACCTGGGGGTTGTAAGCAGGACTGCCAGTGCTTTGAGAGGAGGGTGCTTTGCTGGGTGGGCCCTAACCTTCTTCTCCATGGCAGGTCCTCAGCAAAGGGCAGCCCCTGGGTCCTGCGGGAGTTCAAGTGTCTCTGAGAAACACTGGGACCGAAGCAAAGATCCAGTCCACAGTTACACAGCCCGGCGGAAAGTGAGTAGCGTCCTGTCTCCCAGTGTTGCCTTAGAGCCAGGCTGTGACAGGGGTCATGGAGCTGAGTTTGGGAGTTTGGATTCAGGGAGTCCTGGGTTCAGATCCTGATTCAGCCTCTTAACTTTGGGTGAGTTCATGCCCCTCAGAGTGCTGAGTTCCCCACATGTGAAATGGAATCCATTTGACCCGTGTTGCCTAGCATTGATGGGGTGATTAAATATGAGTTTATACTGGCCAGGCACATTGGCTTGCGCCTATAATCCCAGCACTTTGGGAGGCCAGGATGGGAGGATCACTTGAGTTCAGGAGTTCTAGACCAGCCTGGACAACATGGGGAGACTCGATCTCCACAAATAATTTAAAAAATTATATCAAGCAGAGTCCCATG
The DNA here is from genome assembly GCF_028878055.3 of Symphalangus syndactylus. Taxonomy (NCBI): domain Eukaryota; kingdom Metazoa; phylum Chordata; class Mammalia; order Primates; family Hylobatidae; genus Symphalangus; species Symphalangus syndactylus. The sequence goes on along the minus strand of NC_072440.2, from coordinate 73,959,168 downwards.
GGGGAAAAAAATTAGCTGGGTGTGGTGGCATGCTCCTGTGGTCCCAGCTACTCAGGAGGCTATGGCAGGAGGATTCCTTTAGCCTGGAAGGTTGAGGCTGCAGTGAGTCGTGATCATGTGCCACTGTGCTCCAGCCTCAGCAACAGAGCAAGACCCTGTCTCAAACAAACAAAAAAAGAGTTAATACCCATAAAGCACCTGCTTCAAGGCCTGGGGCTTAGTGGGTCTTCATTTAGCAGCTCAGCCTGGCTCTGGAGTCTGCCAGCCTGGGCTTGAATCCCAGCTCCCCCATTTGCTGGCTGGTTGACCTAGGGCAAGTTCCTTAACCCCTCTGTGCCTCAGTTTCCTCTTTTGTAAATTAAGATAATTGTGAAACCTATCTTCTAAGGTTACTGGAAAGATGAAATTAATATTATTACTTCAAGCTGCCTGGCATATTAGCTCAAATAGATTAGCTCAGTTATGATTAGAAAAAAATCATTATCATTATTATATCAAAACTGTTTTGTAGTTGGAACTGATGCCTAGCTGACCTTACTGAGTCAGATTTAAAGCATTTATTTAATGGATGTATATAGTTGAGTTGTAAATGTTAACAGATATGCCAAGATTAACACCAGAATAGTTCAAACTGATAATTCTGAAAGCGTTCAAATCATTACTAACTCTGTTAATATACAAACTGGCTAAATTGCAAAATAGAAGTTTATAATGAGTCTGTCAGTAAGTTATTCAATTTTAAAGTTATTATTGTTGAAACTAGTTTTCATTTTTGAAATAACATTTACTTCTTCTTTACTGGTGCCTCTCCAGCCCTGGTGTGTAGCAGGAATATGGAGCTGTAATTTTTTTCTGGGCTAGTAGTTTGGTGTTGACCTTACTAGAAAAAAGCAGTGTCTTGAGCCTTCTGAATACCTTTCATCTGCACTAACTGCAACAATGAAACATGTAGCACTGGGCTATTATGAAAGTGAAACAGAAGCTCAATCTTATCGATACTTTGTAGTAATGTGATTTCCAAGCCCTATCCAGTTATTACAGGCAAGATTTGATATAATAAAATACCACAGAAGAAGAAATCAAATGCGTTTTCTAGTTCATTTCACTGGACTTAGTCTTCTAATTTGTCAGTTGCCTTACAAATTTGAAGGGATAAACATGTTAGTATACTGGCAGCAGCATTTCCAGCTTTAGCTCGGCTCACTCTGGTGTTAGTCTGTCTATGGCTAGTAATTTTCATGAGCTGCTGGTTTCTTATCTCAGTTTCTTTGTGCAAAAACCCAGAATGGCTTATCTGTGTTTCTCTAAAGGCTTTTTTTCTGGGATTCAATGCTTGTCATAGTTTACCCCGCCCTGTGTCGTTGGCATCATCTTGGGTCAGCGTCTCCCTCAGCCTGTGCATCTGTTCTGTTCTTTTCACCCCACTTCTCCCTTCCCACGTGTTCCCTTGGACACTCTGTCCCCTTCTCCTTGTCAGTTCACTCCTGTCACCTCTGTCAAACCCAGTCGAATGTTCTGTGACTGATCCCTGCTGTGCTACAAGGAATGGTTTTATGCCAGAAATTCTTGAGATTAAGGGAGACATAAGCACTCCTCCTTCCTATCAGCACATGGAGCACCCCTCTTGGCATACAGTAAGTGCTCAATAAGCGCTCTTTTATGCAGATTTGTACAGTGAAGGATTGAATTTCATTCGTGCTCATTTAACAAGCTAATGAAAGTTTGCGATAATTCCAACATTGCTTTCTTGTGCTGGCAACGTTAGTCATACAATTAGGAATACTTGGGTTGTTTGGAGAAAGTTAAACGGTTATTTTTCATTTCTTAGGTTTGCATTTTTTAAAGTTCTGCCTGGAGATTATGAAATCCTCGCAACTCATCCGACCTGGGCATTGAAAGAGGTGAGTGTGACAGCTACGTCTATAGCCATGCCAGTAATATGCTTGTCTTGGGACAAATGTAGGGCTTTTCAATTTAGGATATGAAGAGAATTTGTGGTTTCTCCAGGACTAGATGAAGACGCAATGGTGCTGTTGTTTAGTTTGGTGGTTATTTATAAGGTGTAACTCCTCACTGTAGCAGATGTTGCTTGTGTTAGTTTCAGTTTTAGGTGACAGTGTTGTCTTCCTGCTGTGAAATAGATCTGTTTTTTTAACTACAGCTATTTTAAACTAAATCAACAACAGAAGGCCCTGATGAGATTTATTTGTTGTTCTTTTTTCAGCCTGAAACAGAAATCTGTAAATATACTAAACATTCTAGAAACTGTGGTACGTGTGTGTGCCCAAGGAGAATGTATAAGAATGTTTATTGCAGCTTTGTTTGTAATAGCAAAATATTGTAAACAACCTAAATGCCTTTCAAGAGAAGAATGGATTGGGGTTCCATCATGCAATAGGCTGCTGTATGTCAGCAGTAATGAATGAACCAGAGCTACTTATATCAATGTGACTACATTTAAAAACAGAGTTGAAGGATATGTGATTTTAAATACTTGTGATAACATCATTTATGGATACAGTCTTTTATTTATTTATTTTTTTAAGACGGAGTCTCACTCTGTTGCCAAGACTGGAGTGCAGTGGTGTGATCTTGGCTCATTGCAACCTCGGCCTCCTGTGTCCAAGCGAGTCTCCTGCTTCAGTCTCCTGAGCAGCTGAATTACAGGGATGCGCCACCACGCCCAGCTAATTTTTGTATTTTTAGTATATATGGGATTTTGCCATGTTGGCCAGGCTGGTCTCGAACTCCTGGCCTCAAATGATCCATCAGCCTCGGGCTCTCAAAGTGGTGGAATTACAGGTGTAAACGAGTGCACTCAGCCAGATAGTCTTTTTTTTTTTTTTTGCAACAGGGTCTTGCTCTGTTTCCAAGGCTAGAGTACATTCATGGCTCATTGTAGCCTCTGGTTCCTGGCCTTAAGTGATCCTTCTGCCTTGGCCTCCCGAGGATCTGGAACTGCAGGCATGTGCCACTGCACCTAGTTAAGGATACAGTCTTTTTTTTTTTTTTGAGATGAAGTCTTGCCCTTGTTGCCCAGGCTGGAGTGCAATGGCACGATCTTGGCTCATTGCAACCTCCACCTCTTGGGTTCAAGCGATTCTCCTGCCTCAGCCTCCTGAGTATCTGGGGTTACAGGCGCCTGCCACCATGCCCAGTTAATTTTTGTATTTTTAGTAGAGACAGGAAGGTTACACTCTTATGTAGAAAAATTATGAAGACATACATGGGAATAGCAGACACTGTTCAAAATGATACTGACTTCTAGAGAAAGAGGGAGGAGGGGGCCTTGGGGGTACGCCAGCATCTTGAATTGTGTTTTTTAAAATTTCTTCAGCTGGTTACAAGGTATGTAAGTGTTCTTTAGCATATCTTTTTTTGTTTGACTGAAATAGTTTATAGTCAAAGATCAAAAAAGGAACTCCACCTAGTAGGTGAGGTTCTGTAATAGCCGTGAAAGACCAAATTAAAATAAGACTTAAGGGACATCTTGACATGTTAGCTTCTGTGTTAGTACTGAAGCTGTATCTCATTTTTGCTAAAGAAGCTTTGGAATCAGTATCTCAGCTTCTACTCTATAGGTTTTGTTACTTTTTTTACTCTGTAGGTTTTATGCATTTATAATTGATGATAGTTTCACACCTAGATGTCTCTTCTTACTGTTTATGACTTTTGGTTTTGGGGGTTTTTCTCTTCTGCAGCAACATTTAAAAATATTTTATTTGAGCCTGGGCACAGTTGCTCGTGCCTATAATTCCAGCAGTTTGGGAGGCTGAGGTGGACGGATCACTTGAGGTCAGGAGTTGGAGACCAGCCTGGCCAACATGGTGAAACCGCATCTCTACTAAAAATACAAAAAAATTAGCTGGGAATGGTGGCATGCACCTGTAATCCCAGCTACTCGGGAGGCTGAGGCAGGAGAATCGCTTGAACCTGGGAGGTGGAGGTAGCAGTGAGCCAAGATTGCACCACTGCACTTCAGCTTGGGTGACAGAGTGAGACTCCGTCTCAAAAAAAAAAAAAAAATTTATTCGAAATGAAAGAGCTTACATGTTTATAAATAGAAGAGATTTTAAGGTTTACATTATATGTCAATTGTCTCCATAGAAGAATCTGAGTTTATTATGAGATTGGGATTTTCAAGTAAAGCATGTTGTTAGAAGTCAGGATAATGTTTATTCTCCTGGGGGGTTAGTGACCAGAAGCAAGTGTGAGGGGCACTTCTGGCTTACTGGTGCTATTCTGTTGGGTAACCAGTACCCAATTTGTGGCAAGCCCTGTGCTGTATGCTTAGAATATGTATACTTTTCTCTGTGTTTATTGTACCTTAAGAAAAATGTTTAAAAATATACACATATTATGAAAAGAACAACATAAGACAAATTAAACAGTTTAATTGAGCATAGAATAATTTGTCATTTGGGCAGCCCCCTGAGCCAGAATAGGTTTACAGCGACTGTGGCACTGTTGTGTGATTGAAAAGGGTTTATGGACAGAAAAAGAAAGTGACGGGCAGAAAGCGAAAGTGAGGTACAGAAACAGTTGGATCGGTTACAGCTGGACATTTGTCTTATTTGCACATGGTTTGAACAGTTGGCCGCCTGTGAGTAGTTGAAGGATGGCTGCTTGAATTGGCTGAGACTTGGCAATATGTACAGAGAAACCTTTAGGCCAAACTTAAAATATGTAAGGAGGCAGCTTTAGGCTAATCTTCAGTTAACAGTATATATCATTAAAAATAGAAAAAAAGCAAAATATGCTCATTAAAAAAATTGGAACATATACAGGAGTATAAAGCAGTGGAAACAAAATTTTGGAAGTTGGAAAAGTATACAAGTAAAATAGCACCGTATAGACAAAATCACTATTATTTACATTTTGCCACATTTCCTTTCACTTCATTTTGGGCATTAAAAAATAATGATCAGCCAGGCGTGGTGGCTCATGCCTGTAATCCCAGCACTTTGGGAGGCTGAGGCGGGTGGATCACCTGAGGTCAGGAGTTTGAGACCAGCCTAGCCAACATGGTGAAACCCCATCTCTACTAAAAATACAAAAATTAGCTGGGCGTGGTGGCAAGCGCTTGTAATCCCCGCTACTTGGGAGGCTGAGGCAGGAGAATCTCTTGAACCCAGGAGGCAGAGGTTGGAGTGAGCCGAGGTTGTGCCATTGCACTCAAGCCTGTTTGACACAGTGAGGCTCTGTCTCAAAAAAAGAAAAAAAAGTGATCATACTGAATAAGCAATTTTATAGATTACGTTTCCCAGTTAATATCTTAGCTTCAGCCTGTCCTCATGTTGTTAGACACTTTGCAAGTATTTATTTTTTCGCAAGTTAAAATCTTTTTCTGTTACAGGCAAGCACGACAGTGCGTGTAACCAACTCCAATGCCAATGCGGCCAGTCCCCTCATAGTTGCTGGCTACAATGTGTCTGGCTCTGTCCGAAGTGATGGGGAGCCCATGAAAGGGGTGAAGTTTCTTCTCTTTTCTTCTTTAGTAACTAAAGAGGTAAGCAAAGAAAAGAACAAAAGAGATGGTGTGAAGGGTAGGAGGGTGGGGGATTATAGACCAGAACGTACTGTTTTAAAAAATGCAGGTCTGGTTTGATTTATCATTTTAACGCTTAAGAATATCGTGTGTCTCAGGCCGGGTGTGGTGGCTTATGCCTGTAATCCCAGCACTTTTGGAGGCCAAGGTGGGCGGATCACTTGAGGTCAGGAGTTTTAGACCAGCCTGGCCAACGTTATGAAACCCCGTCTCTACTAAAAATACAAAAAAATTAGCCGGGCATATTGGCACGTGCCTGTAGTCCCAGCTGCATGAGAAACTGAGACAGTAGAATCGCTTGAACCCAGGAGGTGGAGGTTGCAGTGAACTGAGATCACGCCACTGCACTCCAGCCTGGGTGACAGTGAGACTGTCTCAAAAAAAAAAAAAAAAAATCAAGAGTATCATGTGTCTCTATTGACTCACAAGACATTGCACATCTACACTGGGAGGCAGTGGTATGTGATGGAAAGTACACAGGCTTTGAAATCAGACCTGGGGTTAAACAAATCTCAGGTTTAAACAAATGCCTCTTCCTAGCTGTGCGACCCCGGGCCTGTCACATTACCTTCCTGAGCCTCCGTTTCCTTATTTGGAGAATGGTGGCCTATCATAAGGAAGGACAGTCATGTCATTTTTCCCGAGAAGACTATGCCAGTTTTTAACTTTACAACTTGAATGTGAAGATTTTTGTTCCTTTTATCTGTATTAATGTGTCTTGGATTTCAGAAATATACATATTGACATGAAACTTACAAAAATTTTCCTATGATATGGCTAATTGATGGTATTCAGAACATGTAAATGGAAAAGGAAGTCTTGTCTTTTTTCCCCTCCTGGCATAGGATGTCCTGGGCTGCAATGTCTCACCAGTGCCTGGGTTCCAGCCCCAAGACGAGAGTCTGGTGTATTTGTGCTACACGGTCTCCAGAGAAGATGGCTCATTCTCCTTCTATTCATTGCCAAGTGGGGGCTACACTGTGGTGAGTGAAGCAGATTTCCCTTCTGTTTATGTCTGGGACTCTCATGACACAGTAAAAGCCAATGCTGTTTGGGTGTTAAAGGAAAAGATGGTTGGCCTGCACTTCTCTGAACACGCTGTTAAGCAGTAACTTACTTAAGATGAGACACTCACCCCTTAGTAATAGCTATAAGAAGGGCAAGGCTTTCTCTTTTCAAATCTGCAACAGTTATGATGAATGTTTCTCTTGATCTGTCTTGAATCCCTTGTCATTTGTGGGCTGCTAGATCGATTATTAATATTGCTGATTGATCATGTTAGTGGTTCTTAGTGATTAACAGACTCTTCCTTCCAGATTCCGTTCTATCGAGGGGAGAGGATTACCTTTGATGTGGCACCTTCCAGACTTAACTTCACAGTGGAGCATGACAGCCTGAAAATCGAGGTAAGGCTTTCCTGTGTTCTGGAGGGACAAGTGTTTGAGTTCCCATTCCTAGGCACAGGTGTTGCAAACATGTTTAAAAAAAAAATCAATTATTGTATCTGGAAGAGCTGTTGGAAAAAGTGCAATCTGGTATTGTATTCTTACACATGATGTCCTTATTGTAGAGAGGTGGATTCCTAGTTAAATCTACTCATTCAGTGAAATATATTTATTGAGTGCCAGTGACATACATTTCAGGCACCATTCCAGGACTGGGGATACAGCAGTGACCAAAAGAGGCAAAAATTCTTGTCCCTGTGGACCTCTTTTTTTTTTTTTTTTTTTTAAGATAGGGTCTCACTGTGTGGCTCAGGCTGGAGTGCAGTGGTATGATCTCATTTCATTGCAACCATTGCCTCCAGGGCTGAAGTGATCCTCCCACCTCAGCCTCTTGAGTAGCTGGGACCACAGGCACATGCCACCATGCCCAGCTAATTTTTGTATTTTTCGTAGAGATGGGGTTTCGCCATGTTGCCCAGGCTGTTCTCTAACTCCTGGGTTCAAGTGATCTGCCTGCCTCGGCTTCCCAAAGTGTTGGGAGTACAGGTGTGAGCCACCGCACCTGTCTAGACCTCATGTTCTAATGACAGGAAGGGTCAATACATGTACAGATGCATAAGTTAGAAAGTACAGTAGAAGGTGATAAGTGTTCTCTAGAAAAATAAAGGAAGAAAGGAGATCGTACAGTATCAGGGTGGAGACAGGGGTTGCAGTTGTACATAGGGTGTTTTTGGGAAGTCCTCCCTGTGAAGGTGACATTTGAGCAACAACCCGAAGGCAAAGAATGAGAGAACCATACTTCACTCCTGCAGGAAGAGTGTGTAAGACTGAGGGAACGGCACGTGCAAAAGTCCTGAGGTAGGAGTGTGCTGAAGGGTTTGGGGCACCCCAAGGAGGCCGGGGTGGCTGGAGTGGAGGGAATGAGCAAGGAAGGAGGAGGCAGAAAGAGGTTCAGGGAGGTGACGGGGCAGATTGTGCAGGGCCTGGTGGGCCAGTTTGCCTATAACTCTGGGTGAGAATTGGTGCCCCCGGAAGGTTCCTAACAGAGGAGCAGCGTGATCCTTCTGGCAGCTGTGTTGAGGAGAGTTTGCAGGCTGTCAGGGTGGAAGTGGGAGACCAGTTGGGATGCCATGGCTGTAAACCAGGTGAGAACTGGCAGAGCTTGGATGGCGGTGGTAGGAATGGGCAGTGTGATACGTGGCTTGATAAACTGCCTAGACCCTCACATAGATCGTAAATGTAGTTTTCATCTCACTTATGTCTCCTTTAATTACAGAAGTAGAAAATGGTTACTGTAGAAAATTGGCTAGCTAGAACAAATCCCAAAAGAAAATAACAGCCTCTCCTAAGTGGACCACCCAATGTTAGAGTTATTGAAGCAATTATACTTTAATCATTTTCTTTTAATACTACATTTGAAAGTACTGTGTTAAATTCGCCTAAACTGGCAGAAGTGGGCTTTTAGGTCATATGCACAGTGGGGTGCAGACTCTGCATTTTAAGATTCAGTGGAGTGTTTGACCATTCTGCTGTACACTGGAGGGGAAAGAGGAGGGTAAGAAGATGAAGCCTTTACTTTGCTTCTTGTAGCTTGCAGAGAAGGATGGGGGCAGGTGAGCAGAGACAGCTATTCCCAGATTACAGCCAAATACATATTTTGAAAATGATGAATGGAATTTCAGGGAATGGGGTCGTATAAGTTCCCTGAGGTCAGGAACCGTGAGTGTCTTATTCTTTACTGTTTTCCTAACGTGATTTAGTGCCTGGCACATAGTAGGTGCCCAGCAAAAATATTTGTTGAGTACATATGTGAATTAATAAGTAGGTAATGCATGGAATGAAACGTGTCCCTTTGGAAAGATCAAGAAGGACTACCTGTCATTTGAGACCATCACTAAGAAACCATTTGCTGAAAAAAAAAATAAGAGAGGCTGCCTGCATAAAAAGGAAGTCATTTAATTAATTAAAGCTTCATCTCAAATGCTGTCACCCACGTGCGTGCACACAGTCATTCATTCAGGAGTCAGTTATTGAGTGCCTGCTGTGTACCGGGTGACTAACCCAGAAAAGGTCCCTGTCTTCATGAGGTAACATGCTAGTGGGAGGGAGACAACTAAGAAATCGAGCAAGGACATTTCAGATACTGGTAAGTTTGATGAAGATATTAAAATAGGTTAGCAGTGGTGACTTGGGGATACACAGATCAGGGCTGGAACTCAGTAACTGAGGAGAAAGCACAGGTGTGCTGCTCACAGGCGAGTGGGGCAGAGACACATGGAGCATGGGACCACGTGTGAGTCTGTGATGGGGGGTGGAGGAGGGTGGTCTAGGTGGATTTCTTTTTTTTTTTTTTGAGACAGAGTCTTGCTGTGTCGCACAGGCTGGCACGATCTGGGCTCACTGCAACCTCCGCATCCCGAGTTCAAGCGATTCTCCTGCCTCAGCCTCCCGAGTAGCTGGGATTACAGGCGCCTGCCACCACACCTGGCTAATTTTTGTATTTTTAGTGGAGACAGGGCTTCACCATGTTGGCCAGGCTGGTCTTGAATTCCTGACCTCAAGTGATCCGCCTGCCTCGGCCTCCCAAAGTGCTGGGATTACAGGCGTGAACCACTGTGCCCGGCCTAGGTGGATTTCATAAGGACCTGTGTTCAGGCCATGGTGGAAAGACAGGAGGGGGCACGTGAGACCTTGCAGAGGTGGAATCCACAGGACTGATCTATGTTGGAGGAGCAGGGAGGGGGCGTCCAAAGTGATGCCGGGGTGTGCATGGGAGACCGGAAGAAGATGTGGTTCACCAAAATGGGGGCATCTGGAGGGGAGGAGATGGCACAGGGGTAAGGGTGGGGGGCTTTTAGAAGCTTGAGTCAGAGACCTTTCAACTAGGAAGTAAGTCTCTAGACCTTTTCTGTTCTGTTGTTTGACACTCAGTAGTGTGTTGGGAACACAACAGAGAAGACAGATGTGGGTAAGGTGAGAGAGAGCCCGGCTGGCACACAGGACCGGGGCACTGAGTGTTGCGAGGTGGGTGGCAGGAGCAGAGATAGTAGGTGACGGCTGGTGCAGCAGAAGGAGGCTTTGTGACTCTGGCACAGGAGCACCTTTGAGCATCTTCTTCTTTTTTTTCTAGCCCGTGTTCCACGTCATGGGATTCTCTGTCACTGGGAGGGTCTTGAACGGACCCGAAGGAGATGGTGTTCCAGAAGCAGTAGTCACCCTGAATAACCAAATCAAAGGTGGGCTGACACAGGAGCCCCGGGCTGATGGCCAGTGCTCTTTTTGGATCACAGAGAGAAATGGAGAGGAACTGATGACTATATGAAAACATGGCAGCTTTTGTCTCAAGTATTCTGGTGTACATGTAAGGATACGCTGTTGTTTTTGGCTTATCTCCTGTTTGTGTGTTTTTGTTTTACAGTTAAAACAAAAGCTGATGGCTCATTCCGCCTTGAGAACATAACCACAGGCACATACACCATCCATGCTCAGAAAGAGCACCTCTACTTTGAAACGGTCACCATCAAAATTGCACCGAACACACCTCAGCTGGCTGATATTATTGCAACAGGGTAAGCTTATCATTTAGATTTGGAAGCGCCAGTGTTTATGCTGGCAGCCAGTGTAGAACAAAATGACCTGTGATCTGTGTGTCTTTGCTGAGCTTAAGAACTGAAGAAAGATTAGTACTTTTTTTTTTTTTTTTTGAGAGAGAGCGTCTTGCCCTGTTGCCCAGGCTGTAGTGCAGTGGTGCCATCTCAACTCACTGCAACCTCTGCCTCCCAGGTTCAAGCGATTCTTCTGCCTCAGCTTCCCAAGTAGCTGGGACTACAGGCATGCCCCACCACACCTAGCTAATTTTTGTATTTTTTAGTAGAGATGGGGTTTCACTATATGTTGGCCAGGCTAGTCTCAAACTCCTAACCTCAGGCTGTCTGCCTGCTTTGGCCTCCCAAAGTGCTGGGATTACAGGTGTGAGACACTGCGCCCGGCCAAGAAAGATTAGTTCTAAATCTTACAAACTGAAGGTCCTGACATGTCGGATGCTTAATGAAAAGTCCCTTGCTTCGAGTTAAAATGGGCTTGTGTAATTCAAAAATCTTTCATGTCTGACTTTCACGATCTTTCACGGGACCCCTCTTTGCTTAATCTTTGAAGGTTTTTGGAAGATGGTATCGTTGGTTGAGAAAGCTTATTGGAAGATGCTTCAGGTCATTGGCGTAGTTCTTCCTGCTTGTAGTTACTCATTATACTACAAGTACAGGCAGGGACATCTTGTGGTTGAATTCATGTGGTTTTACCATCATCTGAAGCAAGATTGTGTAGTGCCAAGAACTCGGGCTTTGGAGTCAGATCCCAGATCCACCTGCATGTAACCTGCAGAACAGCTTTAGACCTAACAGATGCTCACAAAACAGTAGCTTAGAAGGAGAGTGCAGGGTCTGCTTGGGAGAAGCGCGGCATGAACAAAGTCAGGCAGTCTCATAGCAGCATGAGGTGGCTGCGGGTGTAAAGCTGGGTGCTACTGGAGCAGAATATACTGGCAGGTGAAGGTGGTGATGAGACCAACCCCATAGCACCTCCTCACACCCCACCGGGGCATAGGGGCCTTCTCCCACTGGGGCCAATGGGCCATGAGTGGTTTTGAGCATTAAGATAACAAGCTTTGATCATTGTTTTCAATAAGGCATTCTGAAAACAATGGCATGGAGGAGAGCGGCTTTGAAGGGGACAGGAGTTGGGCACAGGAGGTCTGAAAGCAGAGATGACAAGGGCTTGCCTTGTAGGGAAGTCAGGGACAGACTGGTGAGATATTTAGGGTGCCCAGCTTGAGAGGTGTGATAGCTGGGGACAGAAAGAGAAGCCAGTTAGGTGATGAGGGTTCAGATTTGGCCACGTTGGTCTGTAGGACCACTAGGTGGAGCTCTTCAATAGGTGCTTGGATGGATGATCAATACTGAAGATTCGGCTGCAGGTGGTAGCCAGGACCTCAAATATATATGTACAGGTAGAATTAGAAGACCAGTGGGCCACAAACAGAGTGCCAGGTGGCCCAAGGGGGACCTGGGGGGCATGAGGTCATAGGAGCTAAGAAAGTAAGTTTGGGGTAGGAGGTAGTGAGAACCAGAATGCGTATCCTAGGTCAGGGATTGGGACACTTTCTCTGTGGAGAGCCAGAGAATAACTATTTTAGGCATCGTGAGCCATACGATCTCTAGGAAAACAGCTGAGATAGACAATTTGTAAATGAATGGGCAGGGTGCAACACAACTACATTTTTGGACACCACAATTTGCATTTCATATAATTTTTACATGTCGTGAAATATTATCTTCCTTTTGATTTTTTTTTTTTTTAATTTTAACCACTTAAGAATGTAAAACCCTTTTTCTTGGCTTGCAGTTCATACACAAACAGGAAGAGGGCTGTGACTTGGGCCTTGGGTTGTAGTTTGTTGATCCATGCTGGAGATAGTGAGCTCATATAGCTGGGTAGTCCCTTCACTCTGAAGAAATGACTGTGTTTTTCATGATTCCTAGATTTCACATACACAGTCTTCCACCATTTCCTTGTGTTTTCCACTGTATTTTTTATTTGAGGCCGAGCGGTGGTTCCAACATTTAATGTATCCCTAATTGTCAGAATCCAACATTCTTGATTATGTCAAAAGTAACTAATTTTTTATCTAAAATGATTCTTGAAGATTCTTCAAAATGAACAGTTGAAAAGACAACTGTGACCCCCAGCTAGGATGTACTATTACACTTTAACACACCAACTGCTTCAGAAATGAAGACCAGCACTCCAAGGATGATGGTCTTTGTAGAGGGGCCTCTCGTGTGTTTCGAGGGATGCCTTGCAACACCTTACTCCTTATTTAGAATCTCAGATTGGAATCATTACCTTAATAGGGCTTTTCAGTTATAAGTTACGTTTGTGGCTCCTGCCTCCCAAGGAGTTCAATTTTAGCTTTGCATTTTTTCACTTAATTACCTTTTCTGTTCCAATCTCCCAGTTTGCTTTCATCCATGTGTTTTATATAATCACAAGCAAGGAAGACGTCTTTGATAATCCTGACTTATTTGATGGCCTGGTTAATGCCACAGTTTCTTAGGCAGCTTAGAGCTCTAGCTGTTAAGGGCTAGCCCACATTCTCAGTCCAAGGCAGCTCCACTGTCAACAATCCAGTTACCTGAAACGTTTTTATTATCTGCAGATTTTCTTAAAATTGCCTCTGCAGTGGGGGATTGCCAGATGTCACCCAGAACACACAAACAGCCCCACTACGGGCCCCTGTTCTGTAGAAAGAGGCCCAGTCTTCCTTCTGGAGGTTGCTTTTTAAAACCAGAATGAAGGTTACTTTTTAAAACCAGAATCATCTGGATTGCATTCTGTCTCTTCATTAAGATTAGACTATTCTCAGGAACAAGGGCTGGGAGAGGGCTGCGTCTTTTTTGGTGGGTAAGAGCCTTTCCTGTTACAATTGAGTCCTCGTGCTGGAATGAATGGTGTTCTCTTTGCAGGTTCAGTGTCTGTGGTCAGATATCAATCATTCGCTTCCCCGACACCGTCAAGCAGATGAGTAAATACAAAGTTGTCCTGTCATCTCAAGACAAGGACAAGTCTTTGGTCACCGTGGAGACGGATGCTCATGGATCATTTTGTTTTAAAGCAAAACCAGGGACTTACAAAGTTCAGGTGCGATGCATTGTTTTAAATTTAAAATGTTTTGAGAAAAAGCAGTGATTTTTAGAAGGGTTATTAGCTCGAATGGGGTTGGAGAAGGAGCATTGCAGTTTCCAACTTCTTGTTTCTAAGTCTTTACAATCCTGCACCAGTAGAGTAGAGCCAGATAGGCATCCAGCTAAAAAATAATGCCATCTGCCTCCATTTTTTCCAGTCTTGGTGTTTGTTAGTATCAGGCCGCCAGTCACTCCTCTACCTTTAGGCTTCTGGCTGCTATAGAATATCGATGAGTCCAAGAGGACACCAAAAATGAACTCTACTAATGGCAGCTCAAAAATGGCCACAATGCGTGGCTTCTGGGACACCAGGCCAAAACGGAGCTTCCCATTTCCTGCTTTGCCCTGACTTCAAGATGGCTGAGCAGGGACCATGCGACTTATCCATTCAGGCAGGCTGAGAAGAGGGAGACGTTCTGGCCTGTGGTCTCATCACCATGGTGAAAGCCCAAGCCACAGCTGGCCCAAGCAAGCAAGAGACAGGACAGAGCAGAGGTCAGTCCACCATGCCTTTCAGTGCAGTGGCCCTGCCCTTGGGGAGAGATAGTTTCTGTGGGCTCTCACCCATCAAATCAGCAGCTGTCCTTCCTCCCTGTGGAAGAGGAAATAACACAAAGGGAGAGGGCCAGGAAGGTTCCCTGTTACACTCTTCTCTCCACTAGGGCAAAGTGGGGTCCCTCCCCCTGTGGGAAACAGGGTAGGAGATTGCGTTCTCCTTGCTTCCACAGAACAGCGTGGTGTGTGGGTTGACAGCTGCCTTTGTGAGATGGTAGCTGGCTTCCTGCGAAGATGTCCACATTTACAGGCCTTTGGAAGCCCTTTCGGAAGCGTGATGGACTTTTCCAAGAAGGGCAGTGTCATCTTTACTAGGGATGAAAGAGTTGACCGCTGCTACCTTCACCTGTTCCTCTTCTTAGCCCATGAAAGGCACGCAGAACAATAGGAAGAAGAAATGACTTAATTCCACCAAAGTGTCATCCACATAGTGTTGACAGGTTCAGAGCTTATGCTACAAGTGATCCGAAGCCGGGAAAAGGGACTGGGATGTAGTGTGGTTTCTAGTATGTAAGTGAGGCGTGTCTGCTTTGTGTGCCTGTGGGGAATTAGGCCAGAAAGACTTTTGTTCATACACATGGGTCTGTTGAGGCTAATTTTTCCATCTGGATAGAACTGTGTTTACTTTACACAAGTTATTGGTGGATTTGTTGTGATTGTAAAATCAGCCTGGAAATGAACCTTTGGCCTTCAAAATCTCTTTAGCCTTGGTCTCAGATGAATGTTCTAGCGCCTGTAGGTCAGGGGGAAGATCTTCTCGAATGCAGCCTCTAACGTTCCATCCACGTTTCCACAGGTGATGGTTCCTGAAGCAGAGACCAGAGCAGGGCTGACATTGAAACCCCAGATGTTTCCTCTTACTGTGACCGACAGGCCCGTGATGGATGTGGCCTTTGTACAGTTCTTGGCATCAGTTTCTGGGAAAGTCTCTTGTTTGGGTAAGATATCACTGGACAGTAAGAACACATAGTTTCAAAGAAGTCAACTGGCAGGAGTGGGATTTGGGAAACTTTTCCTTTTGCCTTTGTTGTTTGCTACTGATCACCTGCGTGCGAGGGAGGCTTCTTGGAGTCAAGTGGATGCATGTTAGCTTGAAAGAAGCACACCCTCCGCCTCTGGCCGCTGCCTCTTAGGAGCTCAGCAGTAGCAAGAAGCTATTACATAGGGTTAGGATTCGAACCTGTGCTGAAGCCTTGTGAGGGGTCACATGGGGCCCTCCCTTCTTTTTCCTGCAGACACCTGCGGTGACTTGCTGGTGACTCTACAGTCCCTGAGCCGCCAGGGTGAGAAGCGGAGCCTCCAGCTCTCCGGCAAGGTCAACTCCATGACTTTCACCTTTGACAACGTGCTCCCTGGAAAATACAAAAGTAAGAATTGGAATGCAACATCGTGTGGCCCTCACACACTTCCTGTCTTTGTAAACTTTCTAAAACCCAGGTCTCAAATTGTATCACGACCATGTACCTTTCCTTGTTTTAAGTCGTCTTTGCCGCGTGACCTCAACTGCCTTATTTAGCGCTGGACAAGCATGGAGGAGTCCAGCCCTGAGGTGACCGCCACCTTGTCTGCACAGCCCACTGGCTGCTTCTGTTAAGGGAGGGTGCCCCGAAGTACGGCGTTTTATTTCTAAAGGCCAGAAAAAGGAGTGTGAAATAGTTCCACTGATGTGTTCTACTAACTTAGCAGTACTGGTGCTGAGTACCGACCATGGCAAGGTACTTGACCTCCCCAAAACTCAGTTTTCCCATCTGTAAAATAGACGTAATATAACTTTTCTGCAGAATATAAGACTAAAAGAAGTAAAGTTTATAAAGCTCATTGTGCAGACAGCCAGCTAAGTAGCTGGTGCCCAAAAGTGTTACTTCCTTTTTCCTTGCCCTTCTCAAGAAGCCACTTCTTGCCTGTATATCTGCTTTTTCAGAAATCAGCTTGGAGCTGCTATCTGTGGATACCTTATAAAACAGACTGCTTTTTCTGGAATTATATTAATATTTTCTGTTATGGCAGGGCTTGGCAGACTAAAAAACTGCCTATTTTTATAAGCATAGGTTCCTTAGAACACGGCCTTGCCCATTTGTTTATGGATTCTCTATGGCTGCTCGTGTGTAACAGCGGCCAAGTCGAGTGATTGAGGTGGACAAAGCATGTGGGCTGCAAAGCAGAAAAGACTTACAGAAAAAGTTTGTGGATCCCTGAATACCTTATTTGCAGCCTGATCTTACAGGCCCCATTGGATTTGTTTCTTGATGTAATGGTGTTGGTTCCAGTTTTTCTTTCTTTTTTCTTGAAATTCAGCCTTGCTCTGTCACCCAGGCTGGAGTGCAGTGGCGTGACCTTGGCTCACTGCAACCTCTCTGCCTTCCGGGTGCAGGAGATTCTCTTGCCTCAGCCTCCCGAGTAGCTGGGATTACACGCATGCACCACCATGCCTGGATAACTTTTGTATTTTTAGTAGAGATGGGGTTTTGCTATGTTGGTCAGGCTGGTCTTGAACTCCTGGCCTCAAGCCATCCACCTGCCTCAGCCTCCCAAAGTGCTGGGATTATAGGCATGAGCCACCACGCTCGGCTCCAGGTTTTCTTTAGCAGTAATTTATTCCAAATACTGCTAGTTATAAATATATGTATGTGTATATTTCTATCTTTTTGTCCACATACACACCTGCTTTTTAAAATTAGTTAATTAATGATCGTTGTTTCTGGTCGTGTGCAGGGAGGTGGTGTGCTCCACGCCCATGTATCTGTTTTTGGTGTTTGCTTTTGCAGTAAGCATCATGCATGAGGATTGGTGCTGGAAGAACAAGAGCCTGGAGGTGGAAGTGCTAGAGGATGACGTGTCTGCAGTTGAGTTCAGGCAGACGGGCTACATGCTGAGATGTTCCCTGTCTCACGCCATCACTCTGGTACGTACGGCTTACAGAGTCTCTTATTTGGAAAAACCCTCACCTTGTGGATATCAAGAAAGACTAACATGCCAGGAATCTTGTAAAGGTAGTCAAGTCAGATTTCCTTTTCTGCCTCTCCGCTCACCCACCTGTTACACAGTGCATAATCAGGAAGCATTTATAGTCTCTCAGTGGAAGGACCCCTGTATTTAGGAGGTTTCCTTGTCCTGGCCCTACACTAAATCTGACTGGTGATTCGAGGTGGCCTTTGGTACAGTGCAGAGTACACTGGCTTTATATTATTAGTAATAATAGCTTTGGGTAAATTCATTTACTGCTTCTCAGCCTCAGTTTTCACTGAAAATTGAGATCTTAATACCTACTTCTCAGGGTTATGGCAGGGCTTAAGTGAACCTCTTAGGTATCAAAGTGTCCTTGGTGTACCCCGCTCTTGTTTATTAAGATACTGCCAAGTGAGTTTCTCTGATACATATATATATGTTTTTTTTTTTTGAGATGGAGTCTTGCTCTGCTGCCCAGGCTGGAGTGCAGTGGGTGCCCAGGCTGAAACCTCCACCTCCCGGGTTCAAGCGATTCTCCTGCCTCAGCCTCCCAAGTAGCTGGGACTAGAGGTGCGTGCCACCATGCCCAGCTAATTTTTTTTTTTTTTTGTATTTTTAGTAGTGACAGAGTTCCACCATGTTGGCCAGGCTGGTCTTAAACTCCTGACCTCAGGGGATCCACCCGCCTTGGCCTCCCAGAGTGCTAGGATTACAAGCATGAGCCACTGTGCTCCACCTTCTCTGGTAAATTTATTCCAGCACAGAGGACGAAGCTGTAAACAGGATCTTAGCTTCTTGTTGACTGTGGTCTCTGTGGCCTGAAAGGCAGTGTGAAATGGGTTTCGGGAGCACCTCTGTAGATCCCTTCGTGAATTTTCTATAATGTTTTGATGTCGAGCGGCGGCAGATGTCATTGTCAGGTCTTAGTTTCTCTGTAGAGAAACTAGAAGAATTCAAACTGGTGTTTCACGTGCCAGCTTACTCCCCTAACTGCTTAATTACAAAAACTCGACAGGCTGATTTGTTATAGGAGATCGATTAATATCCGGTTCATAATAAGTGATAGATACTTAGGAAACCTTTCCCTTCCAGCAGTGGAATGGATTTCCAGCTCCCTTGTAATAAGATCCTTTTTTTTTTTTTGATACTTCCTTAACCCCTTCTTTATCTCCTCCCACTCTCCCCTCACTCGCCGGGCCCCAGCCGCAGTGGTCCTCTCCAGTCCCACACCAAGCTCACTCCCTCCTCGGGGCCTTCGCACGTACTGTCCCCTCTGCCTAGAGTGCTGTGTCTTCTCCAGAAACACGTGTCGTTGGTTTTTCCTCCTCATTCAGGCTGCAGCCCTATTGTTCAGGGGAGATGTGCCCTGGGACCAGCAAGCTAAAGACCCCTAGGTGGGGATTGTTCTTCTCTTGCTTTCCTGTTTGTTTTCAAGGCTTTGTTACTGAGCAGTTGAGATCACTGATTTATTTGTTGACACGTTGATTTTGTCTTCCTGTATTAGAACATAAGCCCTGTGAGAGCAGGAGCCGTGGTCATGACTCCCAAGGCCCAGCCTTGTGTCTGTCACATAGCAGGTGCTCAATAAATACTAGTTGATTGAATGAAAAATAGCACACTTTTGTTGGAAGTTTTGGGAGGTTTTTAATTTTCCTGTGGCACCCAACTGCTCCGATGATAAATGGGCAAAAGAGATGACTGGTTTGGAAAGAGAAATATTATTAATCATCTTGGTGTCTCCATCTCTCCTAGTAAGTCATTGTATTGGCTTTGCTCCCTTAGGAATTTTATCAGGATGGAAATGGACGTGAGAATGTGGGGATTTATAACCTCTCCAAAGGAGTCAACCGATTCTGCCTGTCCAAGCCTGGTAAGTTTGGAAGGATTGATGTGCCATGAATTAGAAGAATGGAAAGGCACCAGAGGATGGTTTTGAAGGCATTTTTTTCTACCTTGGTTCTGTTTGCACCAAGCTTTCAATTTCAGTGTGTTCAACCTGCTCTTATTTTTCTGTCTCTCTTACTAGGCCCTTTCACCTCCAAAAATATACCATTGGCCAATGACCTCTCTTTATAGTGCTGTTTTAAAATTTGAATCATTTCCCACTTTGCTTAAAATCTTTCAGTGGCTTCTCGCTCTTTCTCATTTTTTTTTTCTCCTTTTTTTTGAGATGGAGTCTTGCTCTGTCAACCAGGCTGGAGTGCAGTGGCTCGATCTTGGCTAACTGCAGCCTCTGCCTCCTGGGTTCAAGCGATTCTCCTGCCTCAGCCTCTCGAGTAGCTGGGATTACAGGTGCCCACCACCACATCTGGCTAACTTTTGTATTTTTAGTAGGGATGGGTTTCACCACGTTGCCCAGGCTGGTCTCAAACTCGTGACCTCAAGTGATCCGCCCGCCTCAGCCTCCCAAAGTGCTGGGATTACAGGTGTGAGCCACTGCACCCAACCCTCTCTTTTATAATGGCTTTTTTTGGAGACAGAATTTGCATATCATAAAACTCACCTATTTAAGATGTACAATAAAATGATTTGTAGTAAATTTATCAAGTTGCACAACCATGGCCAGAATCCAGTTTTAGACCTGTTCATCACTCACAGGGTAAGATCCTCTGTGCCTGTTGACAGTTAATCCCTGTTTCCAGCCACGGCCAGCCACTGATCTATTTTCTGTCCCCATGGATTGGCTTTTTTTGGACGTTTATCATACGATGCTGGTATTTTGTTTGGCTTCTTTGATTTAACATGTTTTTGAAGTTTATCTGTGTCATAGCACATATCAGTAGTTTGTTCTGTTACATTGCTGTGTAGTATTCTGGTGTGTGGTTATATCATTTTTTGTGTATCCATTTACCAGTTGGTGGATATTTGAGTGGTTTCCAGTTTGGCGCTGTTAGGACTAATGTTATGGACATTCTTGTACAAGTCTTTGTGTCCATATGTTTTCATTTTTCTTGTTTCAATACCTAGGAATGGAATTGCTGCATTGTGTGATAAATTTATGTTTAACCTTTTAAGAAACTGTCAAATTGTTTTCCACAGAGGCTGTGTCATTTGATACTCCCACCAGCAATGCACGAGGGTTCCTGTTTCTTCACCTCCTTCGCCAACATTTGTTATTGTCTGTTTTATTATAGTCGTCTTGGTAAATGTGAAGTCGTGTCTTATTGTGGTTTTGTTTTGCATTTTCCTAATGAATAATTCAGTGGCTCCTCCTTTTGGTTCCCCAGATAAAATACAAACTCCTTAACCTGACCTTAGCTCCTGTGTAACCCAGCCCTGTCTGCCACTCCTTCTACTCCAGCCACTCTGTCCTTCGGGGTATCAGTTCAGCTGCCTTTGGCTACATGTAACAAAATCCATACAGCAGTGCCGTCAGCAAGTGGTAGTTTATTTGGCTCAATAAAGAAGTGTGGCAGTGTGTGGCGGCCAGCATGGGTTCAGCAGCTGGTAGATGTTAGGGGTGGTGTCTTTGTGATTCTTTAGGCCTTTCCCTTGTATTTTTTGCCTTATATTTTCTAGATGGCTGTGGTTAGAAAACTTACGTTTAAAGGAGGAAGTCGAGGAGGGGGCAGGCAAACATTTCCTTGCGCCCCCTCCTCCAGTAAGCTACTTGTCTGTATTATTGGCCAGAACCGTGCCACATGGTTACTTCTAGCTGCAAGGGAGGCTGGGACAGTTGGGTATGCTGCCTGAGGCTGAGCATGTTGCCACCCTCAACATAACCAGGGTTTGTTCTCAAGGCAGGAAGGATGCCTGTTGAGGAAACAATGAGCCAACTGTGAGGCAGATGCTGTTCTCTGTGGACATGTCCTCCTGCCTCTCCTAGCTGGGGCCTTCTTATCCATCAGTTCAGTATTGCTTCCCTGGGGAAGGATGGCCTCCAGGGCCACTTAGGCCTGCCTCCTACACTCTTGCCCTCAGCACTCACTTCTGTCCCCTTCTTGCATGTGCCACAATTGATACATTTGTGGCTGTCAAATGCTCCCCCTCTCTGTGGATGGTAAACTCTATGAAGACAGGGACCGCTGCTCTGTCACTCCCCACTGTGTACTAGTACCTTGCACAATACCTGGCCAGGAAGAGGTGCTCTGTTGATATTTGTTGAATGAAAGACCAAACAGAACGAACAGGAAACCTGATTTTTTTTTTTTTTTTTTTTTTTTTTGATGGTAACTACTCTGGGGCTTGTTGAGTGCAATGAAAACAGCAGGGTGGTTTTAGCTAATTTCAGGTTTTTGTAGGAAGTGTGGCCAAAATATTGATTAATGATGATTTGGGGGAAATACATTGTTATTCCTTGTATCTTCCTGAAATTGACTGTGTTCCTCTGGCAAGTGATGAAATGTACCCCTACTCGGAGTGTCCTCCCACACAGACTCACACTTTTCTGGGGCTTCCCTTACTCCTCACCTCCTTTTTAGGAATATTTATAGGAAGAAATTGAGGCTGTGGTTATCTCTTGGATCCTTAATAGAATCTTTTAAGTAGAAAATTATCCTCAGTCCAATCTGCAGTAGAAATGTACTTTCTGTTCCTTCTCATGCATGGGTCCGTTCACTTGGTCTGTGTAGATTTAACTAGTGTGAGTTGCTACATTATGGAAAATGATAACTATGTGCCTGTGACTGTGCCGTTGCACGGATCAGGTCATTGGTAAAAAGCTTTCATAGGCAGTAAAAACGTTGCCTGCCTAGTATTTCTGATCCCATTATGGCAGATCTGCGATACGTTTGAGTTTTCACATGCAAAGAGCTGCCACTCGATTTCAGGTGTTGGAATTGCTCAGTGTAATAGATGCCATTCTCTGAAAATTACTTTTGATTTCCTGTCTGTAGGTGTGTACAAAGTGACCCCTCGCTCCTGCCACCGGTTTGAGCAAGCGTTCTACACCTATGACACGTAAGCCTGGGAATTGAATGCTTTGTGGTATTTGTGTACATTCTGTGGAGGATTCTTCATTTACTTCAGAGAACAAAAGGAGTTTTTATATTTTTTTCTGAAAGTGGCAAGGTTAGGCCTTCAGCCGCATTTCTAGATAAGGATTTTAAGATCCTTGGATTAGTTACTGAGGAACCGGAGATAGGATCCCTTTCCCAAGAATTCTGTAACTCCAGGATAGAGGGCTGTGTTTTTGGAGTGCCTTAAAGAGAAGCTTTGTCAAATCTCCCAGCCCTCACCGATGGGCATCTGTCAAGCTCAAGTCTGCCATTTTTATATTTTTACAGACGTATGTGGGTTTCACTGGGAATTGAAAGCGTAAAATTGTGGAGTGGAGAATTCGTTTACCCTTTAAAATACTTCTCTGGATCTCCAGAGTTCTTTTACCCCAGACTAAGAGCAATTTTCTGTAGTGTATTTAGGGTGAGGAAGGATGCCCAAAAAGGGTATTGCTGATGATCTTCTGAGAATGAGTAGGTTCGAGTGTTTCCTCTTCTGTGATTTGTAGGTCCTCACCTAGTATCTTGACATTGACAGCCATTCGCCACCATGTCCTTGGAACTATCACCACCGACAAAATGATGGATGTCACTGTGACTATCAAGTAAGATGAGCGATCTGCGGTGGGCTGTGAGTGGCGGGGGAGGGTGTGGATGAGGCCTGGGGAGTCTCTAATAGGCTGTCTGGAAATTAGTTTTGATTTCTTATCTCTAGATGTATATACAAATGGCCTTCCCTCTCTTATAGGACATCGCCATTGCCGTCAATTCCCAGCAGCCTTGATCCTTTCCTTTTCTGATTCAGAAAGTACCTGTGGGTGAGGAAGAGCATTGCGACAGCTTGTTTCAGGATCTTCAATTTCTGTTTGAACTCTTTGTACTTCTCATCTTTGCTAAGGAAAAAAAATCTCCGGGGTTTCTGCATTGTATTTCAAGTGTTTTAGCAAATTGAAATTGCCTATTTTTCTTTAGACTTTTGCTTGAAGGCTTGGGAAATAGAGATGGCACCTGGTATAAGAGAAGGGTTGTGAGAGAGGAAGTATTTGAAAGGCAAGTCCCTTACCGAGGGTCACGTTCACGTGAATGTCGCCTTTCAGGGAATTTTTGCAGTGTGGTGAGGTACCTGTGACACCCCAATTTTCTTGAGAAATGAAAGAGTTTTGGCAACATGACCGTCTTTGTCAAGTAGAATGGGAATCACAGTCACTGTCTCCCCCCTGCCTCTGGTTGGCGTCACCTTTCCAGCTATGTTTCCATCTTTCTGTCCACCATCTGTTTATCCATTCTTCATCCCTGCAGAGTACATGATGACTGAATAACTGAGAGTCTTCAGTGTTTAGGCACTGGGCTTATGAGGCCACAGCCCCTATACTCATGGGATTGACAGTCTCATGGGGAGAACAGTGGTCAGAGACTCCCATGCAGAACTGTAAAATGACAGCTGTTCTGAGTGTTTTGAGCTTGACCTTGGGGGCATGCAGGACAGGTAGGCTGCGGGGGGCCAGGCCATATTAAGGTCCATAGTCTTTGTCCCGTGACGCAATTGACGTGTTTTACATGGAGGAATGACTGTTTTCTTCCTGAAAGGTCCCCCTATCGGCTGAGTGGAGAACAGACAGAAGAGGCCTAAGAGTGGGAGGTGGTGGAGGCAGAGGGAGGTGATGGGGGCCCCAGACTGGTGGCTGCGGAGATGGAGAGTGACGGGCCGTTTGGAGAGTCGTTGAAGGACTGAGTTGATGAGACGTGGCACTAAAGTGACCACTGTGTTAGGGCAGGAGAAATGTCAGGGCTGGCCCTGGTTTCTGGTGATGGAGAGCCAGGTTTTTAGCTGGGGGTGGATTTGGTGAGGGTCCGTTGTGTGCCCAGAATGTGCCTGTTGCTGTCTTTTACTGTCATTTATTGTCTTCCTGCTTGGAAAGTATGAATTACTGATAGGACTAGCAATCTACCTTCTTACCAGTAGTAACTGTGTATTACCTCCTTTCAGCTCAATTACATTCATTTTTGTAACTTCACAAGGGTGTTTGTGTTGCTTGCTTGTGCCGGAGGTTATATGGAATGCATCTTCCAGCTAGACAGAGCCACTCGGATCCCCCCTGGGGATCTTGTACTTAGCAGACCCAAAACCCGACTGCTGACAGTTGCCCTCCACGAGCCCCTGTGGTCTTTTCTGATTCAGATATGGCAGCTCCCGCTTTCTCCTTGTTTCTTGATTCTTCTTTCCCTTGCACCCTAGGCCCAGCCAATTCCCCAACAAAGCCTTGGCTTTCCAGTCAAACTACACCCGTCACCTAGTCCCTTCTTACCACGTGGCCCTCAGCCTTGGTCTGACCCCCCTCTGGGGTCATTGCAGCAGCTTCCCAGCTGGCCTTCCCTTCTTACCACGTGGCCCTCAGCCTTGGTCTGACCCCCCTCTGAGATCATTGCAGCAGCTTCCCAGCTGGCCTT
Organism: Symphalangus syndactylus; assembly: GCF_028878055.3. NCBI lineage: Eukaryota > Metazoa > Chordata > Mammalia > Primates > Hylobatidae > Symphalangus > Symphalangus syndactylus. The sequence continues at coordinate 73,934,549 of NC_072440.2, read as the reverse complement.
CCTGTTTCCACCATTGCTTTGTGTGTTTTCCATGAAGCAGCGAGCGATTTCTTTTATCATACCATTCCTCGACTGAAAACTCCAGTGACTCGAGGTTGGCACCAAGCCTGCAAAGTCTCAGTCTGACACCTGCTGCCCCTTGGACCCCTCTGACAGATATGACTCTTCCGTGGACCCCTGTGCCCCAGGCTGGGCTGGTCTTGCCATTGGTTGAACATCTGAGTGAGCTTTCTCTCCAAGGACTTTGCACTTGGCATCGCTTTGCCCGAGCTACTGTTTACCCAGAGAGCTGCATGGCGCATTCTCTCCCTCCCTTCAGACCTTTTCTCAATGTCACCTTATCAGAAAGGCCTTGACTGTCCCTTTAATGTAAAACAGTGCTCCGGGCTCTCTGTCTTCCCACACCGCTTTATTTTTCTTTATTGCACTTTTCCTCTGGTATTACTTTTCTGTGTATTTTCAGCCACTTCCCACTGAAAGGTGGATTCCACAGGGGTAGGAAGTGTGGTCTGTTTTGTCGATGCTGTATCCCTGGTACGTAGTTCTCTATCAGAGCAGTTCTCAGTGAAGGTAGAATGAAGGAACAGAGGATGGTGGCATGGAGAAAACTCCACGTCCTACATGGAAACTGACAAGCTTATATCCAATCACCATAAAATCAACCCTATTTCATTCCAGCCCAGATCTACCAGATACTGCCACCATCACTGCAAAGCTCAGTTGTTATTTTTTGTGAAACTACTAGTTTATTTAAAACAGAAGGCTCCGCCATGGTGGTGTCATGATAAGATGCCCAGTTTTTAACTCGCAAGTCCATACTTGTAGAAAGGTCAAATTCCCACTGACCACAAGGATACGCAACCACATCCTAGGGGCTGCCATTTCTTTCTTCCAGGTCGTCCATCGACAGTGAACCTGCCTTGGTCTTAGGCCCTCTGAAGTCTGTGCAGGAGCTGCGGAGGGAGCAGCAGCTGGCTGAGATCGAGGCCCGCAGGCAGGAGAGGGAGAAGAATGGCAAAGAGGAAGACGAAGAAAGAATGATCAAGCCTCCCGTGCAGGAGATGGTAGATGAGTTACAAGGCCCCTTCTCATATGATTTCTCTTACTGGGCACGGTAAGCTCTCTTGTGCATTTCCCTACAGTGTCCTCTGTTCTGTGGGGACAGGACCCGCCAAACTGAAGTATATTAATTATTTTAGGTCTGGAGAGAAAATCACTGTTACACCATCATCTAAAGAGCTGCTCTTTTATCCCCCTTCAATGGAAGCCGTTGTCAGTGGAGGTAAATGTCAGTTCAGCAAGCGAATGTCACACACACCTTTACAATTGTTCCCTTGCCTGCATTTACAAGTAGACTTGTGATGTTATAGTGAAGCCATCTTTGTAAGCCACCTTACATCCTCTCTGGCACACAGATGTTACTGTTGGTTGGTTGGATGGATGGATGGATGGATGGATGGATGGGTTGGTTGGATGGATGGATGGATGGATGCATGAATGATTGATTTAGATAAGTAAAAGTAACTTTTGCTGTTAGAATTGAGTTGATCTTTTTGGAAAAGGACTTGGTTTTCTTTGACATTACCAGGTCGACACCAGAAGGTAGATGAAACGCAAAGCTGCCAGTGATGATCTTTGATGATCTTTCTGTTGTTTGGCAGAGCATGATGGGAGGGTCCTTTTTTGGGGAATGGATGACTGAAGTGATCACTTGTGGAGTATTTGTCTTTTGCTACTTATTATTTTTTTCCCAGCACTGTGGCTTCATTAAGTTGTGGGTGTTACGTGGTTCGTGTTTGGAAGTAGAGGGTGTTGAAGAGTGTGACTTCTAGCGGGCAGGCTGTTTGGGGTGGTTTTTCTCAGTGGGTCCTCTGGAGGTTGAGCAGCACAGCCTCCTGTCTGCTATAAAGTGTTCCCTCCTGATCTGTGGCCTCCTGAGAACCTAGGAAGAGTAGTAGGAAAAACCCAGCCTTCAGCGTTTTTTGATTCTCTTGCTAAAGTCCTTCACACTGAGAAAGGCCTTTCAGGGATGGAAAGAGGCTTGGGCTGAATCTGATTATTGAGCTCCCCGGGGTATTAAATAACCACATTTGGAACTAGCTTCTAAGATCTGTTTTAGCCACTTTTGTCATGGGAAACCCCCAACCAAGAAGCTCCTGTCTCTGCAGCCAAGCCCCATCCTTGTGTTTATTTCTTCCCCTCTTAGAAAGCTGCCCAGGGAAGCTGATCGAGATCCATGGGAAGGCAGGCCTGTTTTTAGAAGGCCAGATCCACCCCGAGTTGGAAGGAGTCGAGATTGTCATCAGTGAAAAGGGGGCAAGTTCACCCCTGATCACAGTCTTTACTGATGACAAAGGTGCCTACAGGTGAGCCCGGGATAGAGACACATTTGCCTGGGATCAGCGTGGGAGTCCTCTGAAGAAACTGGGGCCCACATTTCCTTGGGCTTGGTAAGGCTTCCTGTAGGGTGTGAACAAAGCCATTGGTAGCATTCTGCTTTCTTCTCTTCAGTGTTGGCCCCCTGCACAGTGACCTGGAGTACACGGTGACCTCACAGAAGGAGGGCTATGTTCTGACTGCGGTGGAAGGAACCATCGGAGACTTCAAGGCCTATGCCCTGGCAGGCGTAAGCTTTGAGGTAACTAACACTGTATTTTCAAAAGGCGGTTATATTGAGGTATAATTAACATACAATAAACTGCACAAAAAGGGTACAGTGTGGTAGTCTGGACCTATGAATACACCCATGAAAACACCTCCACAGTCAAAATAGTGAGCACATCTGTGGCCCTCAAGGTTTCCTCCTGCCCCTTGGTAATCCCTCCCTCCCACCCTTCCACTGAGCAGATGATCTGCTTTTCATCACCATTGGTTAGTTTGCATTTTCGAGTTTTATAGGTTGGTGCAAAAGTGATTGCAGTTCTTGCCATTGAGAATAATGGCAGAAACCGCAATCACTTTTGCACCACTTGTATATAAATGGAATCAAACGGGATATACTGTTTTTTTTTTTGGTCTGAATTCTTTCACGCAGCCTAATTTGGAGAGCTGTTGACTTTAGCATGTTTATGTACCTTCTGGGAAGTAGTTAAAGCTATCGTCCATAACTGTTCCATATTGAAGAACACAGAATGTTCTTACTGAGGCGTTTGCTGCCTAGCTCCCTTCCACCGGTCCTTCCTGGGAAGAAGCGTGCTGCGATTGTACAGAGTGGGTCTGGAGATCGTTGAGAATGAATATTTATAAACCATAGGCCAAAGGAAAAGAGCGACAGATTACATCGTATAAAAATTTAAAATTCTATATTGCTGAATACATTTGGAACCAAACTGAAAGATACTCAAACTCGGAAGAAATGTTTGTATCATAAATAATATCCCCATTTTACAAGGAGCTCCTAAAATCGGTAAGAAAAAGACAACCTACTAGAAAAAAATGAACAAAGATTATGAAAAGAAATTCATGGAAGTAACGCAGGTGACTAATAAACACGGAAACACAAAGCCTCCGTAGTTACTGAGGAAATGTGCTAAGGAAGTTACAGTCGAAACACTGTTTTGCGGGGATTAAATTTGCTGTAATTAAGACAATCTCTATTTTTTTGGTAAGCGTGGGTTTTCCCAAGCATAAATAATTTATGGGACTGTAAGTGGTTACAGCCACTTTGGAATGCAATGTGATAGTATCTTTCTGAATTTAAAGTGCATGTATCCAACAATTCTACTTCTAGGAATTGATTGTTCAGGAAAAAAAATAAAACTAAGTGCATAGAGATATATATTTGGGGATATTCCGATTGTCTCTTGTGTACCACAAAAGTAGGTGCTGTGGTTTGTCAAGCCCTGCCTTAGAATGCTATGCAGTAGTTAAGAAACAGGCAGATTCCTATTGGCTGGCAGAAGAGTACCAGGATAAATTGTTGAGGAGGAGAGCAAGTTGCAGAACTGTATACATAACATGCCATTTTTATTTCACCTTCTCCACCCACTCAATGAACTTGCCAGTCTGTGAACAATAATATGTAATGTTTATAAGATTTGTGTGGGCATAGAAAGAGTTCTGGGCTGGGCACGTGGCTCATGCCTCTAATCCCAGCACGTTGGGAGGCCCAGGCATGTGGATTGCTTGAGCCCAGTAGTTTGAGATCAGCCTGGGCAACATGGCAAGACCCATCTCTATAAAAAATACAGAAATGTAGCTGGGCATGGTGGTGTGCGCCTATAGTCCCATCTCCTCAGGATGTTAAAGCTGGAGGGTTGCTTGAGCTAGGGAGGCGAAGGTTGTAGTGAGCCCAGATTGTGCCACTGCATTCCACCCTGGGTGACAGAGCAAGACCCTGTCTCAAAAAAAAAAAAAGTTCTAGAAGGCTACACAGCAAACTTACAAAACTAATAACATTAGTTACCTGTGAGAAGAAAGATTAGGTCCCCTGTCCTCCTCTGAGTAACAATAAAAGAAAAAAACCTTAAAAGAATGACCTCTTGACTTGTGGAATTGTTATCTTCATAGTTAGTAGGAGTTTAACCTTACTCTGGTCTCACCTTCTCATCCCCAGATAAAAGCTGAGGATGACCAGCCGCTCCCGGGAGTCCTCTTATCCCTGAGCGGTGGCCTGTTTCGTTCCAACCTCTTGACCCAGGACAACGGCATTCTGACATTCTCAAACCTGGTAACGTGTTCTGCAATTTACCACCTGCCTGTCTTCCCTGAGAGAGAGCCAGGATGTAGCATGTGAGACTTATGTGTTGCTTGACAACGTGAGAAGAGAAAACCAGTGTGGAGTGGTTTCAGTTTCTTGGGGGCCCACAGTCATTAGAGTATTGCTCTTACTCGAACTTAATGCTGCTGATTCATGTTCCCTTCCACAGGCGCCTCTTGTTTTCTGATCACCCGCTTGTCACTAAGAGAATGTAATTAATTTCCCTGGCCACAACGGCTGCTCTCTTAGGCGTCTTCTTGTTTTGCCATGGAATCATGTTTATGATGCTGAGTCTTGTTTGGTGATTAGCTTGCTTTTCTTCTGAAAAGCACATTCTACTTGGTGGGAAGAGAGCAGCAGTTTTTCTTTCAAGATGCAGTCAGAGGCCCTGACTGGTGGGGATTCAGGAAGTGTGTGTTAGTTGGTCATCTTGTCAGTCACGGTAACAAAGTGTCTGTGGTGGGGCTATTGGAGACCGGGCAGCGGGGGCATCTGAAGACACCACTTTTCAGTGATGCAGACTGCTCCTTACTTGCTGTGTCATATCAGGCAAGTTACTTTGCCTCTCTGAGCCTCAGTTTCTTTATTCATTAAATTCAAATATGGGCCAGGTATGGTGGCCCACGCCTGTAATCCCACCGCTTTGGGAGGGTGATGCAGTAGGATCACTTCAGCTTGTGAGTTTGAGACCAGCAATGTAGGAAGACCCCATCTGTACAAAAAATAAAAAAATTAGCTGGGCATGGTGGTGCATGCCTGTGGTCCCAGGTACTCAGGAGGCCGAGGTGGGAGATTTGCTTGAGCCCCGAAGGTTGAGACTACGGTGTGCTATGATCGTGCACTCCATCCTGGGGGACAGAGTCAGGCTGTGTCTCAAAAAAAAAAAAAAAATTAAATATGACTTCTACCTCTCAGAGTCATTGCAGGCAGGTGATACCATCAGCTGCCGTTGTTAGAGTTGTGATTGCCATTACCTGACTGTGAGTGGTGATTATAGAGAGAGAGTTACCATTTCTGGCTGCCTGGGAAGCCGTGGCACTCCCCTGGTGTAATTCTGGTCCATCGTGACCTTCGCCCCTCACTTTTAAGCCATGCCTAGGTGTGGCTGCTGAGGCTCAGTGTGATTATCTTGGCAGAGCCCTGGCCAGTATTACTTCAAACCCATGATGAAGGAGTTCCGGTTTGAGCCATCCTCACAGATGATCGAGGTGCAGGAAGGCCAGAACCTGAAGATCACCATTACGGGGTACCGAACCGCTTACAGGTAAGTGCCCCGGCCACCCCACTCTTCCAGGGCTGGGCTGGCGAATCACATTCAGGCTTCTGTTGCCTGGAAATGCATCCCAGGCTTCACATTGATTTTACTTGGGAGGGAAGGGAGATGAGATATGAGGGCAAAGGAGTTTTGACTGCTGCCCTTCTCCCCTAGGAGCTCAACCTGGTGGTTCAGTCTCAAATTTCCTATTTTGGAATTGGCTTGAGAGAGCCTATTGAATTGCTAAAAGCTTTTACTTATTTTTTATTTTTTGAGACGGAGTTTCATTCTTCTTGCCCAGGCTGGAGTACAATGGCGCAGTCTTGGCTCACTGCAACTTCTGCCTCCCGGGTTCCAGCAATTCTCTTGTCTCGGCCTCCCAAGTAGCTGGGACTGCCACCATGCCTGGCTAATTTTTCTATTTTTAGTAGAGACAAGGTTTCAGTTTGTTGGCCAGGCTGATCTCAAACTCCTGATCTCAGATTATCTGCCTGCCTCAGTCTCCCAAAGTGTTGGGATTACAGGCGTGAGCCACCACGCCTGGCCACTTTTATTTTTTAAAAGAATTTCAAACCTGAATTAAATTATTAAAAGGAGAAAATGTGCTCAGTTGAGTAAAACTTCAAAATGCTGAAAAGAGTATAGTGTAAAATGTCCCCTCTGTCTCGTCTCCTAGCCACCCAAGTTCCTCTTCTGGGAGACAACCAGTACTTCCAGTTTTTCTGAATGCTTCCAGCTGTAGATAGATAGATACACATTAGTGTCTGGCAAGGCACAGTGGCTCACACCTATAATCCCAGCACTTTTGGAGGCTGAAGTGGGAAGTTCGTTTCAGTCCAGAAATTCAAGACCAGCCTAGGCAACATAGCAAGACCCCGTCTCTACAAAAAAATAAAAATAAAAAATAAAAAAGATACACATCTATAGATAGAGAGATGCATACATACATGCATGTATACACACAGATACACACACATATATGTGTATTTTTTGTACACTTATACAGAATCACTTTAGAGGAAGAGTAATTGGAAAGATTGGGTTTAGAAAAATGGACCATTTTCTACGGAATATGTGGAGTGAAAGAGAAAGTGAGTTATTTCCATGTTATTGAAAGCTCCATTATTTCAAATAAAGCCTAGAAAAAATAAAGCTTTAGCCTTCTTAAATTACAATTTTCCAGAGCATCCCCCAAAATGTATGAGAAGAGAAATTGATGGCCGCTTATCCGTCTGGCAGGAAGGTGTGGTTTGGAAGTGGACTGGCCATACCGAGTTGCCTGGGTCATTGAGGCACAGTTCTCCACTGAGCTATTTTGCCCTGTAATTGTTGGTAAATGGGAAACACGTGGGTCCTTCAGATAATCATGAGAATATCTCATTCGTGCCTCTTCTTGCCATACTAGTTGCTATGGCACAGTGTCTTCCTTAAACGGAGAGCCCGAACAAGGGGTTGCTGTGGAAGCGGTGGGCCAGAATGACTGCAGCATTTACGGAGAAGACACAGTGACAGACGAGGAGGGCAAGTTCAGATTACGTGGATTGCTGGTGAGACTTGGAACGTGTTTTCTTGGGGACTTTTCTTTCATCCTGTGTCCAGAAGTGTCTTGTGGTGGCCCCGAGACTGCCAGGAGTGGGGTAGGCGACAGGGCTGGGGGTGGGGCTCTGGAGCCCTCCCAGTTCTTACCTTTAATTGGTAGAGTTTGCCTTTTTTCTAGCCAACAGGTCAGATCAAGGATCTGTGGCGCAATGGAGTTTGAAAACCATGGGTTTGGTGGGGCTTTTCCCTAGCAGTGTGTGGCCATGGCTTATGCCAGGGCTCAAGCCAAATGCCTATGGAGCCAGAAGAGCAGTATGAACAGGGGAGAGCAGGCTGGGCGAATGGTAGGGAGTGGTGAGGGCTGTGGAGTGGGCACGGCCTGTGGAAAGGGACACAGCCTGTCACTTGGCTCCAGCTTATTGTAGCCATGGGGGAAGGCAGACTCAGGGTTGCCCGATCATTGAAATTTTAAAAAGAGAAGTCAAAAATTCCCACTTCCCAGAAATAATACCCAACACAAGCATTTGGGAATGCTTACAGTGGACATTCCAGATATCCATCAATGTGTATATACAGGTAGAGGGGAGGGGCAGATGGAGAGGAAAAACATCTTAGAAGAGTAAGAGCACATAGTAAGCTTGGAATTTTGAAATAAGAAACCAAATTTGATTTATTTGGGGTAGGAGAAAATGAAACTGAGTTGGGATTGAAGGAGTCGCAAAATTTCAGATGTGTCAACACTAGGGGTGTTCTTAAAGGAACTCTGGACTCTTAAGGTTAACAGGCCACAGATTAGGAAATGAGGGAAGAGAAATGCTCCTGTCTTAGTGACCTAGTGCAGCCAAACCAGGCATGGACCAGGCATGATACGACAAGCCCCCTTTCTAGAGAACTGACTCGTGAGTTTATTTGCAGCCAGGGTGTGTGTACCATGTTCAGCTCAAGGCAGAAGGCAACGACCACATTGAGCGGGCGCTCCCACACCATCGGGTGATTGAGGTAAGGCATTCAGTGCTGCCGCTGCACCTGGGTGTGGGTGCCTCCCTGATCAGAAGTCCTCCCGTCTCCTCTGGCTGTCTGCCTTGCATCTGTGGTGGGGGGAACTTTCATCCTAATTGAGAGTCCTCTTAGAATAGTGTCATCTTCACAAGAAGCATCTTATGTGGGTTTTTAATGAACAGTATTGCTGTCATGTATCCAGAAAGGAAATTGGAACTGTTGTATCCTCCCCCCGACTTGCCCTGTAAGCTCTGATCATTATTCCGCGAGTTAAGGATCTTAAGGCCTAAGCAGCATTTCAAATCAAGGGACAATAATAGAACATGGGCTTAATGGGTGGCAGGGCCACCCAGTTATCTTAGGTTCAGATGACCTTTTTCCTGCTCCCATTTCGTGGGCAGAGTCTTTTGATACTCAAGATCATGACCTAGCTAAATTAATCCCTAAAGAGGACGTCCTTCGAGTCACAGGATGTGGCCTGGGAATCATTTGAAGTAAGGCTTTTCTCTCACTGAATAACTCTCATTGGGAAAACTAGAGGGCTTAGGTAGGGCAAGAGGGGCAGCCTCTTAGTGGCTTTATTTAGTTGGCTTCTTATGCATGAAGATTGTGAGGGAGGATGTTGGGCCAGTTAGAACTTTTGACCTAGGAAGTGGATTTTCTTTTTTTTTTTTTTTTTTTTTTTTTGAGACGGAGTCTCACACTGTTACCCAGGATGGAGTACAGTGCCGCGATCTTGGCTCACTGCAACCTCCTCCTTGTGGGTTCAAGTGATTTTCCCACCTCAGCCTGTAGCTGGGACTACAGGCATATGCCATCACACCCAGCTAATTCTGTATTTTTAGTAGAGACGGGGTTTCACCATGTTGGCCAGACTGGTTTTGAACTCCTGACCTCAGGTCATCTGCCAGCTTTGGCCTCCCAGAGTGCTGGGATTACAGGCATGAGCCACCGCACCGGACTGGAAGTGGATTTCCTTGACGTCTTTACGGTGTTGGCATTATAAATGGCTGGGATGACTGCATCTCACACCAAAATGCTTTGCATGTTCTCGGTGTAGTAACTTAGGCCAGAATCACTAGCATAATGTGGACTGTGGCTGGACAGGTATGAAAGGGAAGGGGACCGGCCCTCTGGGGTCTCGCAAACCCCATGTACAGACCCCACGCAGAGGGGATGCTGTGACTCTGCCCCTGCTCTAACAGGGAAGGGCATCCTTCTCCTTTTTTTAAGAGAAGCTGGAAAATCTGGCTTGATATATGAAATTTTTAAATTTTTAACATGTTGGCAAGTAATTAAAACTTAGAAAAAAAATACTGTGCTGTCAAAATGAAATGTGTCTACAGGCCAGGGATAGCCGTCTTCTGTCAGTTTGTGACCTTGGATGTAGGGTACTCAATGACAAACTTCGCTTCCTTAATGTAAGAAGTAAAGTTTGCCGTGAAGCAGCTCTCAGGCCATCGGACGGCTGGCATAGAAGTCCCTCCACCAGCTTTCTCATTACTGGCATTCCCTCTTTCTCTCTCTAGGTTGGGAATAATGACATCGATGATGTAAACATCATAGTTTTCCGGCAGATTAATCAATTTGATTTAAGTGGAAATGTGATCACTTCCTCTGAATACCTTCCTACATTATGGGTAAGACCAGACTGTTAAGCTGCAAATATTGTGTTCCCTTTGGCTTTGAGACAAGTACGAATGGATGTTTTTGGTTTCGTGCCTGTCTCGTGCCTTAGGTGTGACAGGTGGGGGTGCTCCAGAGTGCCGCCTGCTGAGGGTTGAAGTTGAGATTTAAGAACCTCGGACCACAACACGTATTTGGGATAGTGATTGCCAATTGTGGGAGAGAATGTGTTCCAGTTTCAGATAACTGTCTGCCATCAGTTAATCTTCCAAAGAATTATAGTAGATCAATGATCAATGATCTATACAATATGGAATCTAACGTGGAAAGGCAATTTTAAAGAAAGTGCTTTGTAACTTAAAATTTTCTCTGGAGTGGAGGTTGTATTAGACGTTCTTGCATTGGTATAAATAAATGCCCGAGGCTGGATAATTTATAAGAAAAGAGGTTTCATTGGCTCCTCGTTCTGTAGGTTGTACAGGAAGCATAGTGGCATCTGCTTCTGGGGAGGCCTCAGGAGGCTTCCAATCATGGCAGAAAGTGAAGTGGGAGCAGACATGTCATGTGGCAGAAGCTGGAGCAAGAGAGAGAGTTGGGACATGGTGCCACACACTTTTAAATGATCAGATCTCACAAGACCTCTATAACGAAGACAGCACCAAGCCACGAGGGATCCACCCCCAAGATCCAATAATCTCCCACCAGGCCCTACCTCCAGCACAGGGGATTACAATTCAACACGAGATTTGGGCAGGGACAAATATCCAAACAGTATCAGAAGTGGTGGGCGGTGGGCTGGAGAGCAGGTGGTCTGGGCTTTCTCTTGTCTCCAGTAGTGACTCACCTTGCTGCCTTGGCCAGTCACTTCATTTCCACATGCCTCAACTTTGTCCTCTGCAAAACCTAGATTTTGGACTCAGAGACCTCTTATTATCTTATTCAGCTCTAACAAAATCTCCATGTTACCATTAATGAAGAAATGTTTATAAAATACCCTGCAGACCCTCTGTGGATGTTAATGATTTGCTCTGGGGGTATATTGTTAAGATGCACTTGTAATTTTATAAGCAGTTAAGTATTTGGCATGGGCAAGAAAGCGCGTGTGGGCTTTAGTCCACTCTGTCCAGGGCTTGCAGGCGTGTGCTTGTAGGGACCAGGCAGGTAATGTCAGAGAGTGCAGAGGGTTGGGTAGGGTGGGGGGCAAACTGGGGAACTCCTGCCCCATCCATGAGGGGCGCAGGGGAGGGGAAGAGGCAGAGAGGAGGGGAGAGTGCCACTCTCTCACTCCTGAGTGTTGCTGTGCTGGAATTGTGGCTCAGGGTTGGTGTCACTTCCTGGTTTTCCAGAGAAGCTGGAAATTAGAATTATTTGAAATCACCTGATTTTTAAATATAGTTGGTGAATTCAGATTTACTTAAGATGTTATAGAAGACAAAAGAACACATACGGGATTTTCTACGTGACCCATAACCTTCAGTCTGTGACTTTCATTTTAGGAAGATTCCCCTTATGTATTATGTAGAAAGGTGCCAGCGTGGGCCCAGGGAGGTGGTCCTGGCATTCTCTTGTGGCAGGTGCAGTGTGGCATCCTCACAGCCTTTGCCATCAGCCAGGACTGCACCTTGGCCCTGCTCATGCCCCATCCCATGTGGGAGTGAGAACAGGCAACAACCCCAGAAATAAAGCCAGAAACAAAGTACTCCAGTGCCTCCTGAAGCAGCGTGGAGAGCCACATTCATGATGGAATGCGTTTTGAGTTGAACAGATTGGTGGAGTTAAGGTGACATCATATGATGAGGCAGTGCAGGGTGGGAAGGACCCTCAGGAGTCCTCAGGGGGTTGAGTCCCAGGCTCCACCATGTGTAAGTTGTGTGACCTTAGGTGACTTTGGCTCTCTGGGTCTCCATAGGGATAATAACAATGCCTGTTTTGTAGTCAGGATTGGCGATAATGTAGATAAAATGTCTGGCGCCTGCCTGGCATATTACAGATAGATGTTCAACACGTGTTAGAAGCTATTTTTAATATTACTATTATATTAACTTATATTACTATTTTGAGCAAGAACATGGGTAGTCAGAATCTGATTTGAATCTTAATTTCTGTGCATGGTGCGTAACTGGATGGAGTCTCAGATGACAGAGGGGTGTGTGGCGTCTATGGAGGGAGCTTTCTTTTTCAAATATCCATGTTTCCAAAGACACCCACCCAGAGAGCAGCTGTCCTGAGGATGTCTGCTATGAAATATTGATTGTGTTTCAGTTTCAAAGCATGTCTGGCTTTGTTTCTCTCTCCAGGTCAAGCTTTACAAAAGCGAAAACCTCGACAATCCGATCCAGACAGTTTCCCTTGGCCAGTCCCTGTTCTTCCATTTCCCCCCGCTGCTCAGAGACGGCGAGGTAATGCCTGTGGCCGGATTCTACCTTCTGCCTTTGTTTTCATAGTTCTGCTATTTAGTTTAAGGAAGCACAGTTCTCGCCTTTTCTCCCTAAATACCACTCTGCAGAAATGCGCTGTCTGAATCAAAAGAGGTTGGGTTCTGTAGGGATTATTTTTTCTTCATTGTTTTTCTGTTTACAAAAAGAATACATATTCATGGCAGGAGATTTTGGAAAAAAGAAGACATAAGCCCATCATCCAGAAATAGCCACTGCTAATGTGGTGATTGGTACCCTTTGGGTCTTTTTTCAGGCACGTGTGTGCATGCATGTATAAATATAAATAGACATTTATTTTAATAATTCAAAACTGACACTGTTTTGTACATTGTTTTGTAATCTGTGCTTTTCAATGAAGAATTTACACAAATCTGTTCCTCATCATCAAATCTTTCTTTTTTTTTCTTTTTTTGAGATGGAGTCTCACCTTGTTGCCCAGGCTAGAGTGCAGTGGCACAATCTCGGCTCACTGCAAACTCCGCCTCCTGGGTTCACGCCATTCTCCTGCCTCAGCCTCCGAAGTAGCCGGGACTACAGGCGCGCGCCGCCATGCCTGGCTAATTTTTTTTTTTTCGTATTTTTAGTAGGGACGGGGTTTCACCGTGTTAGCCAGGATGGTCTTGATCTCCTGACCTCGTGATCCACCTGCCTTGGCCTCCCAAAGTGCTGAGATTATAGGCGTGAGCCACCGTGCCCGGTCAAATCTTTCATACTATGATTTTTATGGACAGTAGTCCATAAACTAGGAAAGGCCATGATTTATTTAACCAAGGCCTACTGTTGGGCATGATCAACTCTTGCACTTTGAACATATCACCCCATGCTTTCCTGCTAAGAAGTCCACTTTTAAAAATGCCTTGTAATTTTTAAAAATTTCTCTATTTTAACATTCTGCTATTTAGTTTAAGGAAACACAGTTTCCTCATGATGAGGGATCCCTTGAATGAGATGAATTGCTTTTCTCTTGCTGCTTTGAACGTTCTCTCTGTCTTTGATAATCTGATTATAACGTGTGTCGTGTAGACCACTTGCAGCTCCACCTTTTTGGTGTCCTTTGGGTTCCATGAATCTGGATGTCTCCCTCCTTGGAACTGAGTGGTTTTCAGCCATTATTCTGGACGTCATTTACTGATTATAAAGTGCTTATTATCAATTCTGTTTGGACAGAGCTAACTTGTAGTTGGTGTGGGGAGTGCAAACTTTGCAAAGAATTTGGTTCTTTTCTGGTGGTCTTAGCCTGAGGATGTCAAGTGTGAGCTTAGTGGGTGATGTTCCCTCTCCTCGCTCCTTACCACCTGCCGTGAAGATGATCTACTCTGGCCCTCTCTCTGTGGAAAATGGCTGCAAAATAATGAAACAGGCTGTCACGGAATTTTCTCCTCCTCTTTCTCCAGGGGTGTTGAAATAGTCACTTTCTACAGCAATGTGGAAACATCCTGGGCTTTAGGGTCACACTTCCCCTGAGTTCAGAGCCTTCATAGATGTGTGGCAGCCTTCTTAGCTGAGTGACCCTGGGCAAGTTACCCTTAGTCTCTTCATGCTTGACCTTCCTCATCTATAAGACAGGGTGATGATCCCGACCTTGCCAGTGGTAGAAAGCAGAGCAGCCGCGGGCCTCATGCAACGTGCATGGTGCCTGGCAGCTGGTCGGTGCTCAGCACACGGAGCTGTGGCTGCCCCTGGTGCCGTTCCAGGGATGCTGTATTTTTAGGATTTGCCAGCTTATGAGCCTCTCAAGCATCAACCCTTAGAAGTCAGTCTCATTGTGGATCCTCAGTTATATCACCTACCTCCCTCATCAGAATTGGCTCATAATAATTTTTTTGTGTTTCATAAAGTCAGATCCTCAGAGGACCGTAATTGTCAAGGTTGAGTGCTCATAAAAAGGCTATAGGCTCTGACAGCCTTATCAGAAGCCACAGTCTCAGAGACACAGGGGACACATGCCCGCCACTGATGGAACAGCCCGCTGAGGTTGCTACTTTGAAGGCAGCAACCTTAGTTTGGATGTGTAGTCTTGGGGATTTCTTTAAAAACATAAAGTTCTTTACATCACAGCCATATGTTAGGTTTTAGTTTTCATTTGCTTTGCCAGAGCTGTCCTTATAAAAATAACTTCTTCCCATGTGTGCACAGAACTATGTTGTGCTTCTGGACTCCACACTCCCCAGATCCCAGTATGACTACATCTTGCCTCAAGTTTCTTTCACTGCAGTGGGCTACCATAAACACATCACCTTGATTTTTAATCCCATGGTAAGTAAAAGAGGGAGTTAAAAAAAAAATCCATGGGCTGGGTTTGGTGGCTCATGCCTGTAATCCCAGCACTTTGGGAGGCCAAGGCTGGTGGATCTCTTGAGCCCAGGAGTTTCAGACCAGCTTGGGCAACAGGGTAAAACCCCATCTCTACAAAAAATACAAAAATTAACCGGGTGTGGTGGAATGCACCTATAGTCCTGGCTACTCGGGAGGCTGAGGTGGGAGGATCACCTGAGCCTGGGAGGTTGAGGCCTCAGTGAGCCATGATCGTGCCCCTGCACTCCAGCTTGGGTAACAGAGTGAGATCCTTTCTCCAGAAAAAAAAAAACAATCCATGGGGTGGCGAGAGAAGGTGTGTCCATACAACCTGTGTTCCAGATCACAGGTTGCAGGGCAGATATTTAAAGGGCTCCTGGCATTGGGTCACTTTCTCATTCTGCCTTCTGGATTCTGGGCTTCCCCAGATTGTTTTTAGGTTTTCTGAGCACTGATGCCTGCGATTCCCTTTGAGGAGGAAACTGGTAAAAGAGCAGTGTAATTGTTTAGATCGGTGGCTCAGGAATGGTTTTGGGGGAGGAGGGACACCACTACCCCGTCTCTGGTGTGGCATGTGCTCCTCCATGAGGAAGCACATGGTACATGGCCACGCAAACCCTCTAGAACCAACTGCTACTTTACAGGAAATAGAGAGGACCCAGGAGCATGCAAATGACTCCACAGGGATGCAGGACAACCACCTGGAGCCTGATTTGTTTGACAAATAAATTGCAAGGAAAAAAAAAAACCAACAACAGATGGACAGAATACCTGTGGGTTAAAAGAAACTTAATTTATTGCTTAATTCATTGCAATATGTGGCCCTTATTATTTGCAATATGTGTATCTATTGCATACGGTCTGTCCTGTATCTGATAGGCTGGAACAGTGGAACAAACAAAACATACACGGATCTTTTACCTTCTTGATAAAATTGTTTAGTGATTCCTAAAGCTCAGATGCAGTATTGTTACCTGATAATTAAACAGACACATCAGCAATAACAAAAACAGAGACCAGGGCTCAGCCTCAGGACTGTTGAATCTGAACTTGACGGGGTGAAAGTGTAGCACAGGAATCTGCGTTAAAAAACAAAAATCTGTCCTCATAGCTACTGTGTTGGTCGTTGCTTCTAGGCCTTTTCAGTGGGCAGAATAAGAACTTTATTGTTTTCAAAAAACATAACTGTAAATGGAACAATATCTTCCGATCCTCCTTATTCCTTTTTTGGTAACTGCACAGCATTCCTCTGTGTGGATATACCATATGTCTTAGGCCATTTGGGCTGCTATTTTGTATCTTAGACTGGGTAACTTATAAACAACAAACATTTATTTCTTGCAGTACTAGAGGCTGGGAAGTCCAAGATCAAGACATTGGCAGATTTGGGGTCTGGCGAGGACTTGCTGTCTACTTCATAGATGGTGCCACCTAGCTGTGTCCCCACAAGGCGGAAAGGGGCAAACAAGTTCCCTCAGGCCACTCTTACAGGGGCATTAATCCCTGACTTAATCACCTCCTAAAAAGGGTGTCCTCTTGACACTATCACATTATGGATTAGGGTTCAACCTATGAATTCTGTAGGCACAGACACATTCAGATCCTGGCGCTACATGTAGGATATTCAGTTAGCCCCTGGTTGAGGGGCATTTGTGTTGTTACTGGTTTTCCGCTATTATACATAACCCTTTAATGAATTGCCTTACGCATGCATGTTTTTGAATGTTCGTCAGTCTCTCTTTGGAATAGACTCCCAGAAGTGGAATTGCTGAGTCAAAGGGTAAATGCATACGGAATTTTGATTGATACGGCCACTTCCCTTCCATGGGGATTTTACTGTTTTGTATTCCTGCCAGCAGTGAATGAGTACCCTTTTTTCCCCAGCAGAGTATGTTGTCAAATTTTTCAATTTTTGCAGTCTAATAGATGAGAAGTGATATTATCTCAGTGTACTTTTGATTTGTATTTCTCTCTTTTCATGTGGTTAAGAGCCATTTGTATTTTCTGTGAACTGTTTAACCTATTTTTCTATAGAATTTTTGGTCTTTTTCAACCGTTTTTAGCTCTTTGTATATTAGGAATATTAACCCTTTGTAATGTCTGTTGTACGTATTTTTCCCAATTTGTCATTTATCTTTTCACTTGGCTTATGCAAAGATTTACTTTACTTCTATGTTAAATTTATTGATATTTTTCTTATTGCTTCTGGATTTTAGAGTCATAGGAAGGTTTTCTTCATTCCCAGCTTTTACAGGAATTTATCGTGTTTTTTTTAGGAAGACTTTTATGGTTTCTCTTTTTACATTTAAATCTCTATCCATTTGGAGTTTTTCCTGGTATAGGTGTGAAGTATGGCTCCAGATTGTCTTTTTCCACATGCTATCCAGTTACCATTTCATGCTTTTTAAACGCCATCCTGCATGGAAGGTGGACAGGAATTACCTCTCATTTAGAGATGGGAAGATGGGAACCTAGAAGGAGATGTGAGCAGCCCAAGGTCACCAGCTCACGCGGAGCAGAGCTAGGGCTTGAGCAGAGCTCTGCTGCTGATTCCGGGCTTCTGTGAAGAGTGGTTCATGCTCAGTGAGCCTGTAAATATTATCTTACCTGAACAAGAGAGTTTTTCTCATGACCCAGGAGGAAGCACTTCCTTCTTTCTCACAGTAGAGACCTGGTTAGAAAATGCCGGAGAAGGCTAGGTGTGGTGGCTCATGCCTGTAATCCCAACATTTTAGGAGGCTGACGTGGGCAGATCATTTGAGGTCAGGAGTTCGAGACCAGCCCGGGCAATGTGGTGAAAGTGAAACCCCATCTCTATTGGCCAGGCATGGTAGCGCGCACCTGTAATCTCAGCTACTCGAGAGGCTGAGGCAGGAGAATTGTGAACCTGGGATGCAGAGTTTGTAGTGAGCTAAGATAGCCCCAGTGCACTCCAGCCTGGGCGACAGAGCAAGACTCTGTCTCAAAAAAAAAAAAAAGTTCCAGAAAGATAAGCATATATAAGAACCACTTACCTTTGCTTGGGGCTGCATGGTGACCCCAGTGGCTGGGAGAGGCTTTTGTGAAGGCCGTTGACAGCTGCAGGCAGCGACATTCTCAGGGGCACCTAGCAGACAACTCATCCGGGCTCAGGGACACACCTGGGAGCCAGGGGCAGGAATGTAGAGACACTGTTTGGTGGTGGCCGAGCAGCCCAGCCTTGTAGCTGCTGCCTGTCACTTCTGAGAATGTGAGAAACTGTGCCTGCCGGGGCTTGGATTCCCGAGCAGGGCCAAGTGATGAATGAAGAAAGCGCCCACTCTGTGCCACCCTGTACAGGGCCCTCATAGGTTGATCCTCACAACAAGCCTTCGAGCAGGTGTGCTGTTCCTCCCATTTTCACAGAAGCCCAGAAAGATTGAGTCACTTACCGAGTGTTAGCAGAACCAGGACTCAAGTGAGGCGGCTTGTCTCAAGCCACATGATTTCCACCTTGTTCTGCCGTACGCGTGATGAGTGGCTCAGCATTGCACATTCACGGGGGCTTTGTGAGCACATTGGTTTCCTTCTTTGTTGACGTGACTGCCCACAGCCTTGTGACTGGATTTTACTCAGTATTCCGTGCCCTGCTGAGCATTTCACATACTCCTTTCATCAAGTTTCACAGCGTCCACCCCCACTTGGTGTTGTTCATATGATCTCCATGTCATAGTTGAGTAAACTGAGTCTCAACATGGTTGCCTGAGTTTACCCAGTAAGGCCTGGGGCCTGAGCCTAGACTGGATCACTCTAATTCCTGCTGAATTAAACTTTTATTTATTTATTTGTTTATTCATTATTATTTTTTTCTGAGACAGTCTTGCTTTGTTGCCCCTGCTGGGGTGCAGAGGCACGATCTTGGCCCACTGCAACCTCTGCCTCCCGGGTTCAAGTGATTCTCCTGTCTCAGCCTCCTGAGTAGCTGGGATTACAGGCATGCACCACCACTTCTGGCTAATTTTGTATTTTTAATAGAGACGGAGTTTCACCATGCTGGCCAGGCTGTTCTCAAACTCCTGACCTCAGGTGATCTGCCCACCTTGGCCTCCCAAAGTGCTGGGATTACAGGCGTGAGCCACCATGCCTGGCCTGAATTAAACTTTTAAGTAAGTGTTTACTTCAGTGGAAAAATGGGTTGGGATCTAAGAGATGTCCAAAAATATAGCAGTAGGCAGTTGGAGATGGAAATCTGTTCCTGCCCTTATTCTTTCATTTATGAAAGGGCATCCCAGGTACAGTGGCCCCCACAGTCACTCTCTAGCCCAGCAGTTCTCGGATGTGTTTGTTGCAGGACCCCTTTATACTGTTAAAAATTATTGAGGATTTTAAAGAGTTTGAGTTTGCATGGATTATCTCTGTGTATATTTATCATATTAGTAATTAAAACTGAGATGTTGAAAACACAAGAACCCACAAGCCACACATTCCATTAGTTATAGGCGTGATGACATCAGAATACGTAGCCTCTGGAAAAGTCCACTGTGCGCTTGTGAACGAATGAGGGCGGAAAAGGCACATCACATCTTACTATTGTATGAAAATAGCTGTGGCCTCGGGAACCTCTGAGAGAGGAGTCCCAGTACCCTACACTGAGAACGGTGCTCTGGCTCATTAACTTGTTTTTATCATTATTGGGAAGTTCTCCTTTCATTTATTTGTTGCCTTTATGAGAGTAGAGTGGGCTAATGGGATATAGGTTCACTTGATGCATTAGAACCCAGCATTTCAGGGGCTTTAGCAAGATGGAAATGTCTGTCTCATGTCAAGTGTCCAGGAGTGACTAGTGCAGTGATAGTCTGGTAGCTCCAAGGTGTGAGGGGACCCAGGCCTTCTGTTTCATTGTGCTGTTCCAGTGCGTTGCTTTTCTCCAAAATGGGGCAATTGGCCAAATGCTGTCCGCCCAGCAAAAGGGAGGGCACACCACTTCCCTAGGGTCCAGCCAGGGTGTGGCACTTACCGCTTCTGTTCCTGTACCATTGGCCAGAATTTAGTTCCAGGGTTGTGCCTGCTGCAGGGGAGGCTGGGAAAGGTGGTCTATATTGTCATTGGCCCAGATAAAAGTTGGGGGTTCTATTGGGAGAAAGGGAGAATGACCACAGGGATGCTAGTAGCAGTGCCTGCTTTGCTTCCTCACTAGACTGTAGTGGCTGGGAATAGCTGCCCATCACTGTGTGCCCTGGGTCTAGAACTGTAGGTTCTTGATACGTGCTTGTGGGACTAAGAACTTCCATGTTGCTGGGACTCAACAAACTGAGACCCAATTGCTTGTCAACCACCAAGACTCCCTGATAGCTGCATCTCTTCATTTCCTCCGTTGGAAGGGGCATCCAGAGGCTGAGGAATACCTTGTCATTGGAATCTCTTTGTCCCTGAGTTTCAGAAGCAAATAGTGAAGATTTGGGCAGAAGAGGATTCATGGAAAAATATATCCAAATCTCTTTGGTTCCTTGCTTTGGATAGAAAGAATTTGGATCATGAGGCCCCATGGGTGTCCTCGGGTAGCCACTTTGGAAGGCTGGGTGGGTGGTGGCTATGGCATTGTGGATGATGGACAAGCATGTGGCCTTGGTGAGGAGTGACGGGGCTCTTGGTGTTTGCAGAGGAAGCTGCCTGAACAGGACATCGCACAAGGATCCTACATTGCCCTGCCATTGACGCTGCTGGTTCTGCTTGCCGGTTACAACCATGACAAGGTAGGAAAGCCAGAGGCTTCAGGAGACGGAGGGCATGTCAGGGAGAGCGAGTCCTCACAGCTGCAGGAGTGATAGCAAAGGGATGTGCAGGGTCACAGAAATCACATTTCAGGTTCGGGACGGCCCGTGAAGGCCTCAAGTGCAGACTTAGGTCTCCTTTCAAGGCTGTAAACTTCCGTAACATCTCCTAATCCTTAAACCTGGAACACCTCCAGAGGCCAGCCCATCCCTGGGAACTCACTAGTACAGAGGCCTGCCTCGTTTGAACTGAAACCCACCCACTAGTACGTGGCAGCTGCTGATCATGTCTGAAGAAGGTGTGTTGAGAAGTGAGGCTCCGCTGTTCATCTGGCGGAAGCCTCCTCTCTGTACCCCTCTTTCTCACACTTTCTCTCTTTTCCAGCTCATTCCTTTGCTGCTGCAGTTGACGAGCCGGCTACAGGGAGTCCGCGCGCTCGGCCAGGCAGCCTCTGACAATAGCGGCCCAGAAGATGCAAAGAGACAAGCCAAGAAACAGAAGACAAGGCGGACGTGAGGAGGAAGAGGAGGAGTCTCACTTGGGACAGGCCACAGCCAGGGGTCTGGCCACCACCCGCCTGTGGGATAAAAGCCAAAAGCATGCGTCAGCTGACTTCAGCCTGTGCTGCTGGCCCCGCACCCCATGTCCCTTGTCACTGTGGCATCCTGCACCCATCCTCATCCCTCAGTAGAGCCCCTCGTGCAATGCAATGAATGGACCCTCCTGTCACTCTGCTGAACAGAATTTATTTTCTGAGTCAAATATAATTTATATTTTTGTCAAAGAAGTATTTAAGCTGTGCTGTGGTGTGAGAATGTCATTCTTGATCTTCAGCCTTCGTTTGCAAGAAGAGTTCCAGTTGACATGGTGTTTGGTTCCATGGTGAGGTACCCTAGGGATTCATCTGTTTTCTTCACTTCCCTTTGCATCTGAGATCCCTGCTGGAAACCACAGCAACCTGTATCCACTATTAGGACGTAAAAATCAATAAAATGGCCCATTCATTTGTGTTGTAGCTCATCATAGACGTATTTCTTGGATGACATGCGCGTAAGCCCCGGGGGTCTTCAGTTGAGCCACACGTAGAGCAAGTCAGAGTCCTGAGTGAAGCTGGCTGGGGCAGGAAAAACACCAGCTCAGCTGACATGATCCCCAGCAGCTTTTGGCCTCAGTGATAGAGAAATCGGAGATAGTGGGGGTTGTGGCAAATTGAAGTGTGCCCACCATGTCTAAGGGAAGCTTAGGTACTCAGCTCTGGCTCACCCCTGCTGTGCAGAAATGTGTATTCATTTTTCTAGAGAAGCCAGAAAAACAAAGATTTATGTGAAATGTTCCCAATTTTAAACGTTAGCCACAAATGCAGTGTTTTTTTTTTTTTTTTTTTTTTTTAAAAAAAAACTACACACTTTCGCCAAACAAAATGCCTCTGTTGGCCAGGTGAGGCTGAAAGGTTGCTGGCTTGCATCAGAGATCCAGAGGAAGTCACAGCATTTTAACAGCATGAACTTAATCCTCGCAGGAAGTCATTAAGTTAATTAAGTGATATTGAAGGAGGGGACACATCCATCCATCCAACATTTGTTGAGTGCCACACAGGACAGGCATAGGTATGTGAGGACGAGTAGGGTAGACAATACTCTACAGCGAGCTGGAAGAGGCCAGGGAGGCTCCGTCTGCCTCGTTCTTCATACCCCAATGCTTGGCACGTGGTGGGCATTCAGTAAGGAATGAATGAACGCATGCACACAGGAACGAATAGATGGGCACACAGCTCGTGCCCTCACAGCACATGGCCCATCACTGGGTAGAAGGCAAGTCAGTAAGTAGACAGGGGTGATGCAGTGAGCCGAGGGCCACCAGGTGGAGGAACGTGGAGGGCCACAGGAGCACAGAGCAGGGTTCTCATCCCACCAGAGAGCTTAGGGAAATTTCTGGATGTGATGCGTGAGCAGACTCCGAAAGGACAAAGAACGGAGAGAG
Organism: Symphalangus syndactylus; assembly: GCF_028878055.3. Taxonomy (NCBI): domain Eukaryota; kingdom Metazoa; phylum Chordata; class Mammalia; order Primates; family Hylobatidae; genus Symphalangus; species Symphalangus syndactylus. Next base: position 73,911,988 of record NC_072440.2, on the reverse strand, counting down.
AGAAAACAAGGCGGAAGTTCTTGTTAGGTGCCAGTGCCACCCCAGGGGGTCAGCTTGGGGGACTCCCTGGCTCTTGGGGGCCAACCGCAGAGCTGCCCTGTTCCCACCTACCAGCTAGCTTGGTGTCGGCACCGTGGAAGGAAAGTGAACAGTGTTGGAGATCTGGGACAGATGTGATATTAATACAGAATCCATTTCTTGGAGTGTTTTCCAACTCTTATTCCAAGTGGACACCCAGAAACATCTCTTTTAAATGTTAATGGAGTTTTTATTGACAGGGTGTAAAGGTTAAGAGCTTGCGAAAGATACAATTAAGTGTCAATACACTCCATCCAGTTCCGGAGGCTGCCAGTAAGTGGCAGTCTTTCCCCGTCACTGGCTGCAGGTCACCCTTGGCCTTGGTGGAACTTGTGTGGGTCATTCTCAGTCCATTTGAAAGTTGGGCCTGTTCGGTTGTGTGTAATTTTCTGTTCATCATTTTTCTGGCAATCTCAGGACAGATTGTGATTGTGAGATCATAATCCTCTTGTGAGAAGTAAACATTAATGTTACTAGATTTTTTTTTTTTTGAGACAGAGTTTCACTCTTGTGGCCCAGGCTGGAGTGCAGTGGCGTGATCTCGGCTCACTGCAACCTCTGCCTCCCGATTTCAAGCGATTTCCTGCCTCAGCCTCCCGAGTAGCTGGGATTACAGGTGCCCAACACCACGCTCGGCTAATTTTTTGTATTTTTAGTAGATACGGAGTTTCACCATGTTATCCAGGCTGGTCTTGAACTCCTTACCTCAGATGATTCACTAACCTTGGCCTCCCAAAGTGCTGGGATTACAGGCGTGAGCCACCGCACCCGGCCTGTTATTAGACTTGGAATGGGACAAAAGTCATATGAGACAGACTTGTTTGCTGAGGAATTAAAAAAAAAAAAAGGTCTAAGGTGGCGGATTCTTGGGGAACTCTGTGCACATTTCTGCCTATTAAAGTAGCCATAAAAACAACCATAAATCCTTGATGAGGACACCTCAGGAGCTTTAGGGCAGTGCCATTCTTTTTTAATTAAAAACTTTTTATTTGATTTGATTTTTCTGTAGAGACAGGGTCTCGGCTATGTTACCATGCTGGTCTTGAACTCTTGGCCTAAAGTGATCCTTCTGCCTCAACCTCTCAAAGTGCTGAGATTGTAGGCATGAGTCACCACACCTGGCCAGGGCAGTGCCATTCTAAGGCAACGGCTTCACCTCGGTCTTCTTTTCTGGGGTTACAGGAGATGGGAAGGGCCGAAGGTAGCATGAGAACGTGTGTGTGTTTGTGCATGTGTGTGCTGGTCAGATGGCTGGAGGAAGAGGCAGTCCTTCTGCTTAACTCTCATGGCCTAAATGTGAGAGACAAAGATTCAGGAAATAAGGAAAAAACAAATGAATGATTGCCTCTCTGGATCAAGCACACCAGCAGGCACAACCAGCCTTTCTTGAGCTACTGTGTACCAGGCGCTGTGCCGTGCCCTTGCATGCATGTGGACACTTCATGAGTTCATGAAGCAGGTATGCTTCCAGCCCCATTTTTCAGAGAAAGAAACTGAGGCTGAACAATCTTGCAGCTGTCAAGTGGCAGAGCAGGGGTTTGAACCCAGGTCCAAGAGTTCTTAACCACCATGTTTTCCTGCCCTTGATGTATGAAATGAGATGATGTAGTCACATGCCAGCTTGTCTAGTGATGACTCAGAGGTTTAGAGATGGATGTCACGTGGATGTTGTACAGGAGAGGCAGGCATAAGCTGTAGTAAAGTTAGGAAAGGCACAGTGACGTGGAGCACTGTGTGCAGTGGGTGGGGTCATGGCTGGGGGTGAGAATGGTGGAGGACCTTTGATTATTTCATCAGCGTTGTTTCTGTAACCAAACAGCTGCATGACCAAACCCTGAGATCTAGTTCTTTAATAGGAATAATTATTAGGCACGATTCCCTTTACTTAAAAGCTGGGGCCACCTGAAGGGAGGAGTTGGAAAGAGTTTGGGGGATAAGGTTTGCTTGGTTGCCTTCTGTTTAGGCTGATGTTCAGTGGGGGTCAAGGGCTGTGTGTCCAGTCCCTGGCATGTGGGGGGTGTTTGTGGTACACAGACAGCCTCAGGATGGCCCCCAGGGATCCACACTGCCTTTGTGTGTGGTCCTCTCTCACACTGAATCAGGCTGGCTCTGTGCGACCAGTGGGAAGTGGCGGAAGTGAGTGATGATGTGTGACTTCTCTGGCTAGGTCATAACAGGCATTGCACTTTGGCTCTTGGGAAGCCAACTGCCTTGCGTGAGGGTGCTCAGGCAGTCTCATGGGGATGGGTGAGGCCCCTGGCCCCCAGCCTGTACAGCTTGCCACCATGTCAGTGAGCCAGCTTGGAAGCGAATTTCCCAGCCCCGGTCAAGCCTTCTGATGAGTGCAGCTCCAGCTGACATCCGATTTCCACCACTCAAGAGATCCCAGGTCAGTGCTGCCCAGCTGAGCTCTTCCCAGGTTCTTTATGTCCCCCGAAAATGAGCTGTTTTAATTTTAGAAAACTTAAAAACACAGTGACAATGAAGCACGGATATACCTTACACACAGTCCCAAATCAGTAATGACTTCAAGCTATGTCCTCTCTTTTCAAGAAAGAGAAAGCAGAGAACAAAGTTCGATCTACAGTGTCTTCCCAAATTCTTGACCCACAGGATCTGTGAATAAGTTATATGACTGTATTAAGCCTCTAAGTTTTGGGGTAACTTATGCAACATTAGGTAACTGGAAGAGTGCTCAATAAATGTCTGTCACATGAATGGGCAGTGACCATGGATGCATTTCTAGTTGTGTATTAGTTAAGGCTATTTTGGTTTCAAGTAACAGAAATCCAACTCCAACTAGCTTGAGCAAAATGGGGCATTCCTCTGGTTAAGTAACGGAGAAATCCAGGAGTCTGGCTTTATGCATAGCGGGACCCAGACTCAATTTCCACCTCCCGGGCTCTGCTTCCCTTGATGCCAACTCTTTCAGGAATCAGCTTTCTGAAAGACCACTCTGGTAGAAACAGACAGGCCCATCCTTTCAACCAGGTCCAGGACTGTTTGCTCAGTCACTGCTCTCAGAGGCAGGGGCAGAGGCAGATGCCAGGCACACATCCACAGAAGTGGAGATGGCAGGAAACTGAGAGTGGAGTGTTGGAAAGCTGGCTTTTGCCTATGGGTTCTGCTTCTGACATCATCCAGCAATGTCAGGCAATGTCATTGCCCCCATCTGCAGACCCAGCAGAAGGGCAGCTTCCATCCCACCACATCACATGCCAGTCCTGGGGTGGGGGGAGGACTTACAGGCAACCTTTGCAGAATCACTGAGGCCTGGCCACACATGAGCCACGCCCATGCTCATGTGACAGGCGGCCCCTGTGCCTGAGGTGCTGTATTACCCAGAGGAATAAGTGGTCCTGGGTGGGCAAAAGCAACAGAAGAGAAGTCAGCTCCACTTCCTTCCAAAACTTGTTGAGAAGGCCTGGTCAAAATCACCCTCCAGGCTTGGTGTGGTGGCTCACGCCTGTAATCCCAGCACTTCGGGAGATTGAGACGGGCAGATCATGAGGTCAAGAGATAGAGACCATCCTGGCCAACATGGTGAAACCCCGTCTCTACTAAATATACAAAAATTAGCTAGAAGTGGTGGCAGGTGCCTGTAGTCCCAGCTACTCTGTAGGCTGAGGCAGGAGAATCACTTGAACCAGGGAGGTGGAGGTTGCAGTGAGCCGAGATCGCACCATTGCACTCTGGCCTGGCAACAGAGACTAAAAAAAAAAAAAAAAAAAAAAAAAAAATCACCCTCCATTTTTGGCTTTCTCTTTCATTAGAAAAATGATCCTGACTTTATGACCATGACCATGAAATGCCTAGAGAAGGGAGACACTCATTTTCCAGTGGGCCTACTGTATGCTGGGGTGGCGAGACTCTTCCTGCCCTGGAACTTGCTGAGGTCAGGGAAGGTATGATATGACTGTCTTCCTCTGTACTTTTTCAGTGGGGGCAGGTGTTTATGCTTGATGATACAATGGTGGAATCTTGGCTGGAATGTGAGCTTTTTTTTTTTTTTTTTTTTAGATGGGGTCTTGCTCTGTTCTCCAGGCTGGAGTACAGTGGCACCATCACAGCTTACTGCAGCCTTGATCTCCCAGAGTCAAGGGATCATCCTGCCTCAGCCTGCTGAGTAGCTGGGACTACAGGAGTGCACCACCAAGCCTGGCTAATTTTTTTTTTTTTATCTTTGTAGAGATGAGCTCTCACTAGGTTGCCCAGGCTGGTCTTGAACTCCTGAGCTCAAGCAATCCTCCCACCTTGGCCTCCCTAAGTGTTGGGATTACAGGCAAGAGTCATCACGCCCAGCCAGGATCACAGACGTTTAAATTACTCTCCTTCTGCTGCACCTTACAGCAGTAGAAGGGGTGAAATTTAAACGTCGGTGATCCTGGGGTTGTTTAAGATGCCACCCATCTATATATTCTTTCAGACGCGCAATATTTCACCGTGTGAATGAAACAGCAGCCCTTCTTAAGTGTGCTTCTTGGAATTTGAAGATTTTGTAAGATAAGATGAATGCACTGGAACAAGTGATCCTCAATTCTGTGCACAGTCTGTACCTCCGGAGACTGGCGGCTGCCCCTCCCTGTCTAGTCTTGCAAGAGAGGCAGCTGGCAAGAGGACAGAAGCCGACAGCTGCTGCATTTTCATCCTGTTTCTGCTCTTGGAGCTGAGGGGGAGAGGTGGCTAGCAGCCGCTCAGTGATCAAACTTGCAGCCTGCCTCTCTTGCTTTCTTTTCACGGACTGGAGTGGGCCTGGGTATGGAGAAAGAACATTTTGCTTCTTGCCTCTCAGAGTTTCAGGAACGCCTCACCTGAGTGGCATGCATTCACGGAATGAGTAATTATGACAGTAGAGAACTCCTCACTGTGAACTAATTACACAGATGATGTTCAAGACTTGGACTGGGCTAGTGCAGGGGTTAGCAAACTACGGCCCACTGTTTTTGTTTTATAAATAAAGTGTTATGAGCACACAGCCCTGTCCATTCATTTGTAGATTATGGCTGCTTTTGCCTGGCAGTGCCAGATGTAAGTAGTTGTGGCAAAGACCAGGTAGCCTAAAAAGCCTAAAATACTTACTATCTGGGTCTTTACAGAAAACATTTTGTTGTTGTTGTTGTTGTTTTTGAGATGGGGTCTTTCTCTGTCACCCAGGCTGGAGTGCAGTGGTGTGATCTTAGCTCACTGCAACCTCCGCCTCTTGGGTTCAAATGATTATCATGCCTCAGCCTCCCAAGTAGCTGGGATTATAGGTGCCTGCCATCTGCATTTTTAGTAGAAACAGGGCTTCACCATGTTGGCCAGGCTGGTCTCAAACCCTGACCTCAGATGATTTGCTCGCCTCAGCCTCCCAAAGTGCTGGGATTACAGCCGTGAGCCACTGCGCCTGGCCTAGAAAATGTTCTCTAACCTCTTGTCTACTGGGTGCTTTGTAAAGTTTAGTTTTTGGGGGGGGCATCATTAATTCATTCAACAAATATTAACTGAGTGTCTCCCCTGTGCTGGGTGCTGCTTGGCATACTGGGGGTTTAGTGGTGTGAGAGAGACCGGGCCTCAGCTCTCAGGAGCACAGTCCTGAAGGAGGAGGAACGGTAAACACACACATTAGAAGTTATTGGATAGTGCCAGGTGTTACGAAAAAAAGAAGTGGAACAAGGCAATGTGACAGAGGATGATTGGTGTCATGGAAGGTCTCTCTGAGGAGGCAGCATTTGAGCTGAGACCTGAGGAGGGGAAGGGCCAGTTATGCAAAGATCTGGGAGAAGAGCTGCCCAGGCAGAGGGACCATAATTGCAAAGGCCCCCAGGAGGAAATGAGCTCCGTGAGTTTCAGGAATCGCAAAGAGGCCAGGGTGGCCAGAGTCAAGTGATTGAGAGGGACAGATGAGAAAGATGGCAGGGACTGGGTCATGTGGAGGCCCTGGAAAGGAGTTTAGATTTTATTCTAATTGCAATGGAAGGCATTGGAGGGTTTAAGTAGGGAAAGGGGAGTGATCTGATGTATGTTTTTAAACACTTGCTTCTTTAAATTTTGAGGAAATTGGATTATTGGGAAGCAAGAATGAATTTAGGGCGAGAAGCAAAGAGGATGTTGCGTTGGTTTAGGAAAAAGACAGCAATGGCTTGGATTAGGGTAATGGAAAGTGGCAGGAAGTGGTGAGCTTGGGGCTATAGTTCAGAGATAGAGCAGAAAGGTCTTGCTGATGTATTTAATACAGGAGGTGAGAGAAGGGAAGAATCAATGATAAGTGAATCCTTTGTTTCTGGCTGAACCACTGAGATGTGTAGGGAAATTGAGACTTCTGTTTTGGCCATCATGGGTTTGAGATGCTTATCAGACGCCCGAGTCTGCAGCCTGGGTGAGAAATCACAGCTGGAGATGAGATGTGGTGAGCTGGAGTGTTTTTGGATGACAGATGAGGCCACGGGATTGAATAATAGGTATCCTTATGAAGACTGAGAAAAGGAGAGGGCTGGGGGCCAAGCCTTGGGACAGTGCAACCTTCAGAGGATGGGCAGGGAGGGCCCTGCCCAAGAGACAGAGAGGAAGTGGCCAGTGAGGTAGGGGGAAGTCCAGGAGAGGATGGTGTGGTGAATACCTAATGCTTTACTCATTCACTGGTGAATGACTGAATGGATGGATGGATGGATGGATGGATGGATGGATGGATGGATGGATGAATGCATGAATGTTCCTTAATAATATGGTTGGCCATGGTCCATCCATATGACTCCTATGGACACCATATTACCATTTCACACTCGTCTTCTATTTAGGAGAAATCAGATGAAACTGCCATCTTATATATAGGTCGAAAATGGTTTCCATAACCAACCACCTCACATGCTTACTGAAACTCATTAAGTAATAGATGGGGTGGGGGGCGGGAGGTTTACAGGTGGGCAAAGGAGGCAAGGCTAGAGTGATCCATGTGGCAGTGGATTAGAGTGGCAGGCATCAGTATGAACACATGTTTAGCTCAATATAGATACAGATGGCTACATACAGAAATATTTATAGATATGTGCATATACGCAGATTAGTAACACACATGTTACTAATCCTGGCTGTCAGCAAAGAGAGCCTAGAGGCAAGGATACCCCAGTAGCAACAAACCTTTGGTGCCCAGGTCTCTCTTCTCCAATAAATACCATTCTCCAATAAAAGGAACCAGGCTTCTTCAACAAATATCGATCCTAGGACCGAGGGAGGAAACAGATAAGAAGAACCTGAAGCATTTTGTAGGGTCACAGGGTGAGGAGGCGCTAAATGAAAGAAAATGAAACTGTTGCAGTGATGGGGCATCTCAGAGGGACACAGGAGCCAATGGAAAAGCTCCCGGGGTTCAAAGCCAGAACAATTTGAGCCCCGAAAAAGTAGTATTGGATTAGAATTCAAAGAATGAAATAAATACCCATGATTCCATACTGATATAAATGATCAGATAAATAAGAGAGAAGAGACAAGTCTCCCAGGCAGAAGAATTCCAGATTATTTATTTATTTATTTAAATTTAATTTTTTTTTTTTTTTTTTTTACACAGGGTTTTGCTCTGTTGCCCAGGTTGGAGTGCAGTGATGTGGTCTCGGCTTACTGTAACCTCTACCTCCAGGGTTCAAGTGATTCTCGTGCCTCAGCCTCCCGAGTAGCTGGGATCACAGGTGCGTGCCGCCATGCTTGGCTAATTTTTTTGTATTTTTAGTAGAGATGGGGTTTCACCATGTTGACCAGGCTGGTCTCAAACTCCTGACCTCAAGTGATCACCCTCCTTGGCCTCCCATTCAACTACTGGGATTACAGGTGTGAGCCACCGTGCCCGGCCCTGGGTAATTTATATAGCTATTCCATCCTCAAGGAGGTGGAGCAGACTCCCCACATCCTACATGTGGGCTGTGCATAGTGACTCTCTTCCAAAGAGTACAGTGTGAAAAAAGAGGAGAGAGTAACTTTACAGTGGAGAACACACAGACACTACCTCAGCCAGGTGATCAAAGTCAACATCAATAGTGGCAAGTCATCTTGAGAGAATGCGTGCCTGATAGAGAGTGCTGAGATGCTTCTTAAGCTCTGTGGTCCTCCTCCTCAAAGCACACACAAGCCAAGACTGAGGATGGGAAATCATCTGCCAAATCCCAGCTAAGGAACATTCTACAAAATACCTGACCAGCACTGCTCAAAATGCTCCATGTGGTACCCTGGAACAGAAAACGGACATTAAGCAAAGACTAAGGCAATCGGAATCAACTATGGACTTTAGGTGACTGGGCACGGTGGCTCGCACCTGTAACCCTAGCACTTTGGGAGGCCGAGGCCGGCGGATAGCTTGAGCCCAGGAGTTCAAGACCAGCCTGGGCGACATGGCGAAACTCCATCTCTACAAAAAAATACAATAAATTAGCCAGGCTTGGTGGTGTGCACCTGTAGTCCTAGCTACTCAGGAGGCTGAGATGGGAGGATCACTTGAGCCCGGGAAGTCAAGGCTGCGAGTGAGCCATGATCATGCCACTGTATGCCAGCATGGACAATGAGAGTGAGACCCTGTCTCAAAAAATAAACAAACAAACAAAAACAAATTGTCTGGGGATGGTGGCATGCACCTGTATTTCCAGCTACTTGGGAGGCTGAGATGGAGGATGGCTTGAGCCTGGGGAAGTCGAGGGTTGAGGCTACCGTGAACTATGATCACACCACCACACTCTGGCCTGGGTGACAGAGCAAGACACTGCCCCGCCTCCCCTCCGCCCCGCAAAAAAAAGTATGGACTTTAGTTCATGATGCATCAAACTGTGGGGTATGTGGAAACTCTCTGTACTGCTTTCACCATTTTTCTAAAACTGTTCTAAAAAAGTTTACTTAAACATTTATTTTTTTAAAAAAAGACAGTTGAGTATCAACAGTGTCATATGCTGAACTTAGCACATCTTTTTCCTGGTTCGTTTTGTGGGCATGAATGTGTATTGAGCTGTCTAAATCTTGGTTGCCCGACCTTCACTGTAGCCAATGACCTAGGTTCACAGACAAAAGGCCCAGGTTAAGGTTATGCCCAGTGGCCATAAAATAGCCCAACATCCAGATTGCACTCCTTGGTGTACCTGAAAAAGCCAAGGAATAGGACGGGCGGGGGCGGGGGGCAAACTACTGCCCATTGCCCAACTCTGGCCAGCTGTCTGTTTTATAAATAAAGTTTTATTGGAACACAGTCACACCCATTCATTTATTATCATCTATGGCTACATTTGCATGACAATGGCAGGGTTGAGTAGTTGCACCAGAGATCGTGTGGCCCACAAAATATTTATTATCTAGCACTTTACAGAAAAAGCTTGTTAACCTCCAGGACAGTGGCCACAAGTTCTGCCATCAACTCATCCCTTAGCAAGAAGGGAAAGGAATGCCCATTAAGGCACAAGTTGTTTCTTGTTGTTGTTTGTTTGTTTGTTTTTGAGATGGAGTTTCGCTCTTGTCGCCCAGGCTGGAATGCAATGGCGTGATCTTGGCTCACTGCAACTTCCGCCTCCTGGGTTCAAGCAATTCTCCTGCCTCAACCTCCCGAGCAGCTGGGATTACAGGCGCCAGCCACCACATCCAGCAAATTTTTGTATTTTTAGTAGAGACGGAGTTTCACTATGTTGGCCAGGCTGGTCTCGAACTCCTGACCGCAGGTGATCCACCTGCTTTGGCCTCCCAAAGTGCTGGGATTACAGGTGTGAGCCATCGTGCCTGGCCACAAGTTGGTCTTTTAACAACAGAGCACACAGCTGGACAAAGCCCAGTGCTCTCTTCTTTGGGGCTGAGGTGGGTCATTAATATTGAACATTTACGATGTACTTGCTCCAGGTGATTCAGTTTCATTTCTGCCGTCTCTTGTAACAGGGCTCCACGTGCACGGGTCGGGGCCGTGTGTCTGCCTCAGCTTTCTGAGGCCCCACAGCATATTGATTCTGTGAAATGTACGTTTCTTTGAAAACAGTGTCTCTTGACATGACAGGAGATCACACATCGCTTGTTTTCTGTCCCTTTCATTCCCCTCTGAACATGATAAAATCATGATCTAGCGTCGCCGAGGGACCTTAGTATCTCTTGGAAAGAAGGACTTGCCTTCTTTTTTTAATCTTCGTCAAGCTAATGAGGCCAAGTGGAAAATTTTTAGCAGCTTTGGAACCAGACAGATCGGAGTGCGAGTTCTACCCGTTATTGATGGGACCGTGTGACCCTGGGAGAGCTGCCTAGTGTCTATGAGACTGAGGCTGTTGGGCAGGAAAACGGGGATGGTCCCAGCATTATGGGGCAGTTGTGAGAATTCAGTGCAATGATGCAGTGCTCCCAGAACAGCTGGTCTAGGGCTTGGCTCATCGGACTGTCCCTTCGCAGAGGCAGCGTGGACATTCCACTGGTATCCACTGGTGTGGCTGTGCCTGTTTGGTCACAGTGTCTGTTCTGATTGGTTGGTGCTCCCGCATGTCAAGAGTTCAATGTTTTGAAAATCATCCCTGCCTAGAGATGAATTCCCCCTTCCCCTGAGGTCTAGACTGGCATAGCTGCTTTTGGAGCCTCACCTGCTGAGAGCTCACAGCTGTCCTCTAGAGAATCACCCTCAGATGGGAGCCACGTTGCCTGGGATGGGATGCCATGTCCAGTAATGGCCCAGTGATTAACTGATACAGCAACATGAATGGCTGGTCCCTGCCCCACGGTGGGGACGATCCTGTGGTGTGCTCTCTGCTGCTCGTGGGATAAGTCAAGGTGGGACTTTAAGGGACCACGTTCTCACTCTGCTCTGTCCCCTTCTGCATCCTGTAGTCCTCACCTCCCTTCTCCTGAAAGCCCCTTTCAAAAAAAACAAAAAACAAAAAAACCCCACATCCACCCAAGTCCCTGTCTGCAGCTCTGCCTCCAGGAAAGCTGGTGGAAGGCCACCAGTCTCAGCTGTTACAGATAGAGGTATTTCTGCATTTGCAGGACTGAGGTCAATCCCTGGGGACCTGGTGAGGAGGTATCTGAGGGGCAATGGAGCTGGCTTGATGGGGTCTACAGGTAGGCAGGGACCTGGTGGGGATGTGACTCAGGGATTTTTATCAAATATCTTTATCCCCTGACACATGTAAAAAAAAATGAGATCAGACTCCAGGGTTTCCTCCATGCCACACTGTGGCCGCATTGTTTGTTGTGCTATTAGCAGAAGTTGAGTTTGTAAGGAATGTACATGTGTATGTGATGTGTGAATGCAATTATCTGTGTGCACGTGCATTTGTGTATGTGTGTGTGCTGAGGATGTGAGCCCCACTTCCGGCCCAGTGCCCCTGCCCAGGCTGGCTCTGCCCTCCTGCTGCTCTGGGCCCCTCAGGCAGTGACTACCTGGTACATAGGGAAGGCATCAGGATCCCTTATTCATGGGGACTGTAGAGTGTCTCCACCATATTGGGCCTTTTGGCCTCTTGGACATGACTTGGCCTCTGCTGGCTTTAAGGGACTGCCAGAGATGCCATCTGCTCTGGGAAATGTTCTCAGCCTGGGCACAGCCCACTAACCACTGCCTGCTTGTCTGAGACTTCTCTGTCCAGGAAAACAGCCCAGCCTGGCCAGAGATGGGCATAGAGCCATATTTTGGGAAAGACTGGTTGGGGGTCAACTTGGTTTCTGGACCCGGTTCTGATTTAAGTTGCAGGGGACAGTGAGCCAGTTGCTGCCCACTGGCTCCATCCTAAGCCTTCCTAGAGGAGAGCTAGCCTCCTCCTAGGGTTGCCCAGGCTGGGCCACTTCTGCCTGGGTGATGGGTTGGGAGAAAGACGTTAATATTTGGAGCAGTGTTATATTAGTCAGCCCTCGCATTTGCAAACATTAGAAAACCAGCTCGAATTAGTGATAAAAGAAAATCTCAGCTGAATTAATTTTAAAGTAGTTTAATTGAGCAATGAACGATTCACGAACTGGGCAGATCCCGGAATCACAGCAGATTCACAGAGACGCCAGCACAGCCACGTGGTGGAAGAAGATTTATGGACAAAAGAAGGGAAATGACGTACAGAAATCAGAAGTGAAGTACAGAATGGCTGGATTATTACAAGTTGGCGTTTGCCTTATTTGAGTACAGTTTGAACACTCAGCAGTGTATGAGTGGTTGAACTATGGCCTCTGGGATTGGCCAAGACTCAGCTACTGTTACAGGCGAATACTCCTAAGTTAGGTTTTCAATCTTGTCTACCTATCAAGCTAGGTTGCAGTTTGTCCACAAGGACTCAACTATAGAATTATGACGTCCCACTCAGGCCATATTTATTTCACTTTAATACTAGCTTCAGCAACTGTCTCTCAGAGCCCAGGGCAGGGCAGGGATGCAACTGGGCTTCAGGAAACTTGAATTCATTGACTGTCCCTTCCCCATCTTATATGCAGAGCTAAGGGCTTTATAGTAATTTTCTCATTTGACTCTCAAAACAAACTGATGAGGAAACGGTCTGAGAGTAGTTAGGCAGCTTCTCAAGGTCACACAGATAGTAAATGTCATCACTCGGACTTGAACTCAGGTCTTTCTGACTCTCATATCTGTGCAACATGTCATCTCAGCCACTGTTGCCACTGTATACGTGGATAAGGGTTGGCTAAACTGCTGTAACAAATAGACCCAACTCGAATGGTGCATGTATGTACAATAGGGGCTTATTTCTTATGATATAGTTCAGGGTGGTCCCAGGTGAATAAGGATGGGTAGGTCTGCATTTTTCATAGTCATTTGGGTCCCTGCTCAGGCTCCTAGAGTCTCTGCCACCTTCCCCATGTGGCGTCCAAGGCCACCTTGGAGACAGAGCTTGGTGGAGCACATGTGATAGGATTTTTTTTTTTTTTTTTTTTTTGGGATGGAGTCTCACTCTGTTGCCAGGCTGGAGTGCAGTGGCACGATCTCGGCTCGATGCAACCTCTGCTTCCCAGGTTCAAGCAATTCTCCTGTCTCAGCCTACCGAGTAGCTGGGACTACAGGCACCTGCCACCACGCCCGGCTAATTTTTGTATTTTTAGTAGAAATGGGGTTTCATCTTGTTGGTCAGGTTGGTCTCGAACTCCTGACCTCAGGTGATCCACCCACCTCGGCCTCCCAAAGCGCTGGGATTACAGGCATAAGCCACCACTCCTGGCCATATGGTAGGATTTTATGGGCCAGACGGGAAGTGTTGCATTGCCTCTGGTCGCTTTCTGTTGAGTTGAACCCAGTCCTGTGGCTCCCCCTACTTGCAAGGTCTCCTAAATGTCTGGCCAAGCTGTCTGTCCAGGAAAAGGAAAGGACTAAATTCAAGAGGCAGCCTGCCGTCTCCAACACACATAATAAATATTTCCATGATTCCTTGCTCTCTTCTTGTCCTTGTTTGTAAGTGGTTTTCTTACTTGGAACCACAATATATATTCTAGTTTTCATGTGACTTCTTTCATTTATCATAATCTTTTTCCCGTGTGGCTCCAGTGAGTTTTCATAATGATCATGGTTACAGGCCGTGTACACCAACTGTCAGACAGCTAACTCGTTCTAGTTTTTTTTTTTTCCAATAATAAAACAATAAGCACCTTTATGCAAAAACTCTTTGCTACTCTTGAATTATTTCCTTAAATTCTCAGGAGTGGGAATGCCAAGTCTAAAGAGTGAACATTTTTACAGCTTTTGACACTTCACACCTTATTGCGCTTCAAAGAGTTTGTATCCAACAATAAAGATACTCACAGTGTTACCAGCACTGGGTGCTATCGTTTTAACAATTTAGTTGTAAAATGGTTCCTTAGTTTATTATGATAGCCTTTTTCAGGATCCCAATCCTTTAGCGTAGGAAGTGTTTGTATGTGTATATCTGGCTAAGTCATATCAACTGCAATTTAGCCTCCTTTTTTGTCTTTACCGGGGAGGACAAAATCATTTATTCACTCAACAAAAATGTAGGGAGTACCTGTTATGTGCCAGGCAGTGGTCTAGACCTGGGGATAGAGTGAACACCAAAAGACAAAGTCCTGGCCTGGCACGGTGGCTCACGCCTATAATCCCAGCACTTTTGGAGGCCGAGGTGGGTGGATCACTTCAGGTCATGAGTTTGAGACCAGCCTGGCCAACATGGCAAAACCCTGCCTCTACTAAAATTACAAAAATTAGCCGGGTGTGGTGGCACCTGCGTGTAGTCCCAGCTACTCAGGAGGCTGAGGCAAAGGAATCACTTGAACCCAGGAGGGAGAGGTTGCAGTGAGCCAAGATTGCACCACTGCATTCCAGCCTGGGTGACAGATTAAAAAAAAAAAAAAAAAGACAAAGTCCTCACTCTCATGGAACCTTATATTCTAGTGGGAAGACAAAAGTTGCTGAAGTAAGCACACAGATAAATATATGGGGTCACCTTAGTGACAAGTGCCATGAAGAAAACAGAACTGGGTGACAGGACAGTGACTGGGGAGCTATTCTGGTTTGAGGGTGGCTCTTGATACGGAAAATTCATTTCAGAGAAATTTCATCTCTTTTCAAAGATGTCTACCTTCAGAGCTCACAGCTCCATTTTGCTTTTTCGCTGCTGTTGTTGAGATAGGGCCTCACTGTGTCACCCAAGCTGGACTGCAGTGGCACGATCCTGGCTGACTGCAGCCTCAACCTCCCGTGCTCAAGTGATCCTCCCACCTCAGCCTCCCAAGTAGCTGGGACTAGAGGCACACGCCACCATGCTCAGCTAGTTTATTTATTTATTGGTAGAGATAGGGTCTTGCTATGTTGCCTAAGCTATCACACTTTTACAGGGCCTTTCTCTGATTTTTGAAAATCTTAATTCTGATCTATTAGGTGCTTGTTTTATTGTTAACTCTTAGTTCAGCTTTATTCCCCAGGTTTGGTGGTGGCGGAATCTTTCTCCCTTAAGAGGTCCTCCCCTAGCAGAGCCTGGTCTTTTGTTTAATGCTGGATGCTCAGCCCTAGTCACACTGCCAGCTACATAAAGGCTGAATGAATAAACTAAGATCCTCCACTCACCTGTGAATTCCTTGAGAATAGCCTTTGGGCTCAGTGACCATTGTGTTCTAGCCTGCCTGGCGCCAGTGCCCAGCGCATACTAGGTGCTCACTAAATGTAAGCTGAACTATTTGAAGTGTGTTCACATTCACACTTGACGTCGTTCCTTAATCCATTGCTGTTTAAGTATGGTTTGGAGACCGCCAGCCGGGACCAGCTATATAATGCATGGGGCTCAGTACAAAATAAAAATGCAGGGTCTTTAACTTCAAAAAATATTAAGGACCAAGTGCGGTGGCATGTGCCTGTAGTCCCAGCTACTTAGGAGGCTGGGGCATGGGGATTGCTTGAGCCCACGAGTGTGAGTCCAGCCTGGGCAACATAGTGAGATCCTGTCTCTAAAAAAATTTTTTTAAGTAAAATTATTAAGAATGTGAAAATAGGCCAGGGATGGTGGCTCATGCCTGTAATCCCAGCATTTTCGGAGGCCGAGGTGGGTCGATCACTTGAGGTCAGGGTTTCAAGACCAGCCTGGCCAACATGGTGAAACACCATCTCTACTAAAAATACAAAAATTAGCTGGGCATGGTGGTGGGTGCCTGTCATCTCAGCTACTCAGGAGGCTGAGGTGGGAAGATTGCTTGAGTCCAGGGAGGCTGAGGCTGCAATGAGCTAGATTATGCCATTGCACTCCAACCTGGGTGACAGAGTGAGACCTTGTCTCAAAAAAACAAAAACAAAAATTATTAAGGATGTGAACATAATGACAACAGAGGATTAAACCGGGCACGGGCCCCTTCTGAATGTTGTAGCCCACGAGACTGGCTCCACCTTGAGAGATAGGCAGGTCTCAGGGCTGGTCTCACACCTATGGAGTGAAGATCTGGCCTGGGACCCAGGGCACTTCCTAGTGATTCTTATGCCCGAGAGAGTTTGAGCACTGTCATCATCTTTCAGCCAGGGGGATGTCCTGAAGCCCTGTCAGAGAGAGAACCCTGCCTGCGATCCAGATCAGCATTTATCGTGGAATTGTTTAGCTTTTGCTGAGTAGCTTTGACAGAAGGAGCCATTGCTGAAGTGGGTCTGGGCCCACGCCCTTCATCTGCTCCACGTGTCCGATCCAGCGGCTTGCTCATTCTTCAAGGGCCTTCCTCCAGCAACAAATCCATCTATTGCCCTGGACGCACTGCAGTGACTTCTCTTTAACAGGCGGTTGGCTGTTTGAATCCCAACATAGTCTGGTGGAGACTCCTAGGAGGCAAATCCTCTGTAAGAGGTGTGGTGAGCTCCCCGTCACGAAACCGTCCAAGTCGAGGCCGGATGATCACTTGGCAGGGATGCTTCAGGAGGAGTCCAGCATTCAACGTGGAGCCAGACTATATGATTTGGAAGATCCTGCTCAATAATCATCCATGTCTCTGCCCTCCTCTTTGTGGCACCGGCATCTCGTTTCCCCTGCCCAATGCCTGTTCATCACCACAGTCTATGCATGGCCAAGGATAAGGATGAATAACACCCACCACGGTAGAATGTAAAGACCATAGTCCTGGAATCATACCCCATGCCAGTTGTGCTCTCTGCAGTCATGTGATCTCGGGCGTGTGCAGCAGATGCCCTTGTTGTCCTGCCCATATCCCTCTGGCTAGCGGTGTGCTGGAATTGGCTCGTAGCAGCCCACAAGAACCAACCATTCAATTTTCGGGAATTTTGCAAGCCAGCTGGCATACATTGGTAGCTTGAAATTGGCCATCATGGGAATATTTACACCAGAGGAATCGGGAAATTGTTCAGCTTGGGCTTCAGTCCCTTGTAACTGCGTTGAATTTTCCTAGGTGTCCTCTGCACAGTTGGGCATGTGCGGCAGAGGCTCTTGTTGTCCTGCTCATATCCGGAAACCAAATCCTTCAGTTACAAGGGACTGAAGTGCACAGGGAACACTTGTAAGCAAACCCAGAACTTAGTGACTCACAGAAGGGAGGGAGGAGCTGCATGGACCAGCGCCTTGTGGCAGGAACTAGGGACTCCGTGACACGACACCAAGATGCTTTCTATGTCTGTTCATCTGTCTCCTCTGCTGGTGCCAGCATGTCTTGGTGACTTGGCTTTACTTTGTCTCATTACAGAGGAGCTACTCTGCAGAAGAAGAAGAAACTTGGAATAAGTAAGAAAAAAGCCCTTTGTTGCACTAAAGTCCCTGACGCTTGAAGATTTAGTTGACATTGCAGCATAGTCATCCTGTCCTGACTAATCTAGAGCTTTCCCTGTATTATGTATAATCCTCTTAACTACCTTACAAAGTAGGCGTTGGTATTTTTACTTATCAAGTAAAAAAACTGGCCAGGCGCAGTGGCTCACACCTGTAATCCCAGCAGTTTTGGAAGCCTAGGTGGGCAGATCACCTGAGGAGTTCGAGACCAGCCTGGGCAACATGGCAAAATCTTGTTTCTACTAAAAATATAAAAATTAGCCAGGCATGGTGGTGCCGCCTGTAATTCCAGCTAATCGGGAGGCTGAGGCAGGAGAATCGCTTGAACCTGGGAGGTGGAGGTTGTAATGAGCTGAGATTGCACCACTGCACTCCAGCCTGGGCAACAGAGTGAGACCCTGTCTCAAAAAAAAAAAAAAAAAACCCATAAAACAAAACAAAAACTGAGGTTCACAGAGGTTGAATAACTTTCCCAAGATCAGCCAGCTAGCAAGTGGCAAAGCCAAGATTCAAACCCAAATCTGATGGATTGTGAAGCCTGCTTTCTTGCCCCACCACCGTGGGATTCTTGCGATGTAACTTAGGATCGAGGAGTAGAGGAAGAAGCCAGAGGAACTGACAAACAGAATGAAGTGAACGAGAATGTAAATTTAGCCCACCTCCTGCCAAAACTGCAACTGTGAAATGTAACGGATTACACAACGAGTCCTGAGTCCTGCGCTTTTTTCAGGCGATATTTTCAGACGAGCCATTCTGGAGCGTTTGCTAAACACCCTGGATGTGTCTTCAAAGACCCCTTTCATATTTCATCCAGGCCGGCAGAGCGGGATGACAACGCATGCTAATGCCCCTTCGTGGGAGTCCGGGAGGGCGGTTCCCTTTAGTCCCTTATTAAAGTTGCTTGCCCCCTTCTGAGGGAGTGACATTCAGCATCTGGACTAGATGTCGAAGGGCCACAGCTGGGAGGGTCGCTCTGCAACCTTGGCCAACTGGCTTCTTCCCAGTGAGGCTTCCTGGCAAATTTCCCTGGCTTTCAGATGAAATAAATGCTAGTGTCCTCGCATGCGTTCTTTCTCATGAGAACTGCTTTCACCCCCTCTTCCTTCCCTGCCATGTTGACCCCTAGTGGGGTCCTGCCTCTACCTACCATGGGTTGATTTTACCCTAAAGCCCTGAAGCCCTAGCATCCTGCCACCCTTTCCACAGGTGCCTGGCCCAGAGATTGGCACATGACCCAAACAGGGCCAGATTTTGAACTTGGAATTGGAGAGACTGTATGTGGGTCCTTGTCTGTGGTGGAGGCTGCAGGAAATGAGGCTGGAGGCTGGAGGGACCCACATCTCCTGCCAAGAGGAGGGAAGCTCACCTGCTGTGAGAAGGGAAAAGTTGGCAGAGGCAGAGATGAAGAGTCCATTTGAAACTCAAGAGCTTGGTTTCAGTTACACTTTATACTCCTGTTCTTCCAGTTACCTGTTCTTTGATTATAGTCTAATGGTGATGGCTGCAGACTCTGAGCCAGACCAAATACTTGGTTCAAATCCTGGCTCATTGACTAGGTGTGTGACAGCTGTTTATGTTTTCTATAAAATGGGATAGACAGACACTGTGGCTCACGCCTGTAATCGCAGCACTTTGGGAGGTCGAGGTGAGAGGATTGCTTGAACCCAGGAGTTCAAGACTAGCCTGGGCAATATAGTGACCCTATCTCTATGAAAAATTCAAAAAAATTCAAAAAAACCCTATCATATGAGACCCTACCTCTATGAAAAAATTAAAAAAAATTAGCCATATGTGGTGGTGTTTACCTGTGGTCTTAGCTACTCTACAGGCTGAGGCAGAAGGATTGCTTGAGCCCAGGAGGTTGAGGCTGCAGTGAGCTAGGATGACCTCACTGTACTCCAGCCTGGGTGACTGAGCAAGACCCCATCTTAAATAAATAAATAAATAAATAAATAAATAAAATGGAATGAATAAGAATACCCACCTCACAGGGTGGTTTTGAAGATTAAATGAGATACATGCAAAGTGCTGGAATAATACCTAGAAGGGATTAAATACTTCATAAATGTTTCTAACAACAACAACAGGTTATTCTATCTAATAATATTAACAAGAATTAAAGATCCTTTAGTATCCTTCCAATCAGTTGTGCTTCTATCACTTTCAACAAAAAGCATTAGGAGATGTTGGTGGGGCTGATACTCAAACCACCTCCATCATTCATTGGGTGCAGGGTCTGACTGTCAGATAAACACCACCAATGACCTGAGGGTTGACAGCTTCCCTCTGGGCAGGAAGTGAAGGCTCGTAGGGCCTTGTAAACAGGAAGAGGTGGGGCTTCTGCTTTAACTCGGGGAGGGAGACAAGGCGGCTTCCTGGGAGTTGAGAAGGTGGGGCTGGGAGCTGTGGCATAAGTGGAACCAGAGATTCAGAAAAGGAGCCTCCCTGCAGGGCTGAACAGGACAAAATAAGCAAAATGGTGGGTGTAGGTGAGGAGTAAAGGTAGAACTCCCGGGCCTGTGCTCATGCTGTTCCGTGTAACTCTAGTTTTATTATGTCTGGAGGTATCTACTCAACTTTTAACAACTGGAGCCCCAGAAGCCACCACATGTCCCCACCAGGAGGAGAGCAGAATCAGGAGTTAGAGAAGTTGATCCCAAAGTATCGTTTGAGCTCCTGAATCCAAGTGTACTTGAAGCCAGTTCTACCCCTGGACTCTTCAGATATATGAACCAATGAATTCACGATTTGCTTAACTGAGTCCAGTTGGTCTTCTGTCGCTTAAAAAGACCTGACCAATACCACCTCCAAAATAATCAAGCAAGAGGCAGGCGCCAGCTATATTTAAACATCTGAGACAATCCGTTTGAAGCTTAAAAGGAAAAGATCCCAGGGCTGTGGAATCTGAGGACATGACACCCTGGAGAATCCTTCTGGACCAAAGAGGAAGATGGATTGCCAAGCTGCAGTCAGCAGCCTCAATCCAGAGCCAGGGCTGGGGCCCAGGTGGGAAAGGAGGGACATGTACCACTAGCTGACAGTCAGGAATGGCAGAGACATAAATCAGGGCTCTAGGACAGGTACGTGTGTTTCCTTGGAGGAAGAAAGCTGCACAGACTGACAGATGAGAAGGGCCCAGCCTGAGTCTGACGGACCCTGATTATTCAGGTGTGCTTTACTTTATGTTGTGAGATTCTTGTTGAAAAGATGATGGAAAAAAGAAGTTAAGAAAACCAGTTTTAGGCTGGGCATGGTGGCTTATGCTTGTAGTCTCAGCACTTTGGGAGGCCAATGCAGGTGGATCACCTGAGGTCAGGAGTTCAAGACCAGCCTGACCAACATGGTGAAATCCTGTCTCTGCTAAACATACAAAAAATTAGCAGGGCATGGTGGCGGGTGCCTGTGCTCGGGAGGATGAGTTAGGAGGATCACTTGAGCCCACGAGGCAGAGGTTGCAGTGAGCTGAGATCGCGGCATTGCACTCCAGCCTGGTGACAGCAAAACTCCATCTCAAAATATATATATATATATATATATAAACCAGGTTTTTGGTTTGAGTGTAGTGCTATGATTTCAGCTCACTGCAACCTCCGCCTCCTGGGTTCAAGCGATTCTCCTGCCTCAGCCTCCCAAGTAGCTGGGACTACAGGCACATGCCACCATGCCTGGCTAATTTTTGTATTTTTAGTAGAGATGGGGTTTCACCATATTGGCCAGGCTGGTCTTGAACTCCTGACCTCAGGTGATCCACCTGCCTTGGCTTCCCTGAGTGCTGGGATTACAGGCGTGAGCCACCGTGCCCGGCTGAAACTCCCATTTTTAAAACCGTCCAGATCTCGCGAGAGCTGTTCACTATCATGAGAACAGTATGGGAAAGACCTGCCCCCATGATTCAGTCATTTCCCACTGGGTCTTTCCCACAACACATGGGAATTATGGGAACTACAAGATGAGATTTGGGTGGGGACACAGAGCCAAACCATATCATTCATCTTGTGTAGATGAGGGAACAGGCATACAGGGATCAGCCCAAGATTACACAGCTGGTGGATGGGAGAACTTTAACGTGAACCCTGGTCAGATTAATTCACTTTCTGTGATTTACAATGAGCACTTGACAAGTGCTTGTTGCACTGAACAGAGTGGCAGGGCTCCCTGAAGAAGACTTTATCCAGGGGGCTGCACAGAGGAAGAAGGACTTGGGGAGGAATGGGCATCTTCTGGCTTCTAGTAGAAATAAATCCAGCAATATGCCTTGAAGTTGATGATGAAAAGGCTTTTTCTGCAGATATTGCCAAACCTTGAGAATGCCCGGGGAGCTGTCCAGCATTTTGATGGAGTACACAGCCAGGCCTGTCTGGCTACTTGGTGGAGACTTATTACCCTGGTGTATCCTTAACTGCCCCTAAGATACCATAGGGACTGAACAATGTGTGCAAAATGAGATTCCAAAAGAATCAGATCTTCATTGAGAAATGCTTCTTTGAGATACTTAGCTGGATGAAGTTTGGGTCTGGGGATTGCAATCTAACCTGGAGATAGAAAAATTCATGGGTAAGACTCTACAGGAATTTGCTATTTCTTTGTGAAACTGGCCTTCAGATGAGGCTGTGATTGACCTGTACATTGTTTTAAGTCAATTTGAGTTAAGAGCAAATGTTTAAAAATTAGAAGTATTTACATTAAAAATGCTGATTTCAAGCTCCTCTTAAAAAGTCACAAGACAGGGCAAAGTGGGCCCACATTCCTACAGGACAACAAGCAGCTGAAAATGAGGAGCAGCCTCCCTCTGTAGAGAGAACCTGGGCTTTCTGGTTTACCACAGTCCCCACTACTCCCTATTGTATTATGCTGAGGCGGCTTCTCTTATTTTTGTTGCTCACTGGGCATGATAGACATTTGAGTTTGGGATCCTTATTTTAGAGTCTAGGCTAAAAGATCAGCCATTCTTGTTTATTATTATTATCATTGTTATACTTTAAGTTCTGGGATCCATGTGCAGAACGTGGAGGTTTGTTACATAGGTATACATGTGCCATGGTGGTTTGCTGCACCCATCAACCCGTCATTTACATTAGGTATTTCTCCTAATGCTATCCCTCCCATTGCCCCCCACCCCTCGACAGGCCCCAGTGTGTGATGTTCCTTTCCCTGTGCCTATCCATATGTTCTAATTGTTCAGCTCCCACTTATGAGTGAGAATATGTGGTGTTTGGTGTTCTGGTCTTGTGTTAGTTTGCTGAGAATGATGGTTTCCAGCCTCATCCATGTCCCTGCAAATGACACGAACTCATCCTTTTTTATGGCTGCATAGTATTCCATGGAGTACATGTGCCACATTTTCTTTATCCAGTCTGTCATTGATGGGCATTTGGGTTGGTTCCAAGTCTTTGCTATTGTGAATAGTGCTTCAATAAACATATGTGTGCATGTGTCTTTATAGTAGAATGATTTATAATCCTTTGGGTATATATCCAGTAATAGGATTGCTGGGTCAATGGTATTTCTGGTTCTAGATCCTTGAGGAATCACCACACTGTCTTCCACAATGGTTGTATGTAAAAGCCTTCCTATTTCTCCACATCCTCTCCAGCATCTGTTGTTTCCTGACTTTTTAATAATCACTGTTCTAGCTGGCGTGAGATGGTATCTCATTGTGGTTTTGATTTGCATTTCTCTAATGACCAGTGATGATGAGCTTTTCTTCACATGTTTGTTGGCCACATAAATGTCTTCTTTTGAGAAGTGTCTGTTCATATCCTCTGGCCACTTTTGGATGGGGTTGTTTGTTTTTTTCTTGTAAATATGTCTAAGTTCCTTGTGGATTCTGGATATTAGCCCGATGGATAGATTGCAAAACTTTTCTCCCATTCTGTAAGTTGCCTGTTCACTCTGATGATAGTTTGTTTTGCTGTGCAGAAGCTCTTTAGTTTAATTAGATCCCATTTGTCAATTTTGGCTTTTGTTGCCATTGCTTTTGGTGTTTCAGTCATGAAGCCTTTGCCCATGCCTATGTCCTGAATGCTATTACCTAGGCTTTCTTCTTGGGTTTTTATGGTTTTAGGTCTAACATTTAAGTCTTTAATCCATCTTGAGTTAATTTTTGTATCAGGTGTAAGGAAGGGGCCCAGTTTCAGTTTTCCCAACACCATTTTAAATAGGGAATCCTTTCCCATTCTTGTTTTTTATTACAACTTTTTACCTAAACATTCAATAGTTTTCACTAACTTTTTGGAAATGAGGCAGCTGAGTCTAAGTAGGTTAAATCACTTATGTGAGGTCACATGGCAGGACAGTGCTTGTTCTGCAAAGTTAAGTGTGTTTCTTTTTGTGGACCATGAGAACATCTCCAACTGCCCTTTTTGACTCGGCCACCAGGGAACTCGGCGCCATATTCTCAAATCCAGTTTGGTAACTGGCCTTCTGTCCTGTGTATCTTTGTTCTACCTTCCATCCTGCTGTGTTCTTCTGCTTTTACCTCTTATTCTAGATTATCTTTCTTTAGTCCTAATTTTAAATTTATATCCTATAATCTTGTTATATATATTTCTTGGCATCTACTGTAAGTGGGTAGTGAACGAATAAACAAAATGTGATGAATTTTAGAGGACTAAGAAGGGCCTGAGTCACACCAAGCTTCATCCTGGATAATTTGTCATTGACCCAGACTGTGGTTCTGCACTCGCCAGTAACCAGTTTTTTTTTTTTTTTTTTTTTTTGCTTTTTGCCAACCATACATTTTGCTTTCATGGTATCGAGGTGGTTTAAGCTTATGGCGTCCAGCCTGCAGTGGCCATGAAAGGTCAGTCTCCCGTCAGGAGGGGTTGGCAGACTCAGTTCTCAGATAGGCAGCAAGGATGGAGGTGGGGCAGGAGCAATTTCACTACCTGCCTGGCGTCTGGGTCTTGCTTAGAGAAATAATTCCAGGCTCTGCTGCTTTCGGCTCTGTCTCTCATGGTTCCACTGATTCCTGCAGAGATCTAGAGGGAAAATTTCCAGCTAGGAGTTTCTGGCTCGTTTCATTTTGAACATGTTTTGAGTATTCCACCTTTACCCCTCCACCCCCACTCACTACTCTATAGTCTTTTTTTTTTTTTTTTTTTTAAGAAAACAGTTTGAAAGCAAAAATAAATAAATAATTCAAAACAGAGGGGGCATTTTTATTTACTTTGGTTGTTTCAGGGTAGGGAAGGGAGCTTACACTTTTTTTGAACTCTTATTCTATACCAGCCGATGTGCTACATTCTTAGCTTAAAAGCCTGGTTCTCTTTGATTTCAGAATAACTTGGAAATAAATTATCAGACCCTGCATGCTCTGATCCTGGCTGTCTGCTCTAACTAAATCTCCCCTTCTTGCTTCCTCCAGCGACTTGTTCTCCCTTCACCTCCCAGCACAAGCTTTGCACGCGTTGCCCTCTGTCCTGTGAAGGTCCGTCCCTTCCCAGTCTCCGTGTGACTCCCTCCTTCACAACCACGGTTCTCCACTGAAATGTCCTTTGAGCGCTTCTCAGACGTCTCAATCTAAAGTAGATGATTCGGGGCTGGGTGCAGTGGCTCACGCCTGTAATCCCAGCACTTTGGGAGGCTGAGGCAGGCGGATCACCTGACATCAGGTGTTCGAGACCAGCCTGGCCAACATAGTAAAACCCCGTCTCTACTAAAAATGCAAAAATAAGCCGGGTATGTTGGTGGGTTCCTGTAATCCCAGCTACTCGGGAGGCTGAGGCAGGAGAATCGCTTGAACCTGGGAGGCGGAGGCTGCAGTGAGCTGAGATCATGCCACTGCACTCCAGCCTGGGTGACAGAGCAAAACTCTGTCTCAAAATAAATAAATAAATAAATAAATAAAATAAAGTAGATGATTCACAGAAACCTCTGTTCTTTTAGAGCACTCTTCAACACTTTTTATGCTGTTTATGTTTGATTTCTAATAAATACGTTTCTTTCACTATACCATAAGTATATTCCTTATTCTAAGTTCCATTAAGGTGGAATCACGTGTGTCTTGTTTCCTGTTATATCCCTGAGTACCTAGCACTTAGTAGGCGTTCAATAAAAATTGATTGAATGATTGAACACTCAATCCCATGATTTGAGTGTTTTTTTTTTTTTTTTTGCGACAGAGTCTTGCTCTATCACCCAGGCTGGAGTGCAGTGGTACTATCTTGACTCACTGCAATCTCCGCATCCTGGGTTCAAGCGATTTTCTTGCCTCAGCCTCCCAAGAAGCTGGGACTAACTACAGGCATGTGCCACCATGCCCAGTGATTTTTGTGTGTGTGTGTGTGTGTGTGTGTATTTTTAGCAGAGATGGGGTTTCACCGTGTTGGCCATGCTGGTCTTAAACTCCTGACCTCAGGCCATCCACCCTCCTTGGCCTCTGAAAGTGCTGGGATTACAGGTGTGAGCCACCACGCCTGGTCTTTTGTAATTATTCTAACAGCTACTACTTATTAGATGCTGACTGTATGCCAGGCACTGTGCTGATTTATTTATTTATTTGTTTCAGGGATTGGGTCTTGTTGTGTCACCATGGCTGGAGTTCAGTGGCACAATCATAGCTCGCTGAAGCTTCAAACTCCTGGGGTTAAGCAATCCTCCTGCTTCAGCTTCCCAAGTAGCTGGGATTACAGGGATGTACCATTACACTCAGCTAACTTAAAAAAATGGCTGTTTTTTTTTTTTCACAGATGGAAAAAAAAATAACAGCTACTACTTATTAGGTGCTGACTGTATGCCAGGCACTGTGCTGATTTTGTTTTTATGTTTTTTATTTTTTTAGAGTTGGGGTCTAGTTCTGTCACCATGGCTGGAGTTCAGTGGCACGATCATAGCTCACTACAGCTTTGAACTCCTGGGCTTAAGCAGTCTTCCTGCCTCAGCTTCCCAAGTAGCTGGGATTCCAGGCATGTCCTATCACACCCAGCTAATTAAAAAGACATTTTTTTTTTTGGAGAGATAGGGGTCTTGCTATGTTGCTCAGGTTAGTCTCAAACTCCTGGCTTCGAGTGATCCTCCTGCCTCCGCCTCCCAATGTGCTGGTGTTACAGGTGTGAGCCACTGCACCACTGGCCCTGTGTTGATGTTTTACGCACAGCACCTCATTTAATCCCCACCAGGATCCTGTGGGGATGGATTGGATTATCCCCCACTCCGTGGAAGAGCTTAAGGATACTCAACCTGTTGGTGATCAAGCTGGGATTTGAACTCAGGCGTTCTAATGGCAAAGCTGTGCCCCTTCCACTCTCCACCATCGTGTTCCTCTCCAGGAGAGATGTCCCTGCAGTGCTGTGACTTTGTCGTCGAACATGTGCTGAGGTACGTGAATCCTCTGGAGAAGACGGGCAAAGGAACAGGCTTTCCAGGCAGGAAGCCCCTGCAGGCGTCAGCTAGGGAAGAAGGCTGCAAGAAAGATGGTAGGAGGTATCTTGCTCCCCATAGCTGGGCTGGGAGGATGAGACGGCTGAGAGCCAGGAGCTGGGCTGGGGTTAGGATGGTATCAGCCTGCAGAGGGCTTTGGTGAACCCAGGCTTTGGGGCCAGACAAACATAGCTTCTCACCCTGCCTGATCATTTCCCCTCTGTTGGATCCTATGTTTCTGGGTCTCAGTTTCCTTATCTGTGAAATGGGGATACCATGACCTGTCCTGCCTGATTCATAGGGCGCTAAGGAGCAGACGACATAATATGTGTGCAAAAGCAGCTGTTCTTATTTGTATTACTTGTTGTCATTATCGCTATTCTCAAGCCGGCAGACTGTAATTTTTTACCTCTTTCTTTTTTTTCACCCTTGAGTTGTTTGGAAGTTATTTTTAAAAGTCTTTGAAGTGTCCTTTTCTGTATTTGGCAAAAGCAAAATGGAAATTGATAGCATTGTCACCGTCGGCATCCCCTCGCTCTGGCTGCCTGGCTGGGGGACAGCTCTGGGAAAATGTGGAGATGTCTGTTGAGGGTGGCTGGTTTGTTATTGCATGAACTTTTCTGGCGAGACCTGACCAGCTCTCTTTTAAGGCAATTTCTCGTGTTGTTGTTCCTCCTCTTTTCTTTTCCTGCCAATGTCAGGTCCTTTGTGCCATCTCCAGGCTCAGAAATCCGTGCAGCCAGAGTCGGTCCCCAGTTTGGCCACTTCCAGCTGAAAAGCTTTCCCATGCCTTCCCTTTAACTTAGAACAGCATCCGAATCCTTCATCCTGACCAAGGCCCTGTGCAGCCTGCTCCTGTCACTTGCCTCTCCATTACTCAGCTCCAAAAGTGTCACCTCCCTTGACTCCTCCAATGCCCCGCATGGCTTCCAGCCCCAGGGTCTTTGCAGGGTCTTTGCCAGGAATCCTTCTCCCCGTTTTTTTGTCATGGGTAGCTCTTTCTTACCTTTGACATCTCTGCTGAAGAGTCAACTTCACACATGGCTCTTCCCTAACCCACACTCAAAAATAAGCCTCCTTAAAGAAAAAAAGAGTCTGGGCATGGTGGCTCATGCCTGTAATTCCAGTGCTTTGGGAGACTGAGGTAAGAGGATCACTTGAGCCCAGGAGTTTGAGATCAGCCTAGGCAACACATTGAGACCCCATCTCTAAAAAAAAAAAAAAAAAAAGAAAAAAGAAAAATTAGCAAGGTGTGGTGCTGTACACCTGTAGTTCTAGCTTCCCTGGAGGCTAAGGCAAGAGGATTGCTTGAGCCCAGGAGTTCGAGGCTGCAGTGAGCAGTGATCGCACCACTGAAAACCAGACGCAGTGTCATGTACTTGTAGTCCCGGCTGCTTGGGAGGCTGAGGTGGGATCATCTCTTAAGCCTGGGAGTTTGAGGCTGCAGTGAGCCCTGATCATCCCTGTGAATAGCCATTGCACTGCAGCCTGAGTTACACAGCTATGTCTCTTAAAAAATAAATGAAAAAAAAAAGCCTTTTAAATTCAGTGTCTTGGCATAGTTAGTCCAACCTTAAGGAGTGTTACCAGATAAAAACAGGATGCCCAGTTACATTTTTTTTTTTTTTTGGAGACAGAGTCTCACTCTATCCCCCAGGCTGGAGTGCAGTGGGATGCTCTTGGCTCGCTGCAACCTCTGCCTCCCAGGTTCAAGCGATTCTGATGCCTCAGCCTCCCGAGTAGCTGGGATTACAGACGTGCACCACCAGGCCTGGCTAATTTTTGTATTTTTAGTAGAGATGGGTTTTTGTCATGTTGGCCAGTTTGGTCTTGAACTCTTGATCTCAGGTATCTGCCCCCCTTGGCCTCCCAAAGTGCCGGGATGACAGGCATGAGCCACCACGCCTGGCAAAACTTTGTAGCCCAGTTTGTTTTCTTTGTTTTTTTTTTTTTTTTTTTCAGACAGTCTCGCTCTGTCACCCAGGTTGGAGTGCAGCGGCATGATCTCGGCTCACTGCAACTTCTGCCTCCCGGGTTCAAGTGATTCCCTTGCCTCAGCCTCCCAAGTAGCTGGGAATATAGGCGCGTGCCACTGCACCCAAATTTGAACCTTAGATAAACACTGAATAATTTTCCAGTATTGCATCAGATACATACCTTGTATTTAAAGAATCATTCTTATTTCACTGGATTTAAAATTGAACTGGGTGTCGTATATTTTTACTTGTTAAGTCTGGCAACCCTACCCTCTAGAGAGAGGTGTTGAATGAATGAGTGTGAAGTCCTTAGCTTAGGGCCTGGCACTCAGTAGGTGCTAAGTAAGTGTCATCTGTCAGCATCTTCCTCCTCCTCTTTTTCCTCCTCTAGTTGCTTCTCGGAGCTAAGGTCTCCCTGCTCCTTTTTTCCTCTATGGAAATGGATGAGAAAAGGTTTTCTAACAGGGGGCCATCACCTGGATTTTTAGAATAGCATAAAATATTCTCTGCCGCAGCGTTGGAATCCGATTGTGCTGGTGTTTGGCAGGAAAATGCAGTGAGTTATCACAGAGCATTCCCTCCAGCACTGGGTCATGCAAATATTTATTGCGAGCGTTAAATAATAAATGGAACAGCCTGCCCAGTGGTAAATCTGTCATGTTTGGTTTCAGCCAGGAGTTGTCATGGCTCTGGAATCGCCGCCCGTTTCACCGCATCCACCTGCCCTCTAGAGGAGCAAGGCAAACAGCCGAGTTCTCTGGGGTGGCATCAGCGGGCTGGTGTGGAAGCCAGAGGGTTGGTGGGGAGAGTCAGCCAGGCATGGAAACTGGCAGGTATGGCAGCCCTGTGGCCCAGGAACCCAAGCCGCAGCCACACTGAGCAGGCCTGGACCCTTGAGTCCCGCCGCCACCACAGTTCTCAGGGGACACAGTCTCATTCTCCACATCTGGATTTATCTTTCTGTATTTCCCTCATTGCTCGTGTCAGCTTCACTCTGGCTGACTGGCTGGAGCTGGCAAGCTTCTGAAAGTGGAGTCAACCTTCCGACCCTTTTTCTAGGCTGAGTGGTGGGTGGAGGAATAAGACCACGTGTTGGACTCAAACTCGATGCAATGATGTTTCCCAGCCCCTGTGGCGTGCTGAGGCTCCTAGCACACATCTTCTTGTTTAACCTCAGCATTGCAACCTGAAACACAGACACGTGGGTTCTTGAGCCAGATGCCTCTGAGTCGGAATCCTATCTCTGCACTTAACAAGCAGTATGACCTTGAGTGAGCCACAGTTTTTCAGAGCCCCCGTTTCCTGATCTGTAAGGTGGGGGAGATGGTGGCGTTCGCCTTATGGGGCTGTTATGTATTAGTCCATTGAGGTGTCTTAGCCTGTTTTGTGTTGTTATAAAGTAATACTTGAGGGTGGGTAATTTATAAGAAAAGAGGTTTGTTTAGCTCATGGTTCTGCAGGCTGTACAAGAAGCATGATGCCAGCATCTGCTTCTGGTGAGACCTCAGGAAGCTTTTCCTCATCATGGAGGGTGAAAGGGGAGTAGGTGTGTCACATGGTGAGAAGGGGGCTGAGAGAGAGACAGGAAGGGTGCCAAACACTTTTTTAACAATCAGACCTTGCCGTGAACTAAAAGAGGGAGAACTCACTCATTACTCAGGGAGGGCACCAAGCTCTTCATGAGGGATCTGCTCCCATGACCCAAATACCTCTCGCCAAGTCCTGCCTCCAACATTGGGGATCACATTTCAACATGAGGTTTGGAGGGGACACACATCCAAACTATCTTATGAGGTAGTAGGATAATGTAGGTGAAGACTTGTACAGTGCCCAGGACCTGGGGACAAATGCTAGCTCTAATGGTCAGTAATGGTCCAGAGCAGAAAATAACCGCTCAGATGCACAGACATGACTGCACTAGTCAACCACGCAGGTATGAGTCCCCATCCTAGAGTATGGGGTGGTTAGAGCTCTAGCCCACAGTTATTGAGTTGTAGAACTAAGGCTCCAATCTGGGGCTTTATGGATCCCCAAATCATGCCCTTTCACCTTCCCCATATCTGCTTTATTCCTCGTAGGGTGGCAGGGAGGGTGGAGCTCATGCCTGACCTTAGCCATCATGGCCTAAGTTTGGTAGTGTCCAAACAGTGGTGAGAGGTGAAGTTGTAGGGATGCCAGGTAGGTTGTGTTTGGTTTGAAATCACTGAGAACCCAACTGGAAGTGGCGTAGATGCTAACGGAAGTTATTGTTTCTCTGCAGGGGGCCATGTGGTTAATTGATTCAGTGGCCCCATTGTGGAATGGTGGGCCTGGTTTCCTTCCACTTCTCCATTCTTCCATTCTTAGCAGCTGGCTCTTGTCCTCAGCTACACCCCATCATGGTCTCAAGATAATATGGACAAGAGAGAAGAGAGCCTTCTTCCACTTGTTCCCCGCTTGTTTTCGAGACGGGGTCTTGCTCTGTCACCCAGACTGGAGTGTAGTGGCGCAATCATAGCTCACTGCAGCCTTGAACTTCTAGGCTCAAGTGATCCTCCTTCGGTTTCCTGAGTAGCTGGGACTATAGGTGCATGTGACCACAGCCAGCTAACTTTAGAGTTTTTTCTAGAGATGAGGTCTCCCTGTGTTGCCCAGGCTGGTCTCAAACTCTGGGCCTCAAGTGATCCTCTTGCCTCAGCCTCCCGAAGCACTAGGGTTACAGATGTGAGCCACCACACCCAGCCCATCTGTCCCTTTTTATGATCATTTTCTCAGAAGCTGTCAGCTGACTTTTCCTTGATCTCATTGGTCAGAAATGCATCACGTGCCCTTTTCTAAGCCAGTTGCTGGCAAGGGGAATGGAATTACCATGATTACCTTAGATCAGTGGTTTTTTTGTTTTGTTTTGTTTTATTGAGATGGAGTCTCGCTCTGTCGCCCAGGCCAGAGTGCAGTGGTGCGATCTCGGCTCACTGCAAGCTCCGCCTCCTGGGTTCATGCCATTCTCCAGCCTCAGCCTCCCAAGTAGCTGGGACTACAGGCGCCCGCCACCACGCCCAGCTAATTTTTTGTACTTTTAGTAGAGACGGGGTTTCACCGTGTTAGCCAGAATGGTGTCGCTCTCCTGACCTCGTGATCCACCCGCCTCTGCCTCCCAAAGTGCTGGGATTACAGGCGTGAGCCACCGCGCCCGGCCAGATCAGTGGTTCTTAAAGTGAGATCCACAGGCCAGCAGCATCTGCATTGTCTGGGCACTTTTAAAAAATGCAAATTCTCAGATCCCAGCTCAGACCTACTAAATCAGAAACTCTGGGGTGGGATCTATATATGTTTTTATTTATTTATTTACTAGAATCGGGGTCTCTGTTGCCCAGGCAGGAGTACAGTGACACAATCATAGCACATTGCAGCCTCCAACTCCTGGGCTCGAGCGATCCTCCTGCCTCAGCTTCCCATGTAGCCAGGATTACAGGTGTGCATCCCCACACCCAGCTATTTTTTTTATTTTTTGTGGAGACAGGGTCTTGCTATGTTGTCCAGTCTGGTCTCAAACTCTTGGCTTAAACAATGCTCTGGTCTCAAACCCTTGGCCTCCCAAAGTGCTAGAATTACAGGCGTGAGCCACTGCGCCCGGCCTATAGTCTATGTTTAAACGTGCCCTCCAGGGGTTTCTGATGGGCACTGAGTTTGAGAACCTCTGGCTTCCTAAGATCTTTTCCTCTGAAGAGCCAGAGAATAAATATTTCGGGCTTGTGGCCACACAGTTTCTGTAGCAACCACTCTGTTCTGCTGTTGCAGTGTGAAAGCAGCTATAGATGATAATAAGTAAGTGAATGGGTTTATTTATGGAGACTGAGATTTGAATTTCATCTAATTTTTATGTGTTAGGAAATATTATTATACTTTTGATCTTTTCTAACTACTTAAAAACGTAAAAGCCATTTTCAGCTCCTGAGCCATACAAAAGCAGGTGGTGGGCCAGGTTTAGGCAATGGTTTGCCAGCCCTCCATCAGACTGCTCAAGATACATCCCCTGAAGCTGGGGAGAGCCTAATAGTCTTAAAACACAGAGAGCCCCAATTTCTTTAGAAAATTGGAATTTGGGCTGGGTGAGGTGGCTCACACCTGTAATCCCAGCACTTTGGGAGGCTGAGGTGGGAGGATGGCTTGAGCCCAGGAATTTGAGGCCAGCCTGGGCAATATAATGAGACCCCATCTTTACAAAAAATAAAAATATTAGCCGGACGTGGTGGCATGTACCTGTAGTCCCAGCTACTCAGGAGGCTGAGGCAGGAGGATCTCTTGAGCCCAGCGGTTCGAGGCTGCAGTGAGCTATGATCATGCCACTACATTGCAGCCTGGGTGACAAAGCGAGACACTGTCTCTGTCTAAAAAAAAAAAAAAAAAAAAAATTTGAGCCAGGCACGGTGGCTCATGTCTGTAATCCCAGCACTTTGGGAGGCCAAGGTGGGTGGATCACCTGAGGTCAGGAGTTCAAGACCAGCCTGGCCAACATGGCGAAACCCCATCTCTACTAAAAATACAAAAATTAGCCGGGCGTGGTGGTGGGCGCCTGTAATCCCAGCTACTCGGGAGGCTGAGGCAGGAGAATGGTGTGAACCCGGGAGGCGGAGTTTGCAGTGAGCCGAGATCATGTCACTGCACTCCAGCCTGGGCAACAGAGCGAGACTCTGTCTCAAAAATAATTTTTTAAAAAAAGGAATTTGATTTATAAGGAAGAAGGGTCAAATTGCTGTTGTTTGTCCACCTGCAGCACTTACCACGATAGGCCCACGTCCAGGTCAGCTAAGAGTCAGCTTCCTTAATATCTTGCTTTTAAAGTCTTGATTTAGTTTTATTTCTTTGGTAGTTTTTTTTCCCATAAGTTATTGGGGTGCAGGTAGTATTTTGTTACATAAGTAAGTTCTTTAGTGGTGATTTGTGAGATTTTGGTGCACCCATCTTCTGAGCACTATACATTGCACCATAATTGTACTCTTTCATCCCTCGGCCCCCTCCCACTCTTCCCCTCAAGTCCCCAAAGTCCATGGTATCATTCTTATGACTTAGGCAGATTGTTTATCTTCCCACTGAAAGGCAGTCTTCACTGTCCTGAAAAGCCTGGTTATAAGCTGTTCTCTTACCCGAAACGCTAGCTCAAATTCCCAGGTAGCATCAGAGCATAGGAAGGTAACAGGACTGGTTTCAAGCTTCCTGCACGTGATTTGTGACTCTATAAGAACAAAAATTCTATATGCCATTTGTAGATGGAGCAACAGAGTATCAAAAAGATTAGAGATGTGATGTCTAGAGCTACCTCTTAGCTTCCCAATTCTGTAATTTTATGCCACTTCCCTGGGCAACATGCTCCCTGGAGGGCCAGCAATCCTATGGCCTGGCCAAGGGCCTCCCTCTTTCCTTAGTAAAAGTTAATATTAATACTGATAAAGGGCCACGCATGGTGGCTCACGCCTGTAATCCCAGCACTTTGGGAGGCCGAAGCGGGGAGATCACCTGAGGTCAGGAGTTCGAGACCAGCCTGGCCAACATGGCGAAACCCCATCTCTACTAAATATGCAAAAATTAGCTGGGCATGGCGGCACATGCCTGTACTCCCAGCTACTCGAGAGGCTGAGGCAGGAGAATTGCTTGAACCTGGGAGGTGGAGGTTGCAGTGAGCCAAGATTGCACCACTGCACTCCAGCCTGGGTGACACAGTGAGACCCTGTTTCAAAAAAAAAAAAAAAAAGGTGGGGGGTGCTGGGCGCGGTGGCTTACATCTGTAATCCCAGCACTTTGGGAGGCTGAAGCGGGTGGATAACAAGGTCAGGAGTTTGAGACCAGCCTGGCCAATATGGTGAAACCCTGTCTCTACTAAAAATTCAAAAATTAGCTGGGCATGGTGGTGCGTGCCTGTACTCCCAGCTACTTGGGAGGCTGAGGCAGGAGAA
The DNA here is from genome assembly GCF_028878055.3 of Symphalangus syndactylus. NCBI lineage: Eukaryota > Metazoa > Chordata > Mammalia > Primates > Hylobatidae > Symphalangus > Symphalangus syndactylus. The sequence continues at coordinate 73,877,473 of NC_072440.2, read as the reverse complement.
TTGCTTGAACCCAGGAGGCAGAGGTTGCAGTGAGCCGAGAGTGCACCACTGTACTCCAGCCTGGGCGACAGAGCGAGACCCCATTTCAAAAAAAAAAAAAATACTGACAATGACAATGCTAACAGCAATAATAAATAGCTACCAAGTGTGGAGTGCTTACCTCCATCTTCTAGTCCTCACCCTTCTTTAGCCCAGGAGTTCGAGGCTGCAGTGAGCTATGATTGTGGCACTGTACTCTAGCCTGGGCAACAGAGTAAGGTCCTGTCTCTAAAAAAATAAAAGTATAAAAATAAAATAACCAAACTTTTTATTAACCTTCTACTCCCAGAGGGCCCCCTCCCTCAAATAGCTCATTAGCTAGGCCTGGTTTGCATGTCCACCCCCTCTAGGGACTGAGCCCAACTTCTGAGATAGGGGCCCTTGAAAGAACTGGGGTTCTGTTAGCAAGAAGAATTAAGACAAGAGGATGACTTTCGGTGTTGACAGTGTCTGCCCCTGTTCTTTTGAGACAGTGTCTCGCTCTGTCACCCAGGCTGGAGTGCAGTGGTGTGATCTCAGCTCACTGCAACCTCTGCCTCCTGAGTTCAAGTGATTCTCCTGCCTCAGCCTCCTGGGTAGCTGGGATTACAGGCGTGTGGCACCACACCTGGCTGATTTTTGTATTTTTAGTAGAGACGGGATTTCACCATGTTGGCCAGGCTGGTCTCGAGCTCCTGACCTCAGGTGATCCACCCGCCTCGGCCTCCTAAAGTGATGGGATTACATGGGTGAGCCACTGTGCCCAGCCTGCCACAGTTCTTTACACATTTGATCTTTAGTTTACCCAACAACCTTGTAAAAATATGATTGCTACCCATAATTTTAAAATAATCTATGTACGGGTAAGAGAGAGAAGTGATTCCCCAAAGATCATGCAGCTAATAAAGTGGAAGGGAGAACCCAGGCCCACCTGGCTCCAAAGCTCACACTCTTTCCACTAAGCTGCCTGCCTCTTTCATTGGAATAGAGGTTCTGAATCGTGAATGGTAGGAGTTGGGTGGGGTGAATTTTGACCCTTGGGTGAAATTTGAAAATGCCAGGAGACATTTTTGGTTGTCATAATTGGGAGAAAGGGTGTGATATTGGAATCTAGTGGATAGAGGCCATGGATGTTGCTAAAATTTTTATAGTGGGCCAGGCGTGGTGGTTCATGCCTGTAATCCCAATATTTTGGGAGGCCAAGGTGGGTGGATCACCTGAGGTCAGGAGTTCGAGACCACCCTGGCCAACACGGTGAAACCGCCTTTCTACTAAAAACACAAAAATTAGCCAGGCCTGGTGGTTGGTGCCTGTAATCCCAGCTACTCGGGAGGCTGAGGCAGGAGAATCACTTGAACCCGGGAGACGGAGCTTGCAGTGAGCTGAGATAGTTCCACTACGCTCCAGCCTGGGCGACAGAGCGAGACTCTGTCTCAAAAAAAAAAAATTATAGTACATAGGACAGCCCCACAACAAAGAATTATTCAGCCCAATGGTGCCAAAGTTGAGAAACCCTATATACTACAACAAGCTCTTGGAGGGCAGGGATCATGCTACCTTGTTCAATTCTGAATCCTCTATACCCTGCCTGTCCTGGCTCATTGTAAGTGCTCAGTAAGTAATGACTGAGCAACTGAACAGATGTGCTACACCAGATTCCAGAGTCAAATAATCATAGACTTGGAGAAGTGTAGGGTTATGGGGGCTGCATTATAACACTCTACCTCCCAGTGGGTGCATCCAAGCCACCAGCTTCCCCTGGATGCAGAAGGCCTGTTAGAGACATGTCTTGCGTTTGCACTTGGTCCAACACAGCCCAGCCCATGCCTCCCACTTGTGAAAAGAGGCTGACTGATGGGTGGTGATCAGGGTTGGCTGCCTTTTCATTTTTGAGATCATGGGAGCAGAGCGACCGGATGAAGAAACGCTTCTCTGAATCTACCCATTTCGAAATGGATGAATCACCAAGGAGGAAACTCAAAGATTAATGTCTCACTGCACCTTCTTCCCTTGCTCTGCTCTTTGTAGGCAGTTACTGGTGCCCCAGGGCAAAAGATAATGAAAGTTCTTCCTTGCATCAAACTACTTTCTTCAGGAGATAGAGCCAGCATTAGCCAAAGAGACGGTCTGGGCTCTGGGAGCTTGGCTTGGAGGCCCAGGACATCCAAACAGTCCTTCCCGGAGAACAGGATGGACCTGCAGTGATGAATAATTATTTTGCAATTGACAGTTCAATACCCACCAGATTCTTCATTGTATGTTTCTGTATCGTGTCAAGTTATGAGAAAGTGCAATATTCTTTAACAGCTAGGCAAGAACAATGGTTTTTGCTCGTTTCTTTGTTTGTTTGTTTGTTTTCCGCCCCCCAGAGGTCAGTTTTTGCAGTAAGAAGAGTCTCATTCTTTTTTATTTTATTTTATTTTTATTTTGAGACGGAGTCTCTCTCTGTCGCCCAGGCTGGCTGGACTGCAGCGACTGCAACCCCCACTTCTCAGGTTCAAGCAATTCTCCTGCCTCAAACTTCTGAGTAGCTGGGACTACAGGCATGCCTACGCCCTGCTAATTTATTGTATTTTTAGTAGACAGGTTTCAACATGTTGTCCAGGCTGGTCTTGAACTCCTGACCTCAAGTGAGCCACCCGCCTCACCCTCCCAAAGTGCCGGGATTACTGCCATGGGCCACTGTGCTCGCAGTCTTCAAGAAAAGTCTTGAATTTACTCTGAATGTGTCCTTGGGTTGGCACAGCCACAATCAGAATATGCATCCTGTCTATCCTCACAAACACTGGGCTTATTATCCCCAATTTGCATTTGAGGAAATGGAGCCTCAGAGAGGTTAAATAACTTGCTCAAGGTCATGTGGGCAATGAGTGGTGGAGTGGGAATTTGAACTCAGGACTGTCTGTGACCCTCCCAGCCCTGCAGTCTCCAAGTCTCCAGTACTATCTGACTCTGAAATCCATACTATTCCCTCTGCTATGTTTTTGTGGCGACTTGAACTCTTCCTTCAAAGTCTTGGCTGCTGCTATGAACTGAACGTGTACCTTGTGAAGTTGTATTTTTTCCATATTGTAATTCCATCCTTCAAAAGTAAGTCTTGTTACTGCAAGACTGTGTTTCACCCGTCCTGGGGTAGGAGTGGCTAACATGTTGGCTTGGGTCCCACAGTGAAATCTGTTCTGAGCCAGACCCTCCCAAGGGGACAGGGGACAAGCAGAAGAGATTGTAGCTGAAGTAGACATCTCCTGGGTTCCCAGAAATGTGAAGCTTAGCTCCTCTCGCGGTCGTTAAGTTGGTGCTTTCTGGTTGGCTGGGAGCTCAGCTAGGCTGTGGTCCAGGGGCCTTGGTTCCTTTGTTTGGGCCTCTCCTCTCTTCAGCTACTTGGGCTTCCTCACAGTATGGTGGCTGGGCTCTAAGACAAGGATAACCCAGTGGAAGCTCTATCACATTTTATGATGTAGCCTTGGATGTCGCACAATGTCTCTTCTATATTCTATTGGTCAAGCAATCGCGCAGTCTGGATTCAACGGTAGATGACATAGTTCTACCTTTTGATGTATCAAAAAATTCTGGGATCATGGTTTGAAACTACCAAAAAGTAGCGGCTGTACTGTTTGTTATTATTACAAAGTAGGCTGTGTGCAGTGGCTCACACCTGTAATCCTAGCACTTTGGGAGGCCAAAGTGAGAGGATCGCTTGATCCCAGGAGTTTGAGACCAGCCTGCTCAACATAATGAGACCTGGTCTCTACAAAAAAAAAAAAGAGAGAGAGAGAGAGATTAGCCAAGTGTGGTGGTGTGTTCCTCTAGTCCCAGCTACTTGGGAGGCTGAGGTGGGAGGATCACTTAAGCCCAGGAGATCGAGGTAGCAGTGAGCCATGATCATACTAGGCTGGGAGACAGAGTTAGACCTTATCTCAAAAAAAAAAAAATTAATGATAATTACTACAAATCAAGGCTAATAGTACAAAAAGAGTGATCTTTCACAGTCTATGATATAGCAGGACAGTGCTAGACGTTTCCCATCTGCTATGCCATTTATTCCTCCCCAAACCCTGGGAAGCTCAAGGAGGCATATAAACTGCCTAAACAGGGCCGTGAAGCTAGGAAGTGCTAAAGCCAGGATTTAAACCCAGGAGTCAAATGCTAAAGACTCTGCTAGACTGACCGCCTGATTCTAGAGGCTGGGGTGTGTGCTAGGTATCTGGGAGATTGGAGAGAAGCAGACAGAAATGTGTGAATGTGAGTGTGCGAATTTGCACAAGGCTGGTAGAACCTAAGGGGGCCCATGCGGGAGATGGGGAGGGGTCCCTGCCATCTGTTTCCTTCTCCTCATCCATTTCACCCTGGTCTTCTCAGCCCTCCTGTCTCCTCCATGCGCCTCCTTGGTCTCTTCCCACGGAGAGCCCCTCTCCAGCTGTTTATGGGAGATGTTGAAGGAGAAGCAAGGGCTCCGCACGACCCTGTCTCTGCCTCTTTCCTGTGCTCTGGGACATCTGAACTGTCACGTAGCCAGCTGGCAGGGAAGCCCAGTTTTCCTCTGGCTCTCCGAAGGGCCCGATTCATGGGTTAGGCTGAGATCAGATAGAGCCCTTGGGTCAGGTGGGTGGGATTCTGGCTCCCAGGGCTGCTGGCAGGTGCCATCTGGTTCTGGAGGGAGTTGAGGGGAATGGTTCCCACCTGGACAGTGTCTGAGGGACGAGCTGGTGAAGCACTGGGTGGGGAGCTGGCAAGGACGGCACAGTTACAGAGAGTGCCAGGGAGGCTTGGACAGCTGCTCGCAGGGCTCTTGGTGACTTTGCCAGGAAACTGTGTCTAGACAGCCTCTATCTGATCTCTCTTCTCATCCCACATCATCTCCCTGGTTCTTCCCTGGCCTGATGCTGTCCTGCCAGGTTGGTGCAGGGATATGTTGAACAAGGTTCAGATGTGCTGTGTGCACAGTACCAGGCTCAGCATCGTCTGAGAATGAAAAGCAGCTTCTGAAACTCAGCCCTGCCTCAGGTGCAGGGAGCTGCTGGTCTTGCCAGGAGGCTTAATGCCTGGATCAAATATGAGGGGGCTGGCTGGGCACGATGGCTCACACCTGTGATCCCAACACTTTGGGAGGCTGAGGTGATGGGAGGATTGCTTGGGGTCAGGAGTTCGAGATCAGCCTGGGCAACGTGGTGAGACTCTGTCTCTACAAAAACACTAAAATAAAAAAATTAGTCAGATGTGGTAGTGCACACCTGTGGTCCTAGCTACTGGGGAGGCTGAGATGGGATCACTTGAGCCCAGGAGTTCAAAGCTGCAGTGAGCTGTGATTGTGCCATTGCACTCCAGCCTGAATGACAGAGCCAGACCCTGCCTCCAAAAAAAAAAAAAAAGACAAATATGAGGGGGCTTCCCCAAATAGACATCTGGTGCTGTGGTCTGAATGTCATTGTTCCCCTTAAATTCGTATGTTGGAACTTAATACCCAATGTGATAGTAGTAAGAGGGAGCCCTTTAGGAAGTGACTCATTCATGAGGAATCCACCTTCATGAATGAGATTAGTGCCCCCTTTTATAAAAGGGGCTTGAGCAAGCGCCTTTGCCTCTTCTGCCATATGAGGACATGGCACCACGTATGTTGCAGAGTGAGCCCTCCTCACCAGGCACTGAATCTGCAGGTGCCTTGATCTGGGACGTCCAGAACTGTGAGCAACACATTTCTGTCATTTATAAATTACCCAGTGTAAGGTATTTTGTGATAATAGCCCCAAAATATGACACCCAGAGAGTGTGGGCCCTCCAGAGGTCATTTCTTCCAGTCCCCTGCCAGATGCTAAGCTCAGCCTGCAGCCCCAGGCTGTTGAAAATCAGAGGAGGCTGAGGTCAGGGAGGGAGGCAGGAGGCCAGCAGGCCATCAGGGAAGGGACCCCAGTGGGTTCTTGAGGAATGAGGAAGGGGCATTAAAGGGCCCAGGTAGAGGCCTGGAGTGGTGGTGGCCGTGGGGGTGTGAGAAGCTGGTTTGCATGAAGATGCAGAGAGACAAACAGAGACCCACTGGGCAGGGACAGGTGCTCAAATGCTTCCTTGCACCTGGCATACCTCCCCTGGTGAGCACTGCCAATGTCTACCCACCTGTTCTTCATCCAGGTGGGCCTCAGGTCTGCAAGGACACAGCAGGGGCAGGGGTTTAAATCCTGGCTCTGTCTCTTTTCCTCCATGTGACCTGGGGCAAGGAAATGGTCTTTATACCTCATGCGGTCTTTATGCAAGTGTCTTAGGTGATGGGGGATGAGAAAGTGCCTTGTAATCAATAAAGACAGATTTATTACAATAATACAAAGTTATTGATTTGTAATCAGTAAAGGCAGATTAACCATACCATTTTTTTTTGAAATAGGGTCTTGCTTTGTCTCCCAGGCTGGAGTACAGTGTCATGATCATAGCTCACTGCAGCCTCAAACTCCTGGGCTCAAACTATCCTTCCACCTCAGTCTCCCGAGTAGCTGGAACTACAGGCACACATCATCATGCTCAGCTAATTTTTATTTTTATAGAGATGGGGATCTCACTATGTTGCCCAGGCTGGTCTTGAACTCCTGGCCTCCAGCAATCCTCCCATCCCAGTCTCGCAAAGTGCTGGGTTTACAGGCGTGAGCTACTGCACCCAGACAGAATCAACCATATCTTTTGAGCATCTGTGCTGTGCCTGGCACCAGGACCAATTGCTGGGGGTCAACAGAACAGTTTCAGGTGGGTGGTGGATGGAATGGGCTTGTGGGCTCACAGCTAGAGCTTAGGCCCCCTCAGCTACTCCTCTGGGCAGGAGTGAGCAGTGCTCACCCTACCCCAGGCTTAGGCCACGTTGTGATGTGGGGTTCCTCTTCGGGCACATCTGCTAACCCTGGAATGATTGAAGCTATTTCGTGAGTGCTGTGCCCTCTCTGCTGAGACACAATCCCTGTCTGCCACACCTCCAACACATCATTTGCCCCTGGAGTTTAACTATACTTTGGTGAAGAGTGGCAGAGGCCAGAGGGACCCCAGGGGTGGACATGCTTGATGGGCAACCCCAGGAGAAAGAACAGGGATGGGGAAGGAGATGCTTCCCACTGAAGACCCCATGCACTCTGCAGCTTACAATGCTCCTAGAACCCCAATGCTGGTTTATAAACTCTCTTGTCCAATTGCTGAGGGTCAACTGGGAGCCTTGGTGGGTCCCGCCCCTCCCCCAGGCTGTCCCACTGTCAGGCGAGAATGAGGCTTATTTCTGCTCATCCACCAAGTTTATCTGTTTCCAACTGTTCATTTTTTTTTCCACCCATCTATCTGCCTGTCCATCCATCTTTCCATCACCTCCTGTCCTTAGGCTTAGGAAATTTCCTGTTGGGAGGGGAACTTTTTTTGCAGACAAGGAGGCTGAGCCCCAAAAGCTGAGTATTTCCCAGCATAAATATCTGAGCCCTGTTCCCTGGGCAGGTCCTGTATTGGGGATTCAGAGTTGAATTGGAGTTGTCTCAGCCTGTGAAGGAAAGAGACCTATCAACAGGGGGTGACAAGGAGGGTTTGTAGCCAGGTGTGGTGGTGCACACTTGTAGTTCTAGCTAATTGGGAAGCTGAGCAGGGAGGATTGCTTAAGCCCAGGAGTTTGAGACCAGCCTGGGCAACATAGTGAGATGGCCCCATTTCTACAAGCATTGTAAAAACTAGCCACGCATGGTGACACATGCCAGTAGTTCGAGCTAATCGGTAGGCTGAGGCAGGAGGATCCTTGGAGCCTAGGGGTTCGAGGCTGCAGTGAGCTAGGATTGTGCCACTGCCTTACAGCCTGGGTGACAGAGCAATACTCTATCTCTAATAATAATAATAAATAAAATTTAACTTAAGAAACGAGAGTTTAGAAACCAGCATCGGGGTTCTAGGAGCATTGTAAGCTGCAGAGTGCATGGGGTCTTCAGTGGGAAGCATCTCCTTCCCCACCCCTGTTCTCTCTCCTGGGGTTGCCCATCAAGCTAATGGCATGGCCACCCCTGGGGTCCCTCTGGCCTCTGCCACTCTTCACCAAAGTACAGTTAAACTCTGAGGGCAAAGGACGTGCTGGGGGTGTGGCAGACAGAGATTGTGTCTTGGCACCCAGGAGTGTTGACAGGTGCTGAGTTTCTATCTCAACGTTTGCTTGTGCCTTCCAGGTTTGCACCCTTGTCTTTGGGGTTGCCAAAGTGTAGACTACAGAACAGAGGGAGTGAGGTGTTTGGATTGTTAAGTGCTCCTATGGAAATTACTGCGTCTGCTAGTTACTGCGCTCTGAACATCTGCTCACTGTTCTTCAGCCTCTAGAGTCAGGGCTGGTGGGCATTATTAAACAGCAAGGGTAATGTTTCTTTTCCCCTCCACCCCCTCTTTGTCTCCCTTGTAGGTCTCCCTCACTTCTCTAGGGGTGCTCACACTGCCTGTAAACAATTTAACCCATCTGTCATCACTTAAGCTGTGATACTTCATGAGTATTTGCAAATACCTATGAGTATTTGCATTAAAAAATGCGTGAATGAAGGCGGGTCATTGGGTTCCAGTTGCGGAAACTGACCCTGATCTGCAAACTGGGCAAAGCATTGATGATTGACTCATTGATTGGTAGGGTCTTGCTCTGTGGCCCAGGCTGGAGTGCAGTGGCACAGGTATAGCTCACTGCAGTCTCAAACTCCTGACCTCCCAAAGCTCTGGGATTGTAGATAGGCAGGAGCCACCACATCTGGCCATATTGATATTTCTTATTGGGTGCCTGCCATTCTTAATTTATTTTGATTGAAATGATTGATCAATACCCTTGACTGTCCTTCTATTTTGCAACCAAGACACTGTGTTCTATCAACCGTCTCTATAGCTCCCTGTGAGTCAGGGTGCTTGGCTTCTACTCCAACCTTGCCCTTAGAATAATTGCACTGTTGCTTCTGATGACTAAGGGCCACCACCCAGCCTCTGTTCATTTGCGATTCCATTGTCCTCAATGCTACCAGGGCGCCCACTTCTACAACAGAAGCTCCCACCTCCTCTCATCTTGCAGAAGACAGCCACCAGTGAGCATGCCAGTTGTGCAGGGACCCCCATTAGCACATTCCTTCTTACTTTGCTAAATGGGTGTATATTAGGCCATTATTGCATTGCTATAAGGAAATACCCGAGGCTGGGTAATTTGCAAGGAAAAAAGCTTTATTTTGGGCCACTATTCTGCAGGCTGTCCAAGAAGTGTGGTACTGGCATCTGCTTCTGGTGAGGTCCCAGGAAACTTGCAATCATGGCAGAAGGTGAAGGAGAACCAGCATGTCACATGGTGACAGCGGAAGCAAGAGAGAGAGAGGGGAAGTTCCAGACTCTTTTGAACAACCAGATATCCAGTGAACTGAGAACTCAATCATCACCAAGTGGGTGGTGCTAAGCCATTCATGAGGGATCCACCCCCATAATCCAATACTTCCTGTCAGACCCCACCACCAACATTGGGGATCAAATTTCAACATGAGATTTGGAGGGGACAAACATCTAAACCATATCAAGGTGTCCTGTTGGTTTTCCCATGCAACATAATCTATTAGTGGGTTTTCTGGGCTTATACAGTATATCCACTCTAATATATCCACTTTGCTGGGCCTTGGCTTCTTTCCACCACTGTCTGCCATTGCTGTTCCAGAGTTTCCACTGCACTTACTATGACCCATCACTTTTCCCCTGGCTTTGGACACCACTGTGAGCAGCAGGTTTGTCCTATATCCTTGCTAGTTTATGAAGTCTTGTATCATGGGAGAATGCCCCATTCTGATAACTTCTCCTTTTGACAATATTATGTTCCACCTTCCAAGATCCAACACCCTCAGGGAGTGGTCCCATATATACGCTTCTGACTCCTGCAAAGTACATGTTGGCTGAGTGCTGCAGCAATTTTTTATTTTTATTTTTTGAGACACGGTCTAGCTCTGTCACCCAGGCTGGAGTACAGTGGCATGATCTCGGCTCACTGCAACCCCCACCTCCCAGATCAAGCGATTCTCCCACTTCAGCCTCCCAAGTAGCTGGGATTACAGGCGCACACCACCACGCCTAACTCATTTTTGTATTTTTAGTAGAAATCGGGTTTCTCCATGTTGGCCAGACTGTTCTGTAACTCCTGACCTCAGGTTATGCACCACCTTGGCCTTCCAAAGTGCTGGAATTACAGGCGTGAGCCACCACACCCCGCCTGCAATTTTTTGAGAGTCCCTTTCTTCTCTTGGCATGCCAAAAACGTTCCCCAGCTAGGTTATATTTTGACTGTTGTATGGGGGTCTGGTGGCCAGGAGGTGAGATGAGGATAAATCTTAAGGGGGGTACCTTTGGTCTTATAAGATGGAGTCCTGAGCATCATCTTAGGCAAGGCAGGGGGCGTCTACCCTTAATAGAGAGGAATGGGTTACCTTAATAGGGAGGAATGCAGGACCAGGAGCCCAGGGGGACCCGGGTTCCAAGAGTCTTGAGTGAGTCGATCCAGATACCCCCTTTCCAAGTCTCAGTCTCCTTCCCAACTTAGGGATGTGACCTTGGCATTGTAGATTTGCTGGAGTTGAGAATTCAGCCTTCTCCAGAGTTCCGCTACCTTTCTTACCAAGACCTGGGCTTGGCCTGCAGCTTTTTTAACCTTCCTGTTGCAGGCGACTGAGTATCTATTTGCTGCTAAGGAGGCCCTCTGGTTTTCTCACGTAGTCTGTTGGTGATTAATCATTCTCAGGCATTTATTGTCCTTCTCCATTGCGTTGAAAACACCCAGAAACAGCCATTAGATTTCATTATTCTTACACCACTCTTCATGGCCTGGACTAGGGTGAGGACAGTCACGCACATGGGGCGAAAAATTTAAGGAGGTGCCCACAGGTGCATGTAAGTGCAGAGTCTGAACTTGCATGACCTTGATAATGACTGCCTCCTTGTATTTTAAGCAGTGTGAAAATGGACTAATACAGCACTCTTTCATAGGAGCATCACCCCAGCAAACTTCCCGCAGGCAAGCCTCCATCTCAGAGTCTGTTTCCCAGGAACCCAACCTGAGAGCATTGATACCAAGTGTGGTCCCAGGATCAGACTCAAAAATGTGTTTTGGGGCTGGTTTGAAGCAATTCACTTGCTCCCCCCTAGTCCTGGCCCTAATACTGCTTCTCCTGAAGCTCTCAAACTCTTGAGTGATTACGTCCACCCTTCCACCAGCACCCCACCCCCAATCACCGCTACTGAATAGGTTAACAATTGCACCAGTACAGCAGGTCAAGAGAGATTAGAATTCCCCTTCCACCAATGATGGGCTCTAACTGCCAGGCAGTGGGAGAACCAGCTCCAAAACATATTTTCGAGTCTGATCCTGGGAACACCTTTGGTATCAGTGATCTTAGGTTGGGCTCCTGGGAAACAGACTCTGAGATGGAGACTTGCCTGTGGGAAGTTTGCTGGGGTGGTGCTCCTATGAAAGAGTGTTGTGTTAGTCTGTTTTCACACTGCTGATAAAGACATACCTGAGACTGGGTAATTGATAATGAAAATGAGGTTTAATGGACTCACAGTTCCATGTGTCTAGGGAGGCCTCACAATCATGGGTGGTAGGTGAAAGGCACGTCTCACATGGTGGCAGACAAGAGAAGAGAACTTGTGCAGGGAAACTCCCCTTTATAAAACCATCAGATCTCGTGAGACTTATTCATGATCGTGAGAACAACATGGGAAAGACCTGCCTCCGTGATTTAATTGCCTCCCACTGGGTCCCTCCCACAGCATGTGGGAATTGTGGGAGCTACAATTCAAGATGAGATTTGGCTGGGGACACAGCGAAACCATATCAAGTGCAGATTAGGTAAAGGGAGAAGTTGAACCATGACTAGGTGAGGTAGAGTACTCAGCTGATCCCATTCGGAGCTCTGAGGCTGGAAAAGCCCTGCAACCTTGCTCCAAGTTGAGGCTTGTGTGCCAGGCCTTTGTATTGGACATCAAGCAGTCATGAGATATGGACTGTGCCCTAGGGGTGTAACTTTGGGTGAGGCAACTCCCTTTGGTCAAAAGCAGTTTCTGGGGAGGACTCAGCAGTGAGCCAACACCCCTGGCAGCTGGGAACTGATCTGTGCAGAACAGCAGGGCAGCCACCCACTTTTCGAAGTCACTGGTCTATAAAATATCAAATGAACTAGAGGTGGGTCTCTGGTTCATGTGTCCTTTCTCCTACAATGGCCCCATGTTCCACATGGTCTTAGTGGGGGCTGCTGTGTTCCTCCATCTTGACCCCTGGCCAAAGTTGTTAGCTAAGAGGGAGATACCTCAGTGAAGCTGGGCTTATTATGAATTATGATACCTGTCTTTATGGCCACAGGTGATTGGTCTAGTGATAGGCACCTGTAGTAAACTGCTGCAATCAGGGTTTTCCTAGGTACAACAGAAAATATTAATCAGTCGCTTCTCTGATGATAAGGGAACCACAACATGGAACTCAGGAACTTTGGTGGCTGGGGAGGAGGTCAATCTGCAGTGGAAGAGATGAATCTGATGTGCAGAGGGAAACAGAGATGAAAGACAGGGACTTATGAGGTCTGGTGACCTCCAGGGTCCTGGTTCCAGCTGTTCCTGAAGCCAAATCTCTTCTCCATCTTTCCTGTGATTTGGTTGTTTAATCCTTCCTTTAGCTTCATTTTAATAAATTCTCCATTTTGTTTAAGTCAGCTTGCATTGAGGTCTTGTCAACAGCAACCAAGTGAATCCCAACACATACAAAGCTGTAAAGAGTGGTCTTTTGAATGTGGCTTGGTGGATTGTAATGGTCCCTTTCGTCATCCCCATGAAGTTCCATCGTAAGAAATCCCTCTAAGGTGTGGCTTTAGAGGTTGCAAGCTGAGGACCCAAGGGCTGTTTCCAGCCCTCAAATGTACTTTGTTTGTTTGATATAGTGTTTTGAAAATCCAGTTGCAATCATTAACCAGACCTGGCTAATCTGCAAAATTTTTTGTAGAGATGAAGGTCTCCCTGTGTTGCCCAGGCTGGTCTTGAGCTCCCAGGCTCAAGTGATCCTCTCACCGTGATCTCCTAAAGTACTGAGATTACAGGCAGGGCCGGGATTTCTAAAAACCAAACTCCAAGTAAAATACAATACAAATTTAACTCGTGACCTTGCTAGATCTCTTCTGTAACAAGGGATTAATTGGGAAGGAGAGAGACTCTAAGAATTAGAATGTGGAAATTTGGGCAGATTTTGGTAAATCTGAATACCTTGAACTCCAGATTTCATCTCCCTAGTCATCAATAGCAGCTCTTTTCCATACTGGAGATCAATCTTCTTTTGCCTCAAGACTTTAATTAACTCACCTGAGGCTGCTGCCTTGAGGGGACTGTTGATTTTACTCCCATCTTTTATTATTTTCAGAACCATAACATCCCGGCAGACCCTCAGGTAATGACGACCAAAGCTGATCTGGGAGGAGGCATCCAAACAATTGCAAGACCTTTGCCAATCTGTAATGTCGGAATCCTGGGGAATATGTGAAGGAATGAATTTCAGGCTGCGAGACCAGGGCAGAAGGAACATAATGTTGAACAAACAGAATTGATGAAGATGGAAGCACTGGCTGAAGAGCCTGGCTTCAATCTGTCAGATGGAGCAGCTGGGGGCAGCTCTCATAGCTCACTGGGTGCTGCAACCCCAACCTGGGGCCCGTGGTCCATTAAATGCAGTCAGGATGCAGGCATTTACCTTGCTATATTATAGAGGAGGGGATCCAAGGCTTAGGCAGATAGGAACGTTGAAGTGTATTTATGGTGCACAACCTGCTCAGCCTTCCCGGGGGATGATACAGAGGATGCTGTCTTCATTAAGCCTTTTTAAAAATACTTTGGTGTGATGAGACACAGTGAGGCCTATTGGGGATGGAGAAACCTAGTTCCAGTCGGTCACCCGGGGACAGGGAGCTTCACTATGGTGCAGATGTGCAGCTGCACAGAGACAAAAATATTATGTAATGAGCATGCGGAATGCCTGCTCAGAGTGAATTGTTGTTAGAACAAGTTTATAACAAGACATAATTTATAACGATGTGCAAACACTTGCTGGCTGCTAGATGAAATACACAGTTAGCCTGTAAAATATCTTACCAAAACCAGTTCAACAGGAAATAGAGGCTGAGCGCGTTGGCTCACGCCTGTAATCCAGCACTTTGGGAGGCCAAGGTGGGCAGATCGTTGTCCCAGGAGTTCAAGACCAACCTGGGCGACATAGTGAGACTCTGTCTCTACAACAAAGAAAACCCCTCAAAAAACAAATAAATAGTCAGGCTTGGTGACGTGTACCTGTAGTATCAACTACCCAGGAGGCTGAGATGGGAGGATTGCTCGAGCCTGGGAGGTAAAGGCTGCAGTGAGCCATGATCATGCTTTTGTATTCCAGCCTGGGTGACAGAGCAATACCCTATTTCTTAAACAAACAAAACAAAAGGAAGTAGAAATGCTAGTAAGAAAGAAAAAAGATGAGAATGTTTCTGATGTTTATTTTAACCTGATGCCCAATTTAATACTAAGCTTTGGAAACCCACGTGGAAGTTGACTGAAGGCAGAGACAGGCCCAGCATCTTGGAGTGGCATTTGCCTGGGACACAGAACCTTGAGAGGTGAATGCCAGCAGACATGTAGAAAAAGAAAGAGTGTTTTCAGAAAGCAACAAGTCTCCTTTTAAATCGTAAAATACTAAAGAATGGAATAATTATAGAAAAAGTGGAAAAGCATATTTAATAATTAATCACTTATAAATGCATCAGGCCTGGACAGTTTAACAGGCAAGCTCTTTTGTTTTTAAGTTCATTTAAAATGTTAAGTTCTTACAAGGCAGATTACTTTTTAAGTAACAGATAACCCTCATGTTATTTAAATAATACCAATGGAAAGATAAAGATGGAAGGAAAATCCCCCAATTCATTCCATGCAGCTATCATATCTTAAAATGTGGGATGAAAGCACACAAGGCCCTTTAGGAAGAAAACCCAAGATCAAGAGGATGAAGGTTTTCTGTTTTCTAATCAGAAACAGCTTGCAGGCTAGAGCTTAAAACTAGAGAAAAGCTTCAAAGCCAAGAGTGTCGCTTTACCTGAACTTAAACTCCTGTCTCCCAGAAAAAAAAAAAAAAGAGCTCTGCTGATATTAATAAACACGCTAATTTACTCATTGTTGCACATATTAAGTCTCTTTGAAAAGTTTAATTATTTCAAATACATGTGATACATTGCTGAGGCTAAATGACATAATTCATGAAAATTGATGATGGCTCAAAAATTAGTCAGTATACATAAATGATTCAACAGTAAGCTTAGCAGATCTCTACAAAATGCATGCTATTCATAAAGTGTGAAACCTCAGTAGATAACTGCAGCATTAAGGGATTTCTGCTGTTTTCTTTTTACAGTACCAGAATTTTTGAATATATGGTATTTGACAGCTTTTTAAATCTTGAAATCTAAGTGTAAAACAATTCTTTTTATTTATTTTTCTTTTTCCCTTTTTATTTTTTAGTGACAGGGATTTGCTCTGTTGCTCAGGCTGGAGAGCAGTGGTGTGATCACAGCTTACTGTAGCCTTGAACTTCTTTTTTTTTTTTTTTAAATTTGAGACAGAGTCTTGCTCTGCTGCCCAGGCTGGAGTGCAGTGGTGCAATCTTGGCTCACAGCTAATCTCTGCCTCGCCTCCTGGGTTCAAGTGATTCTCCTGCCTCAGCCTCCTGAGTACCTGGGATTACAGGCACATGCCACCACACCTGGCTAATTTTTGTGTTTTTAGTAGAGACGGGGCTTCACCATGTTGGCCAGGCTGGTCTCGAACTCCTGATCTCAGGTGATCCGCCCGCCTCAGCCTCCCAAAGTGCTGGGACTACACGTGTGAGCCACTGTGCTCAGCCTGTAGCCTTGAACTTCTGGGCTCGAGTGATCCTCCTGCCTCAGCCTTCCCAGTAGCTGGCACTAGGAAAGGAGACCACCACTTTTCCTGCTGCCCTCCTCTCCCCACTTTTGCCTAGTTTATAAGACAGGAGAAAAGGGAGAAAGCAAAATTTGGAAAGAAACAGAAGTAAGATAAATAGCCAGACAACCTTGGCACCACCACCCGGCCCTAGGCGTTAAAATAATAACAATAATAACAATAATAATAATAATATCAACCCCTCACCTAAACTACTTGTGTTATCTGTACATTCCAGACATCGTATAAAGTAGAATTACAAAAATTTCTGTTCTGTTAGCTGATGCATGTAGCCCCCAGTCACATTCCCCACGCTTGCTCGATCTATCATGACCCTTTCACGTGGACCCCTTAGAGTTGTTAGCCCTTAAAAGGGCCAAAAATTTCTTTTTCAGGGAGCTCAGCTCTTAAGATGCAAGTCTACTGAAGCTCTTGGCTGAATAAAGCCTCCTTCCTTCTTTAATCTGGTGTCTGAGGAGTTTTGTCTGCAGCTTGTCCTGCTACAGCACTAAGGTGCACACCACCATGCCTGGCTAATTAAAAAAGTTTTTTGGTTGCCCAGGTTGGTCTCAAACTCCTGGGCTCAAGCAATCCTCTCACTTCAGCCTCCTGAGTAGCTGGGACTACAGGCTCACACCAACATGCCTGGTAGCAATGTTTTTTATTATATTATTTTTGTTTTTAACTCCCCTCACCATGTTCTGCAAATCTGATAAAGGTAGTATAAAACAGGATTTGTAGACTAACCTTACTTATAAGTGCAGACACAAAACCATCAATAAAATATTGGAAAATCAAATCTGGTAATATTTTAAAGGAATCTGACCAGGTAGAATTCATTTCAACAATGCCAACTTAGGACATCTATCAGCACAATAAATTGCAGGAAAATCCCTGTAAAGGAATCCCATAGCATTAGATGTCCCCCTGTAACCCAGGGCAGTTGTCTCCCTCATGGTTTTGGGGTTTCAAGGGATTGTCCCAATGCTGAGGCTTCCATGTCACCACACTGGGAATTGTCAAAGCAAAAACTGCACCAGACACAATTAACAGGTAGGGAAGACTTTATTCAAAACTACTGCAATAGAGGAGAGAGACCAGAACTAAGTCTGACCTCAACTCTGTGGAAAGAAGGGTGGGAGGGTGTTTCAGCACCGGGTTGAGAGGGAGATCATGGGCCATTTCTGTTTGCCAACTGGCTTTACCCAAAGGAAAAGTAAATTTTCTCATATCTTTACAACAGGGGGTAGTTTTCCAACTGCCCACCAAAGTTAGGCTCCTACCCTCCCATGGAACAGAGAAATAGGGGATATATTCCTCGGTGATTACCAAACTTTGAAGGGATGGCTCCTTGGGAAAGACAGTCCTGGGTTGTAAACCTAGCAAGAGGCTTATTTATTTATTTATTTATTATTATTTTTGAGACAGAATCTCGCTCTGTCTCCCAGGCTGGAGTGCCATGGCGCAGTCTTGGCTCAATGCAACCTCCGCCTCCTGGGTTCAAGCGATTCTCCTGCCTCGGCCTCCTGAGTAGCTGGGATTACAGACACGCACCACTATGCCCGGCTAATTTTTGTATTTTTAGTAGAGACGGGGTTTCACCATGTTGGCCAGGCTGATCTCAAACTCCTGACCTCAGGTGATCCGCCTGCCTCAGCCTCCCGAACTACTGGAATTACAGGCGTGAGCCACTGTGCCTGGCCAGCAAGAGGCTTTTGAAAAGATTCACCGACATCTCAAAGGGACAGAGAAATCATTTTCAATGACAAGTTTTCTAAAGAAAATGCTCTAAAATAAGGGAGGTCAGGGCCTAGAGTCAGTGAGAAGCCGTCTAAAGTCAAACCAAGCTGAGGGGAACATTAAGGGCATTTTGGTTGGAGCTTTCTGTGACCCGCCAGTGGTGCCCAACCACAGGAGCCTTCTGGTGTGGTCTTAGTGTGAGGCTCATTTTATTAAAGTGCCTCACGTGGCCACTTGGAGATGGAGGCAGAAACATTCCCCTGGGCATAGACCCTTGAGAGGTGAATGCCTGCTGTCATGAGCAGCATATTTTTTTAGTAAGATCAAGAGGACTTTTCAGGAAGCAATGCTAAGTCTCTCGAATGGTGAAGCATTTGGCATTCCCTATGCAATCTCTCTGAAGACAGGTGTGTGCAACACCAAGAATTTGTCAACATTGTTTTGAACTTTCTGGCAATTGTGATTGAATAGGAATAACATGTAAAATAAGTATTAAAAATAAGAGACAAAGCTCATAATTTGAAGAAGATATGCTTGTATGTCTAGAAAGCATGTAAGATTTAAATAAGAATTATTCAACAAACAAGACTTCGAGAAGGAGCTGAGTAGAAACTCATACAAATACCAGTAGCTTTTCGTTGCACTAATAATAGTGCAATAAAATAGGTTGGGAAGACATTGGCCACAAAAGACAAAAATGAGGAAAGCAAGCAAGCAAGCAAGCAAGAAAAAGAAACGAAGGAAAAAGAAGGAAAGAAACAAAGGAAGGAAGGAAGAAAGAAGAGGAGTAGGAGGAGGGGAAGGAAGGAAGGAAGGAACGAAGGAAGGAAGGAAAGAAAGAAGGAAGGAAGGAAGGAAGGAAGGAAGGAAAGAAGGAAGGAAGGAGGGGAGGAAAAGAAAAGAAAGAAAGAAAAAGAAAGAGAGAGGTGGGAGGAAGGTGGAAGAGAGGAGAGAGAGAGAGAAGGTAGGCTGGTGCTGAAATCTTAAAAACCTGGAGATAAATCTAATAAGAACCTAGGAAAAAGCTTTTAAAATTTGCCGAAGTAAAATTCCCAAAATAAGTGGAAATCCATAATTATTGGATCAAAAGAGCCAGTATTACAAAGTTGTCAAAACTGTCAGATCTTCCCAAATTAAGAATTAAATTTAGCGCAATTCCAATAAAAATTCTAAGAGGACATTTTTATGACTTGATAAATTGATTCTAACAATAATTTGGAGGAATAATAGCATAATCACGTCCAATAGAATGTTGAAAAGGAAGACTAATGAGTGAGGATGCCAAATATGAAAACACTCCATAAGTTATAGCAATTGGAAAAGCATGACATAGTCATAGGAATAGAGAAGTGTTCAGAGGAACAAATAAAAATTGTCTTAGTTAGCTCTCACTACACATTGAACCTAAGACCCCATGATACCAAAAGCATCAGAAGTTTCTTCTTGTGCGAAGAGGGAATAATTCTTTCTTTCTTATTCACTATTGTCTTTTACTATTATTATTATTATTTATGGTTTTTTTTTTTTTTTTTGAGACGGAGTCTTTCTCTGTCCCCCAGGCTGGAGTGCAGTGGCGCGATCTCGGCTCACTGCAAGCTCCGCCTCCCGGGTTCACGCCATTCTCCTGCCTCAGCCTCCCGAGTAGCTGGGATTACAGGCGCCCGCCAACACGCCCGGCTAATTTTTTGTATTTTTAGTAGAGACGGGGTTTCACCGTGTTAGCCAGGATGGTCTCGATCTCCTGACCTCGTGATCCGCCCGCCTCGGCCTCCCAAAGTGCTGGGATTACAGGCGTGAGCCACCGCGCCCGGCCGTCTATTATTATTATTATTAATTATTATTATTATTTTTAAAGCAGACTATGGCCTGTAATCCCAGCTACTCGGGAGGCTGAGGCTGGAGAATTGCTTGAACCTGGAACCCGGGAGGCGGAGGTTGCAGTGAGCTGAGACCGCGCCACTGCACTCCAGCCTGGGTGACAGAGCGAGATTCGGTCTCTAAATAAATAAATAAAACTAAGCAGACTATGTCAAGGTCTTCACGTCCCTTCCCAGAAAAGCTTGCCTTGACTTTAACAAGAAAGAATTGTACCATGTCTGCAAGTTCTTTGCTCAAAGTTGCCTTCTCAGAATTATGCTGAAAAGCCCTCTGTGCTTGGAATTCCACTTGCCTGCTGTGTATGTATGTATATACTTCACTTAAAAACCAGAGAAAAGTGGCCGGGCACAGTGGCTCACGCCTGTAATCCAAGCACTTTGGGAGGCCAAGGCAGGCGGATCACTTGAGGCCAGGAGTTCAAGACCAGCCTGGCCAACTTGGTGAAACCCTGTCTCTACTGAAAATATAAAAATTAGCTGGGAGTGGTGGCACACACCTGTAGGCTGGAGATATAGTGGGCATAATCCCAGCTACTCAGGAGGCTGAGGCAGGAGAATCACTTGTACCCGGGAGGTGGAGGTTTCAATAAGCCAAGATCACGCCACTACACTTCAGCCTGGGTGACAGTGAGACTGTCTCAAAAAAAAAAAAAAAAAAAAAAAATTAGAGAAAAGTGATTGCATCATGATCCCAAGTGATAAAAGACAATTGTGATTGAGTGTCACGTGGGCCTGGAAACTCCTCCATTTCTCCACTGGGCTGTTGCAGACGCTGTCTTGCACATGGGCAGATACCGCTGGTGTTGCCATTGTGCAAAGGAGACCTGGTATAAAGCCAGACTCTAAGAATGTCCAGGAGACTGAAGAATCCCACCTTCAAGCAGAGGCCTGGAAGCAGTGCTGGGATGTCTTGTCTGGATTGTGTCTGGCAATGTAATGAACAGGAAATAAAGAGGCACATTCTTTGATGAATCTCAGGCTCTTGGGGTTGCACAACCATTTCACAGGGATCAAGATGAATCACTTTGTCCTCTGTTCCAGTGAGGGGAGGCCTTCCCAAACCTCAGCCAGCCCTAGGGGCACACCAGGAGCAGCAGAGAATGGCTTCCTGGAGCCCAGGCAGCCCCGGGACCCCAGAGAATGCTGTTGTGCACCTGGGAGGCAGATTTGGATCAGGCCTGAGAATTCACAAGCTGAGCCGTCCCCACATAAGGCCACTGGAAATAATCCCAACAGTTTCCACTGTCAGCCTCCAGTTAGAGGGAGTCTGCCTCTCATGGTCAAAGTTGCCAGGCCTGCGGACAAAACACTGGGGCAAGGCAGGTCCCCAAAGCCATGGTGGACACAGGATTGGTCCAGGATGAAGCTTTCACTGCCCATTCATGGGAGGAGAAAACCGTGGAAAATGAAGGCAAGGGAAACGGCCAGCTGCCTCTGTTCGAAAAGGGCCATCCTGCGAGCTGAGATCAGAATTCTTTGATTATTTCGTTTGTATTAAAATGTCCCTTTTTATCAGCCTGGCCAACATGGTGAAACCCTATCTCTACTAAAAATACAAAAATTAGCTGCGTGTGGTGGCACACACCTGTAATCCCAGCTACTCGGGAGGCTGAGGCACGAGAATTGCTTGAACCCGGGAGGCGGAGGTTGCAGTGAGCTGAGATCATGCTGCTGCACTCCAGCCTGGGTGACAGAGTGAGACTGTGTCTCAAAAAAACAAAAAATAAAATAAAATAAAGTAAAATAAAATAAAATGTCTTTTTTTTAAAGTAGAAAATGATGTTGATAGTAAATGATTTTTTTATTTAAAAATAAAGTATTTTTCTTTCCATTTTTAAAAATTTTTTACTTATCAATATAATCTGAAAATGTCTAGGAATCACATTTGTAGAGGTAGAGAAACAGAGAAGTAAGCTGTAATCAAGAACAACAAGGTCTCCAACCTGAGCTTTGTAGAACAAACTCCAGCATGGGGAAGAAGGCAGGAACTCAGTTGTCAGAGGCCACACAGAGTGGCCCAGCTCTCAGAAGCAAGGCTGGGCCCAGGGATGAGGACAGAGGCTCAAGAAAGTCTAGGCACAACTGTGACCCTGTGAACCCCTCCTTCCCTGGGTCAGGGCTGGTCCTGGAGCTGAGGATGGAGCTGAGCCTCCAGCTGGGCAGTGGGGGAGGGGGCACAGGTGTCTTAGTCACAGAAAGAGGAGGACCCAGGAACAGGAGGCAGACAGGTCACCACTAAGAACAAGAGAGACCTGGACAGGCAGATCCTGCAAGTGTGGCTCAAGGCATGCAGCTGCCTCTATTCTCCATTTCTGGCTCAGATGACCCCTTCCCATAAGCAACCATTTGTGTGGGCATTTCTCTGGCCTTAGCAGAACGAGTGGCCTAGGGCAAGGCTTCTTACAAGAGACAAAGTCACTGGGAGTAGGGGCTAGGGGGCTGGGGGGCGGCCAAAGAGTCACATTCTGGCACGTGGAATTTGAGGCATCTCGTCTCTGGAACATATAAGGAAAGAGGTTCTATAGGTCATTGAATTCAGTCTTAGGTTTGGGGGAAGAACACTTACTTGGGAAAACCTTTAGGTAAAAGCTTGAGAGAGCCTGCAAACTTGAAAGCAGAGCAGGTAGACCGGGATGAGAAGAGGAGCCCTGAAGACCCCTGGGGACACTGGTGCCTAAGGGCCTGGCTGAGGTGCGTGGGAGGCCAGGAAGGGAACAGAGAAGGGACAGTCAGAACGGGAAGGAGAAAGCAGAGTGTGGTGGGAGGCATAAAAAGGGAGAGACTTTTAAGACTCTAGGAGTGGCCATGGAGCTGGTGTTGTGTCTGAGAGGTCAAGGCAGGGGTGACTCCATCTAGTTATGTGATGTGGAGCTCCTCTGTGATGCTGGCAGGAGACCATTCTAAAGCCAGGTTATAATAAATAGAGAGAGGAGTGAATAGGAAATGGGAATATGAAGACAGCTTTTTGGAAAAGCTTGACTAGAAAGAGGAGAAAGAGATGGTATGGAAGCCTAAGGTGGATACTTGATTGGGGTGAGGGAAGGGGGCATTTTTTTTCTTAAGATGAAAGACAGTTGGTTATGTTTTCAGGTCCTAGGAAACATACCAGAAATTAATGAGATACAAGAAAAACAGAGGATCAATTAATGGGGTGAGGAATGTGAGAGGGATAGATGGTAGCTCATACTTGGTGGTTGTGTAGGAAACTTGAGAGACAGTGACTGGGAAACAGGGATTCTCTGAAGCTGGGTTTATTAATTCCAAATGGCCAAGTGTCTGTTATTGGGGACATTTCTGACATTGTGTATGTGTGATCATGTGATCTCAGGTTACATCCAATCTAACCAGCAAACAAACGTCTGTCATAAGAACAAATGATTGATTGCTGCCTAACAAACCACCTCCCAAGCTTAATGGCTGAAAACAACAACCATTTATTATTTGTCACCATTCTGTGGGTTGGCTGGGCTCAGCTGGGTGGTTCTTCTGCTCCACAAAGCAGCTGAGGTCATACATGTGGCTGCATTTAGCTAGGAGCTTGACAAGGGCGGAGTGAGAGAGGGCTTCACTGGCTTATTCCCCTCCACATGGCTTCCCATCCTCCAGGGTTTCTGTCTCCATATGGCCTCTATAGCAGGAGAGCCTGGACTGCTTTACACCATGGCTGACTTCTAAGAGAGCAAAAGAAGCTGCAAGGCCTCTTAAGGCCTAGTCTCAGAAATCATATAGCTTCACCCCCAATGCCTTCTACTGGCCAAAGGAAGTCACAAGGAGGCCCAGATCCAAGGGGAGGGGAAAGATATTCCACATCCTAATAGGAGGAGCTGCAAAGTCACAAGGTGGAGGAGCATGCAGGATGAGAGGGACTGTGGTCACCAAGTCTGGAAACACCTGAGCAGAGTACATCTCAGAAGTCATTGTTCTAGCTGAATCTTCATTCTCAAACATAGGGAAGCATTTCAGACGCAATTTGCAGTAAACATGTCTTATGCTTTTTAAACTGCTAAGTGAATGTGAATTAGATGAAAAAATCATTTTAAATGAACATTATAATTATACTTTTATTACATAAATGTGCATTTGTGGTAAAATTACAAACAATGTTTTACAAAAAGGAAAAACGGAAGTCAATTGAAATTCCACTCCCTGAATAACATGCACAGCACGCATATAACCCTGCAGGCTCTTGGGCTTACAAACAGAAACTCAATCTGTAATTCTTTCATCCAGAAATCCCTTTTCTGACAAATTAATTCTTAAAAGATATATAGTCCTCTTTGAATAATCATTGAAAATCATTAAGTGGAACTTGAGACGTTATGGGAAAAGAAAAAGATGTTGAGTTTAAACCTTATTTTCTGGATGTCTAGTATATGTCTGGGAGTATGGTAGGCTTTGAGGATTCACAACTGCACAAAACCTACCTCACCTCTGCCCTCAAGCTGCTTATGGAACAATAGGAGGGACAGACGCACAAAAAGAGAATTTCAGTTAATTGCGGTGGGAGCTACAGCAGAGGGGTGCACTGAATGCCAGAGGAGAGGAGAGGGAAGAGGAAGCGGAGGGACGAGGAGGCAAGAGGAGAAAGAGAGCAAGTTTCTTGCCTGCACCTAAGGAGAAGTCAATACACCAGGGCAAGACGGAAAACGGGAAAACATGAAGGAACACAGGCAGATGGAAAAAGAAATTTAGGAAAGAAGAGTCTTTGATGCTACATATTATGTCCCAGGTTTGGTTTTGTTTTTAAAATTTCCATATTCAAATTTTTTTCCTTTCTAAAAACTTGTTTTATTTTTAAGTACAAATACCCCAAGCCACATGAAACATGGTTAGCTTAATAAATCATTGTAAGGCCAGGCAAGGTGGTTCGTGCCTATAATCCCAGCACTTTGGAAGGCTGAGGCGGGAGGATTGCTTGAAGTCAGGAGTTCAAGATCAGCCTGGGCAACATAGTGAGACCCCCCTCTCTACCAAAAGAAAGTATTTAAATTAAATTTAAAAATAAATCACTGTAAGGTGAATATCCTTGGATTGCTCCCCACCCTACACCCGCACAGGAGACAGAACCTTGCCACCCACCCAGAGCCCTGCACTGCTCCCAGACAAACCTCCCAGTCCCCCAACCCAGGAATCCAGTGTCCTAATTTCCATGTCAGGGTCTCTTATTTTCTCACGTTATTTTATCACCCTGTGTGTATCTCTGAACACTATCGCTTGGTGTTCCCTGTTTTTAATCTATAATTTCCCCTCCACTGCTCTCTTTTTCTTCCTCACAATATATTTGCTTATGCAATTTTTCCCACATACTTTTTGTGCTGAAATTGAAGTAGTCAGTTGTAAACACATATTGATTATTTCAAGAGTAAAATGCTGCAATAAGTAATGATTATGAAAGCTGTTAATTTTATGAAGAAAGACAATAATTAAGAACTTTAAATAGCTGAGTAGAAAAAAGATTGATTATTAATACAAATATTAAGAGAGTGCATTTGCTCGATCATTTAGGAAGAATATTATAGACTGTTTGAGCTTATAAAGTTTAAATAACAATAAAAAGCAGAACAATGGAGATTTAATTGTATTATAAATGTAATATTTGTAGAAATTTTAGAGAAGTAGCAGTTCTCACAAGAAACAAAATCCCTTTAAGAACTGTATTTCACTTTTTAGCAGCTTAATTTCACTTAAGCCAGGGGTCCTTCAAGCAAAAGCGCTATTTGAGAATTCTCTACATCTTGTGAGGAATACATTAGAAGCAAAATGTCAACTTTGTCATGTCGAAATCGCACGAAGATAAAACAACTCTAAAATCAGTACATATCCAAGATAAATCATCTTTGAGTCGGACATAATAAAGACAATGGAGAGAACGAAGAAAGGAAAGACATGGCTAAAAATCAGCAAAGCACTCCACACATGTTTTACTCTGATTATTCAAAGGTCAAAACAGACTTTACAAGAATGCTTTAGGAAGGCATTTCCTCACAGTTTTGAGTCTCTGGAGGCTAATCTAAACAAAATGTTTATAGACATGACTGCTATAGATGACCAAGCATTTTTGGAAATTGAAGATGAAGGCTTTGGGAATCCTCTTGAACCATTAATCCTAAGTGCAGAGTTCCTTCTAGAAGCAAATTACCAGAAACTATCTGAATAATGTACCACTAAGCCCTGAAAGATTAGGGATATTATCCAATAGGCTTGTTGAACAGGAGTGTTTATTAAGCATGGCGGGAGTGTGGGAGAGGAAACCGGGGAGCTACGTGTAGCAAACAGCGTTGAGAAATTGGTATTCTTCCCCAGAAAAATATCAACATTTAAAGTTTGGATACCAACATTGATAGTAATGAAACTGTAGTAAGTGTCTGTCTCTGGACTGATGGTATTTCAGGTTTATTCTTGTATCCCACAGGTGTGTTCTATGATGATGATGATGCTTAGACCTTCTTAAGAGTCCCAGGCTCTGCTTATGAAGATGTCAGCAGAACAGAGAGGGCTGGAGCACCCCCCAGGCTCAGAGGGATGCTGGGTCACAGGAGGACTAGGGATGGAGGTTGAAGGGCTCCCCCAGGCACATGGGGGTTGGGGGCTAGAATATAGACTGATAAATGCCTTCCAATACCCAAATTTTACAGATAAGGAGAGCTCAGAGCCAGGTTCAGAGACAGCGGGGGAGTACACCTAAGTTTACACAGCTACACAGAGGCTAAGTCAAGGCTGGAACTCATCTCTCTTGGGAAGGAGAACGTAGGTCCTTCCTGATGCTTCCAAGGTCCTGTTTCTAATCACCCTTTCTGGGGCTCAACATTTCTATTGTGAGCTCATTATCTGTGAATCCACCTAAATCTCATCATTCTATTTTTCAGCCTGAACTCACCCTTCATACGCGCCTGCCCAAGTATGAGAAGATCTCCAAGGTAACTTTCCTGCAGAAAATAGCTGTGTCTCTATCTGAAGCCCAAATGTTCAAGCACACACTCCTTTAATTCCCCTTTACATTCAGTTCCCTTCCTGATGTTGCACATTCCACACAAGAGGTTTTCTATTCTACCACCATCTCAGCCTCTGGGAGGTTCTCCAGGAATCTGTCTGGAAACCAGGACTTGGAGTTTATCAGAAAGAAACTGGCATCAACTTAGAAAACCAGCAAGGCAAGTGGAATGAGAATGAGGGCGGGTTAGAGATTCACCCCTTCCAAAGAGAGAGTAGATTCCACTCCATTGCCCCATAAAGTTTTTTAAGGACATATAGGCCAGGAAGCCTCTCCTCTCAGGACAGGCTTGGAACAATTCTGGGAGCAGGTAGCCTTGGCACATGAATGAAATGAGGAAGCATGACTGGGGCCCAGGCCAAAGGGACACTGCTGTCCGGGGATTGCCAAATGGGACCCCCAATACCACCTGGGATGCCCACGAGCACCTTCAATGATAAACTAACTCATGTAGACAGAACACCTACATGCGGTGATCTGTCCAAGTGCTTCATACATATCTACTAAAAAAATCCATATAATAATCCTGAGAGTGAGGGGCTATTATAATCTCCATTGTACAGATCAGAAAACTGGGGGTGAGAGAGGTTAAGTAACTTGCCCAAGGCCACATAGCTAGCAAGTGGGCAGAGCTGAGATTTAAACTCAGATAGGGTGGTTCTAGCTACACAATCAATCATTACAGGACATTGCTTATCTTGACACCACCTTCTATAACTGAGTTACAGGAAATTTACCCTTCTGGTCAATTTTCATAGCTGGACGCAGGACCTCCACAAGGCTCATTTATCATTGTTTAGTTTTAAAGTATTTTATTGTTTAATGTTTTTGTAAAAAGATACTTTAGAATTTGCAGTTACCACTGTCTATAAGAAGCTTTGGCTTTGATATTTTCCTATGTTCTACTTTCCACATACCACATACATTTCTGCATTGCACACACATTGCAGCCTGGCCGGGGGTACTGAGCTCCTGCCACTCAGGGAGCTGGGAGGCTGAGAGGCATTTTCCTCACCGAGGGAAGGGACCAGCAGTGTGAGTCTCTCTGCACTCTCTTGGTGGGCGGTGAGGATAGACATTTCTTTGCGGCAATCAGATGAAGCTTCCTGAGCTCCAGGCAGCAGAAATCCCCAGCAGACCCTGTGCCGGGTCAGTTTTCCCAGGCCCTAATGTTTCAGGGCATGGCTGTGGGAGGAGGGCACGAAGGATGAGTCCAGCACCAGCGATCCTCTCAGAAGCATCCTCCTACTTCCACTCTGTGCACATCTCAGACTGAGCTTCTCCTGGCCAGCCCTGGGTCTGGTGCCTCTCTGCATTCCCAGTGCGGTGAAGGGGTTCAAGGAAGCCAAGTGGGACCACCCAAGAGAGAAAGAATGTTGGGGACAGGACATTAGCTCAGTCCCTTTGTGTCCCCTGAATGCCCTCTCCATGCCAGCACCGTGATTTCACACACATGCAGGGGTGCCAAATAGAGCTCAGGGTCCCCAGGGCTCCCCAGGCATTCCCTGAACACCCTCCAATACTCCACTCCGGGAAAGACTTTCCCCACCAGGGAAGGGCATGCTACACTGTTCCCAGCCAGGTCCCCTTCCTGGCAGGCAGTAATTCAAGAATCATCAAGGCAGAATGTCAATGGTTCCCACTGTTCCCTCTCCTCCCTGCCCTTCCCCCCAACACAGGAAAAAGACAGGAAGGAAAGGTAGACACCAATCTCTGAATTCTAAACATCAGGACTCAATGTGCCCATCTCTGTGGCCTACACAGGGCACCTAGTATTTATGTCACCAAGTGAGTTCCCTCAGTCTGTGTGCACAGCCTGATACCTCGCTGGATAGAACCAGAGATGCAAAGTAGAAAAGCATGGCCTCTGGAGTTTCTGTCCTCAAGGAGTTGCTCATCCATCTATCCATCCATCCAATCACCCACCCGCCTACCTATCCATCCATCCATCCATCCATCCATCCATCCATCCATCCACCCACCCACCCACTCATCCATCCATCCATCCATCCATCCATCCATCCATCCATCCATCCATGCATTCATTCCAATACCTTCCAATACCCAAATTTTCCAACACACAATTTCAAGTGCTACCTCTGTGCCAGGACATGCACAGATAACCAGGGAGAGAGATATGAATCAGGTGTGTTTGTGGGGCATTGGGGGTGGGCATGAACACCGAGCACTCCAGGACTGTGTAGGAAGAAGGGACAGGGCAAAATAGAAACCAAGGAAAATACAAGTGATTTAGCTAACTCTGATCGTCGGTTACCATGTGACAGGCATTATTTCACTTGGTTCCTTCAGAATCATTTTGAGGTTTGTAGACGACAATCTCCAAGTAACAGATGACAGTTTTGGGGCTTGGAGAAGTAACATGCAGATAATTTGCACAAGGTCTCACTCTTAGCAATACTAGAGGTGGGAGTCCAACCCACCATGTTTGCTTTCCTTCTCTGAGAGATGATATAGAAGGACTCCTCTTTTCCAACAGCTGAAAACGGATTTTTAATATCGTTTGTCCAGTTTTATACTTCTAAAGTAGAAGGCTAAACCTGGTCCTAGTTACTCCATTATGGCCAGAAGCAGAAGCTTCTCCCTCCCCCCATGCCTGTCTTCTGCCCCTCCTCCTCCACTTGGAGCCATTTGGCCCATTTGGGTGTTCACTTTGATGCAAGTCAGGGGTGCCTGCATTGGCGTCTGTGCATGTGGTTGTGGGTGTGGGTGTTTGTATAGTGGCTGGGTATACATGAGTCCTTAAGGTGGAAGTGGGGCATGGGAATGGGGTGCAGGGGAAGTGGGTTGTGGGAATGGAGTCCAGGGGAAGTGGGGTGTGGGAATGGGGTGCAGGGGAAGTGGGGGATGGGAATGGGGTGCAGGGGAAGTGGGGCATGGGAATGGGGTGCAGGGGAAGTAGAGGTGTGACGGAAGTGGAGAGGTGTGAAATAGCTTCTTGGGAAGGGCAGAGTTCCTCCTCGCTACTGGGAAGTGTCATTTGGGGTTCTGGCAGCGTTAAGAGCCTCCCCACAACCCCCGCCTCTGATGGTAATCCTGAATTTAAGTGAGACAAGCTGGCGTGGTTTTGTTCAGCTGAGCATGGGCAGGGCAGGAAGACTGAGAGTTCACCATTTTCTGTACTGAGAAGCCCCTCTGCCTCCTTAGGAACTCCATCCCTATCCTGTCCTCCTTCCTAGCTCCTTCCCAGCATCCTCAAGGTCTTGTCAGCGCCCTCGTAGGGTGGTCAGGTCCCATCAGGGTTGTCTGAGCATGTGTGTGCAGGTATGTGTAGGTGTGTATGTGGTTGTGTGAGTAGGTGGAGGCTTACGTGTTTCATGGTTTCAGAAGTGTTGAGGAAGAAGAAGACATCTGACTTTTCTTGTGACATCACAAAGGACAAGAAACTAAGAAATGCCTCAGGCTCCTGCAGAGAAGAAGGGATGGGCAGTAACAGCTTGGGGCAGGTGAGGAAGGATGGTGCAGTGTTTGGTGTTGAGTGAGGTGGCCCAGAGGGTGTCTGTGCATCCTCGAGACCTGGGAGGAGAAAGGCTCCATCTGTGGTGGGTAGATCCACAAAGCTTATCCGCCAAAATCACTTGAAGAGCTTAATGCAGCCCACTTGGGCATCAACCCAGTAGCACCCAATACAAACACTCAGAATCTACACCAGCACTGAGGGGATGGGTGAGAGCGGCAGAGAAGGAGATCCACACCAGGTGCAGAAGGCACAGGCCCAGGCTCCCCGTACCCCCAACATGGCCTTCTCCCTCCTCATCGGCCATATCCCTGGGGAGACGAGACGGGTGGATGGGCCTTATCCTGGCCCACATCTCCTTTCTCAGGACCTGGGGTAAGATGGCAATTCATGGATGGAGGAATAACAAGACCTGGTGAGATAAGCTGGTCCCCTGTGTGAACGGCCCTCCATGTGGTTTATATTTCTAGTAGGAGACAATGTTGCAACAAATATTTATGTACCTATACTTTTGGGTATGGGTCCAAATATTTCTAGAAGCATAATAGTAAAGTCAAAAGGTGTACGTTTTTCATTTTGCTAGATATTGTCCAAGAAACAACTTCCCACTAAAATGATATCAGAGTACCTGGTCAAGAGAATGAGAAGACAAGACAAAGAGTGGGAGAACATGTCTGCAAAAGACATATCTTTCGGATAAAAGACTGTTACCCAAATTATTCAAAGAACTCTTAAAACTCAATGATAAGGGCTGGGTGTGGTGGCTCATGCCTGTAATCCCAGCACTTTGGGAGGCTGAGGTGGGAGGATCACCTGAGTTGAGACCCCATCTCTACAACAAAATTTGTAAAAAAAAAACAACAGTGAGAAAACGAACAACCCAGTTAAAGACCAGAGTAGACACTTCATCAAAGAAGACATACAGATGTGAGAAGAGCATGTGAAAAGGTGCTCAGCATCATGCGTCATTAGGGAATTGCAAATTAAAACAACAAGATACCTCTACACACCGGTTAGAATGGCCAAAATCCAGAACACGGACAACACCAAATGCTGGCCAGGATGTGGAGCAGCAGGAATTCTCATTCATTGCTGATGGGGATGCAAAATGGTACAGCCACCTTGGAAGACAATTTTGCAGTTTCTTATAAAAGCAAACACACTCTAACCATATGATTAGCAATTGTACTCCTTGGTATTTACTCCCATGAGTTGAAAACATATCCACAAAAAAACCTGCACATAGATGCTTATAGTAACCTTAACTGACAAAACTTGGAAGCAAAAAAGATGTCCTTCAGTAGGAGAATGGATAAATAAATTATGATACACCCAGACAATGGAATACTATGTAGCACTGAAAAGAAATGAGCTATCAGCCATGAAAGGACACGGAGGAAACTTAGCTGCATATTACTAAGCGAAAACAGTGACTCTGAATAGGGTACATACTGTATGATTTCAACTATATGACATTCTGGAAAAGGGAAAACTATGGAGAGAGAAAAAGGATCAGTGGTTGCCAGAGGTTAGGGTGAAGGAGGGATGAAAAAGTGGAGCACAGAGGGTTTTTAGGGCAGTGGAACTATTCTGTGCCATGTTATAATGCTGGATACCTGTCAAGATGTATTTATGTAAACGATAGACCTTGAGTGATAATTATGTATCAATGTAGGTTTATCAATTGTAACAAATGTACCACAGTTGCCATGGATTGAATGTTTATATCCCTCCAAATTAGTGCATTGAAATCCTTTTTGCTTTTTTTTTTAGTTTCTTTTTTTTTTAAGTTCATGTCAGATAGGTAATATGCCCACACGGTAACTGACAGAGCAGAAGCATCACCATCTTGGACAAGCATTGCCATTCTAAAGTTCCCCTTGATCAAAAATTGCCTAAATCCAAAGGTCATCAGCCTAGTGACTAAGGTCAGCATGACCATAAACCACAAATGACGTCTCTGACCAGAAACATTCCAACCATAAGATAAATCCCTCCCTGACCAGAGACAAGCCAGCCCGGAGATAACTTCTCCTCCGGCGGAGAGACGTCAGCCCCAACACAACCTCCCCTTCGGCCAGAGACATTCCAACCCCACTATAAACTTCTCTCCCACACAGAAACATTCCAAGCCTGTGATAAAGCTCTCTCACTCTAAAACCAATAAATACTCTTGTTGTTTATAAGCCACTGGTCTATGTTATTTTGGTTATAGCAGCCCAATGGGCTAAGGCGATCGTAGTGCAGGCTGTTGATAGTTGTAAGAGAGAATCCTCCTGACTGAAATTGGCCAGAAGCCCCTTTCAGGTTTATTCTCCAAAATAAACCTGTCTTTGACGGCTGAGCCCCTTTTCTGGTTTCTTTCCTCTTTCTTTAACTCTTACAGTAACAAGGTTTGAAGGTGACACATCACACACATGCATAGGAACACCCAATCATCACGTCTATGAATTAGAAAATGATCTGTGTTGAAATCCCACCCCACAAGGCGATGGATTAGGAGATGGGCCTTTTGGAGGTGATTAGTTCATGAGGGCAGAGGCCTTAGGAATGAGATCAGTGCATTTATAAAAGAGACCCGAGGGACTCCCTCGCCCCTTCAGTCATACAAGGCTACAGTGAGAAAGCTTCATCTATGAGGAAGCAGGCCCTAACTAGACACCATATCTGCCAGAATGTTGATCTTGAACTTCCCAGCCTCCAGAACTGTGAGAAATAAATTCTTTGTTTATAAGCCACCAGTCTATGTTATTTTGGTTATAGCAGCCC
Organism: Symphalangus syndactylus; assembly: GCF_028878055.3. Lineage (NCBI taxonomy): Eukaryota > Metazoa > Chordata > Mammalia > Primates > Hylobatidae > Symphalangus > Symphalangus syndactylus. The sequence continues at coordinate 73,844,637 of NC_072440.2, read as the reverse complement.
AGCGGGCTAAGACGATTGTAGTGCGGGCTGTTGATCATTGGGGAGGCTGTGCATGTGTGGAGCAGGGAGTATATGGGAATTCTGAACCGCCCACTCAATTTTGCTGCAAACCTAAAACTGTTCTAAAAAGTAAAATCTATTAAAAAAAAGACTTGTATTTTATAGTACAAGAGTACCTGTACCCCCACACAGTTCCCACTCTGGATATTATCAGTCATTTTCCCAGTAATATTTACCAATGTGGTGAGTAAAAGAACTACATCTCATTTTAATATGAATGTACAGCCACACCTCATCTTATTGCACTTCGTTTTATTGTGCTTTGCAGATACTGTGTTTTATACAAATTGAATGTTTGTGGCAGCCATGCTTTTGGCAAGTCTACCATCACCATTTTTCCAACAGCATGTGCTCACTTCATGTCTCTGTTATAGGACCAATGGGTTCATATGCCCACTGTGCAGTAACAGACCCATTACATAGTGACAGCAGGGTTTGCAGCAGAGAAAGTTTAATGATTGCAGAGTGCTGAGCGACGAGATGGGAGGAGACCCTCCCGTTTATCTCACCAAGGAGCTTTGGGCTGGGGCTTTTAAGGGGATTATAGAGGGTGAGAGACTCCCTCCATAATTGGAAAATTGGGGTTGTTGATTGGTCGGGGGAAGGGGGAATGAAATCATCATGATATGGAAACTGCATTCTTTGGTGAGTCAGCCCATTGTGGGGTCCTTCAGACCAGCTGGGTCAGTAGTTTCATCACTATATGGGACCTGAAGGACTATCTCATAGGGAAAACTAAACATTTTATAATGTTCACGTTGTTATCTATGGAGAAGTTAAGGGGAACTGTGATCTCGTAACAGGGTCTATGTGATTTTAGCACAATAGGCACCAAACAGCTATGAGGACGCAGGCTGGAGAGCAGGTCGACCTCATGATGGAGGCCAAATGTGCTGCAAGCATGGGTGACTTTTGTTTCTGCCCCTTCCTTCTTCCCTGATTAATTTCATAAAGTTTATAGGGGCAGTTTCATCTCTGTGTCACCTTTTGGTAATTCTTGCAATATTTCAAACTTTTTCGTTATTATTGTCTCTGTTATGGTGGTCTGAGATCTGTGATGTTATTACTGCAATTGTTTTGGGGTGCCATGATATGTCACAGAAGACAGTAAACTTAATCAACAGATGTTCTGTGTGTTCTGACTGCTCCATCGACTGGCTGTTCTCTTATCTCTCACCCTACAGTGAGAAGGCTTCATCTATGAGGAAGCAGACCCTAACTAGACACCTAATCTAGCCTCCCTGTTCCCAGAGACCCAACAATATGTAAATTAGGCCAATTAATAACCCTACAATGGCCTCTCAGCTTTCAAGTAAAAGGAAGAGTTGCACACATCTCTTACTTTAAATCCAATGCTAGAAATGATTAAGCTTCACTGAAAGCCTAGATAGCCTGAAAACTTGGCCTCTTGGGAAAATAGTCAAGTTATGAATGCAAAAGAAAAGCTCTTGCAGGAAATTAAAAGTACTACTTCAGTGAACTCATGAATGAGACAGGAAAACTGCCTTATTGCTGATATGGAGAAAGTTTTAGTGGTTTGGATAGAAGACCAAGCCAGCCGCAACATTCCCTTAAGCCAAAGCTTCATCCAGAGCAAGGCCTTAATGCTCCTCAATTCCCTGAAGACTGAGAGAAGTGAGGAAGCTGCAGAAGAAAAGTTGGAAGCTAGCAGAGATTAGTTCATGAGGTTTAAGGAAAGAAACCATCTCTTTAACATAAAAGAACAAGATGAAGCAGCAAGTGCTGATGGAGAAGCTACACAAAGTTATCCAGAAGATCCAGCTAGGATGATTAATGAAGGTGGCTACACTAAACACAGATACTCAATGTAGACAAAATAGCCTTTTTATTGGAAGAAGATGCCTTTTATGTGAAGCTGCAATGCTTCAAAGGACAGGCAGAATCTCTTGTTAGGGGCTAATGCCACTGGTAACTTTAAGTTGAAACCAATGTTCATTCACAATTCGAAAGAATCCTAAGGCCCTTAAGTATTGATACAGTTGGCCACGCGCAGTGGCTCACACCTGTCATCCCAGCACTTTGGGAGGCCAAGGCAGGCGGATCACGAGGCCAGATCAAGACCATCCTGGCTAACACGGTGAAACCCCGTCTCTATTAAAAATACAAAACATTAGCTGGGCGTGGTGGCAGGCACCTGTAGTCCCAGCTACTCGGGAGGCTGAGGCAGGAGAATGGCATGAACCCGGGAGGTGGAGCTTGCAGTGAGCCGAGATCGTGGCACTGAGCAACAGAGCGAGACTCCATCTCAAAAAAAAAAAATTGATACCATTTTGCTCTGTGTCCCCACCCAAATCTCATCTTGAATTGTACTCCCATAATTCCCATGTGTTGTGGGAGGGACCTAGTGGGAGATAATTGAATCATGGGGGCAGTTTCCCCCATACTCTTCTCTTGTTAGTGAATAAGTATCAGGAGATCTGATGGTTTTATCAGGGGTTTCCGCTTTTGCGCCTTCCTTTCCTCATTCTCTCTTTGCCTGCCGCCATCCATGTAAGATGGGACTTGCTCCTCCTTGCCCTCCACCATGATTGTGAGGCTTCCCCAGCCATGTGGAACTGCAAGTCCAATTAAACCTCTTTCTTTTGTAAATTGCCCAGACTTGGGTATGTCTTTATCAGCAGCATGAAAACAGACTAATACAAGAATTATGCTAAATCTACTCTGCCTGTGTTTTGGAAATGGATCAGTAAAGGCTGACAGCACATCTGTTTACAGCATGGTTTAGGAATATTTTAAGTTCACTGTTGAGATGTAATGCTCAGAAAATATATTTGTTTCAATATATTACTGCTTATTGCCAATGTACCTGGTCACCCAAGAGTTCTGATGAAGACGCACAAGGAGATTAATGTCGTTTTCATGTCTGTGAACATAACATTTATTACGCAGCCCTTGGATTAAGGAGAAATTCCTACTTTCAAGACTTATTATTTAAGAAACACATTTCCTAAGGCTATAGCTGTCATAGAGAGTGACTCTTCTGATGGATCTGGGCCAAGTAAATTGAAAACCTTCTAGAAAGGATTCACCACTCTAGATGTCATTCAGAACATTTGCGATTCATGGAAGGAGGTCAAAATATCAACACTAACAGTGTTTGGAAGACGTTGATTCCAACTCTTATGGATGACTTTGAGGGATTCAAGACTTCAGGGGAGGAAGGAACTGCAGATGTAGTGGAAATAGAAAGACAACTAGAATTAAAAATACGGCCTGAAGATGTGACTGAATTACTGCAATCTCATGATAAAACTTGAATGGGTGAGGAGCTGCTTCTTATGGATGAGCAAAGAAAGTGGTTTCTTGAGATGGAACCTACTCCTGGTGAAGATACTGTGAACATGTCGAAATAACAACAAAGCATGAAGAATATTAAATAAACTTAGTTGACAAAGCAGCAGCAGGGTTTGAGAAGATTAACTTCAATTTGGAAAGAAATGCTATCAAATAACATTGCATGCTACCAATAAATATTTCATGAAAGGATGAGTCCATTGATGCAGCAAACTCCATTGGTGGCCAATCACAAAATTGCCACAGCCTTCAACACAACCCCAGCCTTCAACAACCACCACTCTGCTCAGTCGGCAGCTATCAACATCATGGCAAGACCTCCCAGCAGCAAACCATGAAGGGCTCTGGGCCTGGCCATTTCCACCCAACACAGGCTCTTCCAACAGGCAATTCATGCCCCCAAGTTCCCCATGGGGGGACAAATGTCAACTCTGGATGGCCAATGGCTTCCCCGGCCCACTTCTGCTTCCTGCCTTCCCTTTCATCCCCCTAATAAATTTTTTTGTCCTCCTCCATCTCAGGGGCAGCCTCTTGCAGGCCTTGCTCACCTCAGGGATCACCTACCACACGCATGGTTCTGGGCTGGGTTCTCAGGGGAAGACAGACGAGGGAGCTGCAGTCCTCCAGGAAAGGTCTCTCGGGACTCCAATGGGTGAGAACTGCATCTTCTGTGTTCAGCTCCCAGATAAACAGACATTTTTCAGGGTCACCTCTGATTCAATCTCCCCCTGCCACCAAATCAATTTATTTGGTTTATGGATTTTTCTGTCTTGCCAACCAACATGGATCATCTTACATCCACATATGGATCTTTAGGTGAGAGACTTACCTTTTGAGGGCAGGCTCTGAGACACAGGGCTACATTTCAAATCCTGGCTCTGCCCCTTACCCGCTGGCGGACCTGGGGCAAGTTGTGTGACATCTCTGTGCCTTAGTTTCCTCAATGACAAAAATGATAAAGATAGTATCTTCCACTTCCATAGTATCTAATTGAATTGATCTTCTAGATCACTCGAATGGGACCTGCCAGGAGTAAGCTCTCAATCACTCTCAGTTATTTGTATGGGGAACTCAGTCTCTATTTAGTTTTTCACTCTCATGACTATGGATCAAATACAGAACGTTCAGTTATGTTGGAATTTCAGACAATAATGAACTATTTTTTAAAAGTGTGTTCTTTATCCTCCTTTCCCTCACTGTCTTTCCTCTTCCCTCATCCCTCCTGGATTTTCCCAGGAGTGCCCTGCGTCTCCCTCCATTGTGTGGTGTTCCACACGCCATCATGTAGCCACTGTAGTGCCCCAAAGACCAAAGGCCCTTCTGTTTAGCAGAATTCATTTCCTTATGTTATAGGAATTATTAAAAAATTATTTGAGGCAGATAGAGAGGAGAAGGGGTCCTTGGGAAGTTTTCATTTCTGTTTTAAAAGCAGCTCCAAAAAACGTTTCTTGTCTAGCAGGAAAGCCCCGGCTCTTAGAGTCAGGCTGGCAACCTTTGATATGCAAATGCAGACCATTAGAAACTGGGTCCACCCAAACATGGGGATTCCTGCCAACTTTTCCTTGTCCCCACATTTGCCTGGCAATATGGCCACCCCCACATAGTCCCACCTGTGTAGAACATCATGGCGCCCTGTATTTGCATATTAAAATGCTAGGCTAAAAAGGCCAGGTTTTTCAGGGGTTACATGAATGACATGCCTGGTCAAACCAATCCCCTGAGCCCTATGCAAATCAGATACTGCCTCCTCTAGCGTCCTCATATAACTGGCTGATTTCCGTGGCACTCAGGGTTTCCTCTCTCGCTTTGGATCCCCCCTTCCCTCTGTCTCTGTACAGGGGAGCTTCTTCCTTCTTTCTTGCCTATTAAAGTCTCCATTCCTTGAAACCAGTCCATGTGTTTCCGTGTCATTTTATTTAAATTGGCGCAAGACTAAGGACCCTGGTGTTCCTCCAGTCACTGGAGCTGTATCACTTACAATAGCAATTGAGGTTTCAGAGAGCAACCCCTTCCTCCAACTACACCAACATGCACACACAAATTCAGGGTTTCACTTTGTTTTATGTTACAAATATTTTATTGCAATTTTTTCCCTTTAATAATGTCTGGATATTTTGGAATTAATATCTCAGATTTCTTTCTAATCCACATTGGTTCATCTTGTTCATTATGAACAGGGGAATCTACTTTACAATGTACTAAAATGCTGTTATGAATTTCAGGACCATTGAACATTCAAGTTGTTTATCATTTTCTTTGACCACCAATATTGCTGTAATGAACAGGGATTTAAGAGCAAAAGTAACAAGAACACTTGCTTAACCACTTATGAAAACATATAAAAGTAGAACAATCAAAATGGTGGACGCCATAGAGAAAGAAAGGTAACAAAATAGGAAGCCTAGGGACCGATAAAGTATATATATGAGGATTTCCTATATCACAAAAGTAACACTTCAGATACATGGAAAAAGAATTTCAATAGCAAAAGGCATCTCCGTCTCACATCCATACATTCAAAAATAATTAAAATTTTACATGAAAAGTTGGAAACACAAAATGAACTAGAAAAACAATATATAAATTAGGACAAACACTGCTTTGCAATGGGAGGACCTTGTAAATCTGACAGTAAAAGTGAAAAAGGAGTTTACTAGGGATCTGTTTGACATTACAGAAGCATTCACATTCATACACCATAAAGCCTCATATACAACATTATAAGACAAGCTACAGATTTAGGGGAAAAACACTCCACCATCCGTGAAAGACTGTATGTCAATAGTCAAAAAAACTTAATCAGAAAATGATAGCACCCAACAGAAGAAAGACTTTAATAGGCTTGGCCCAGTTAAAAAATACCAATTGATGCCTAAGATACCTATAAAAATATGTGCAAACTGGATAACTAAAATAATGCAAATTAAAGCAATTTAATGCCATTATTTTTCCTGTATCTGAAAGGCAAAGATTTAAAAGAACCATAATCCCTGGTGCAGGCCCAGGCATAGACCAGCAGCCCTTCATCTGTGGCCGGTGCGAGTGAGAGTTGCCCAGTCTATCTGGAAGAGTGGCCACCCGGGCCATTTGGACCAAAGGCCCTAAAGCACATATGCCTTTGGGGCATTTTCCTTTGTTTGGCAGTTTCCCCCGACTTTTCTGCAGTAGATGTGGGTTCTGGACTCCTCTCCTGATGTTTCCCAGGTCCCACCAGCCTGCCCATCACTTGGGCCGTTAACTTCTCTACATGACATGGGGTCTCAAGGGACTGGAGGTCCCGCAGACATCACTGAGACAACCAGCAGGGCTCCCCAGAAGCTCCCAAACAGTCTCTCATGTGCATCCCTTGCACTGCCCCCCGCCCCATTACCATGCCCATTTCTTGGAGTGACAATCGATGCTAGTCTGAATTCCCTGAGCCTCACTGAGCGTGCCCAGTCCTGTGCCGCTCTTCCAAGCCCTAACCCCCATGGGTGCCCACTTAGTGCCTCCCGCCTCTGCACCCAGATGAGAATCATGTCATGTGCATCAGCACCTGCCGGGGACAGGCAGCCTACACAAGTCCTAAACACAACCAGACGCATCTCAGTCTGACAAGGCTCAGCTCAGACCTCAGTCCCACTCTCATAATAAATCAGTGGAAAAAGAAGGAAGAAAAACGGCAAAAGCAAGGAAACCTGATTAAAGAAATGAGGGGGAGATGGAATGAGTATGTCTAGAAAGTTCTAATTCAGAACCTACAAATAAGTTAACCTGAGGGGAAAAATGTGTGCATGTACGTGTGTGCGTGTGTGTGTGTGTGTGTGTGTGAGCGTGGGGAGAGAAGTGATTTGCTGAAGGTCAAGGAGGCCCAGGCCTCTAGCTACCTTGACAGGAGGCTGCCCCTTGGCTTTGCAGAAATGGCTGAGGAAGGTCAGGCGAGAGGGAAGGCAAGCCCTCTCCATCCCCTTGCCCGTCTAGGTCTGAGGGTCTCAACACACCTCCCCGGGCTTGTTGAGCTCCCAAGGGGGCAGAGACAGGTAGTCCTGCTGCTTCAGGGCTTTGAAGAGCTGAATGACGGGCACCTGGGGCACAGCCTGGCCTGGGGGCTTCTTGACTTGAAAAGCCTGGTCTAGGTCCCTAATCTCAGGACAGGGTTCCGGGGAAGAAGGTTTACTCCGGAGCGAGAGAGGGCCGGGCCCCAGGCCGGGGAGGAAGCAATAGTCACCCACTTGCTGCAGGACAAGGAGACCCTCGGGCTGTGGGAATGTTGGGGACACAGCTGCCCGGTGTTCCCCTGGGTTCAGGACAGGGCTTCTGGTCTCAGGGGGGACAGGATTGTTCCTTGGGGACCTGGGGGACTGGCCCTCAATTGGAGGGAGCTCCACATAGTCCTCAAACCCTGACTTCACAGGGCTTGGGGCTCCAGGGGGGCCATTGGCCAGCCCAGGACATAAGCTAGGGGTCTGGTCTGAGGGGAGACCCAGAGAGGGAACCAGCGAGATAGACGAGGCCCCTGAGTGTGGGGGGAATACCAGGTCTGCAGAGGAGACATAAGCAGAGGTCACTCCAGGGTCCTCAGGGTCCCCAGAGCTCGTGGGTGTAGCCACAGGGCTGTCCTTTTGGTCCTGTCCTCCCACCCTTGGCCCAAGAGCAGGAGGGGCAGGGCCTTCCCCGGACTGCAGGGAGGAGCTCACTGCAGCCCCCTGGCTCGGCCTCCTCTCCACTTCCGCGGCCTGGCCCTGTCCCATCGCTTGGGCCAGAGGGACCAGTTGCACCTGCCCCCCAGCAGGCAGACACAGGTACTCCAGGGACCCTGGAGGTGGGGACTTCTGGCTCCCACCCTCCTGTGGGGGCTCCGGCTGGCCCAGGATGTCAGGCAGGGAGCGGCTGTGGGGCGGCCCCAGGTAGGGCCCATTGAAGTCAAAGCTGGAAACCTGTTTCTCAGGTGTGTGGGAGGCGGCAGGCGGGCCTGGCTGGGGGCTGAGGGGCTGTTCTGTGGGCAGATCTGAGGCAACTGGAGTCGTGTCAGGCCCAGATGGTGGATCACAGACATGCTTGGGGTCCTCTATGGTGAGAGGTGACACCTCGCTGTCCCCGAATCCTACAGGGAACACCCTGTGGGAAGAACATGGGCAGAAGAGTTGGGACCACCCTGGGCAGATGATTCGGCTCAGGCACAAGGGTCTTGGTGGGGTGGGGATGATTCTCTGGAAGCCCTGATGTCCCCCAGAGCTCACAGAAAGAACCTGAGCGGGGCAGGGTTGAGGGAGCAGGGGCCCCAGAGAAGGACACGGGACATGGATTCAGTCTCTCTGTGGCTCAGGAGCTCCATCCTCCATGCTGAGCTCAAGGTCTTCCTCCGCAAGGCTGGAGCCCTCTCCCTTTTGACCTTAAAGTCCATCCTCCTTCAGCACCAGGTTCATGGCCAGCCTGTGCACTGGGCAGCCCTTCCATCATTCTATCAACCATGCCACCCCCTTCTCCCTGCCGAGTCAGTGGTGAGCTGCCGGCTCAGGCGCTGAGTTCCCAGGAGTCTGCAGCCCCAGCTACCCCATGAGGCCTCTGCAGTGTGACGCCTCCAAGGCAGCCAGGGAGGGGAAGGCCATCTGTTTCCCTCTTTCACTTCTGGTCACTTCCCTTGTCTGGCACTCCCTAGCCTGGAAAGAGGAAGTTCTTCTTCACATCCCCCCCAGGTGCCTCCTGCTTTAGTGCAAACCAGCCAGCCCCCTTGGATCCCTTCACAGTGAGCCATAGGCAGCCTCACTTGAGTCCCTGATTTCCACAATGGGGTCAGCCCCCCGTATGATCCCCAAAGGTCAGGAGTGATCCACGAGCCCACTCACCCCTCCAGCTCAGGGAAGCGGCTGCCCCACGGCCCCTGGTGTTGGGGGCTCCCACTGGTGAAGGCCGACATGCTGCCTGGGAGCCAAAGCTCTGCACTCCCGTTCTGCAAGAGCAGAGACATTTGGGCCGGTGGGCATCAGGAGGTCCCCGAGGTGGGGGCAAGGCAGAGGGTGATGGGGGTGCGGGGGGATTCAAGGAGCCCCCAGACAAGAGAAGAATCTCCACTTTTTCAGGACTGACCACGGTCTTTTGACACCAGCAAAGTGAGGCCCAGAGAGGGGCTGGGACTTCCCCCATGTCCCTGATACCTGAGGACAGGGCCCTTTTCCTGTGATTTTTCCAACCTGGGGTGCTTGTCTCCATGCTCACCCCCATTTCTCCTCCACACCAGCCAAGAGTCCCCTCCACAGGCAAAGCTGGCCCTGCCTGCCTGACTATAGGGCTCCCATCACCCACATGCTGGCATCTTCCCCATGGTCATCTCAGCCTCCTCCTGTCCCACCCCCTCAGCTCCCTTCCTGAAGGGTTTCTGTCTCCACCCTCGAGATGCCCTGAGCCAGCGCAACTTTTGCCACCTGGCACCACTGGGACTCTCAAAGCTCAGCCCAGGTATCTTGTCCTCGGGGAGCCCTTCTGCCTCCTGACACCCCATCTGTCCTGGTAGCAGGAACCCCCTCTGTGAGCCCACCCTGTCCCAGGCATCCCCACACTCAGTTCTCTCCATTGGGCTCCATGCAGAGCTCTGGGAGGCAAGGCCAGGTGTGGGCACTCCAGGGAATCCTGGGAATGAATTTCCAAGTGCTAGCCCCACTCCCAAATCTCCCAAAGCCCAGTCCACCTACATCCCTACCACCCAAAGCCCACAGGAAGGGAAGGAGGAGGTGGGGACAGAGACAAGAGAGGCAGGAACAGAGAAGCCCCCACTCCACCCCTCGCAGCCAGTTCCTACCTGGAATAGGTGGCTCTTGCTGGGGTTGGGGATCTTCTCCTCCCACTTTCTGCGCAGCCTGGAAGACACCAGGGAGGTGACAGCCATCAGAGACCTCAGGGCCAGCTGCTCCCATGCTCATGCCCAGAGGGGAAACTGAGGCCCAGGAAGCGAGTGACAGAGCAGGGCCTGGAGGGAGCTGGGTGGGATTCCCTGGTGCCCTCTGGGGTCTCGGCTACTACCTCCAGCCCCACAGAGTCCCCTCACCTGTACCCGTAGATGCCACAGAAGCGGAGGGCCAGGAGCACAGTGATGGTGAGGAAGATCACGACGAGGGCCAGCACCCACATGGGCAGCACTTCCAGCAGCCGGGGAGAAAAAGGAACGTCAGCATCTGGGCGGGAAATCGACCTCAGGGCAGGGAGTGGGGTTGGTGCAGTATTCCCTAAGACCCCGCTCTGTGCAGGCCCAGGGCTCTGGAACTTACTGCCTTGGGGGATTAGGGGAGAGAGGCCAGATCCATGCTGAGAAGGGCATTGGTCTGAACCCCCACAATGTTCAAAGTGCTGGGAGGACACAGGAGGGTCAGATCCTTTCCAGGATCTATAGCACAGGAGGTGCTAAAGGGAGGGCAAGAACCACAGTTCATCGCAATCACAGGGGTCTTCCTGAAGGGGGTGACATATTAGCTGGGCCTCCAGTAATAGGAAGGATTAGAGGTGGAGATGGGGAAAGGCACTCTGGCAGAGGCACCAGCAGGTGCAAAGGTCCCTCCGGAGGCCCCTGATCCCTCCTGCTGCCCAGCCCTGAGCTCCCAGGCCAGGTTCCTCCAGGACTCCCCTCTTCCTCCTCTCTTGGGCTCATTAGTCCGGCCTCCTTTCTACCTGGTTGTGGCCCTCTCCCTGGGCCCCTGCCGCTACCAAGCCTGGCTGTGGACTTGGGGGGCTCCCAATATCTCCAGTATCCTTACTCTCTCTGAAACCACCCCTTGGACTTGTCTTGTTCTATGGGAGTCCCCTGGTGGTTACTATGGTGAAAGGTGAGGGGTCAGTGCACACAGCAAGTGCAGGGAGGTGGGAAGGTGAAGGAATTAAGCAAAACCTTCCAATCCAAGGACCCAGTCTGCGGCTCTAGATTTTCTTGCTTCCATGGTAACAGGAAACTGGGGCTGAGCAACCACAAAAACTTGGTAGTCCCAAAAGCTAAGAAACCAAGGGCCATATTAACAGAAGCCTAAGTCCCAGTTTAAAGGAGGAGAGATCATGAGACCTGCTCTCCTCTGCTCCCTCAAGTCCTCACTTGCAGTCTGTATTTCACACCAGGTGTCACTTTCCAACGACTAGTGGCCCAAGGGAGGGAAGGAGGCCAGAGTGGGGTGGGGTCTGGAGCCCCACATCTCTGTGCCCACACAGGCTGCATCCTCTGCCCGGCTGCGCTGTCTCATGAAGAGTGGGTGGAGAACTTCTGACTCCATGCCCAGTTTCTGCCTGCTTTACCCTTTGCCTCTTGGAGCTTGCGGGTCTGATGACCAGCTGGGTGGTGCTGTCTGCAAAGGCCTTCCCTTTCTCTTTGGCCACCGTCTAATTGGGGAGATGGCTCACCTACAAGTTGTTGCAGGCCTGGTACGGCTGCTGCACTGGGGATTTTCTAGCAGTGAGAAACTATGAGCTGGTCCTGGCCAGAAGCTCTGGACTCCAGGCTTCACCTACCTGACTCGGTGTCCCAGGAGCGCGCCTCACTCCACTCGCTCCAGATCCCGCTGTAGCCGGTGCGGAAGGTCCTGACCCTCACCCTGGCCCAGTACCTGGTGGAGGGCTCCAGGGCTGGCAGGGCCATGCTGTGGGCGTTCTGGAGGGTCTCGGTCTTGCTGTCCTGTGGGTTGGCGCTGAGGGTGAGGCCTGGCCCGGTGCCCGTGGGAGTGGCTGCAAATCCCTCCCACCTGGACCCTCCGCTTCGCTGGCTCCCAGCTCCTGCCATACCCCAGGCCTGCTGCGGCTGCTTCTCTCTCACCACCGTGGATCCTCCCTGAGGGCCCACCCAGGGACAGCACTTCGGATGGCACCGGGGACTCCGCCTCTCAGTGCAGCCCCTGACATTGACAACACTGAGGCCTGGAACCCTGAAGCCACCTGTCCCACCCTATTTTGAGCCTTCTCAGCTCCCAGCCCTTCTGGCGCAGCCTGCACCCACACTGTGGCCTTTCCAGGAATGCAGTGCAGGCCGACTGGGCTCTGGACCCTGAGAATGGGGGTTCAGGACCCCAGGGCCCACTCCTGGCTCCACCACTGGCCCACCTCCCTCCTCGCCTCAGTTGCCCCATTTCTAGCCTGAGGGTGTGGGATTGGTTCTGTGGTTTCTGTTCTGGGCTCCGTGGAGGGAGGGGACTGAGCCCTGGCCTGGGCGCACCCCCGACTCATTAGAAGCAGCTCTGTCTGAGCCTCCATGTGTGTCCAGACGAGATTCCTCTGAAGAAATAACCCCAAACTTTCATGACTTTTGAAAACCTTCTTCCCAGTGGCCTTTCAACCCCTCCCTGCCCAGAGGGTTCTCTGTTCCCTGGGAACTCAGGGTCAGCTGTTCATGTTGGCCAAGCCACGCCACTTTTCCGAACCTCAGTTACTTCACCAAGAGACAGGACAGTGACCTGCTGACCACACAGCCTAGCGATCACCATGTCCCAGTGGCTACCTCTCACTGGTCACCTGCCAAGGGCCCGACGCCTTGTAGGTGGAACGCCTCTGGTTGCTTTCCCCTCTCCTGCCCTCCCCAGTGTTTCTCCCCTCCCTGGGTGAAGGCCCTCACCTTCCACGTGGCCGTGTCTTTCCTGTACTGGATCTCAAATGTGTGGTCTATGTGTTCGTATCGCATTTTCATTGTTTCCCAGCGCAGGCTGTAGCTGTCTCCATCCTTGGTCACGTTGAGGGACGGAGGGGCCATCTGGACTGGAGGGAGGGAAACTTTTAGGAGAGTCATCACACCCACCCTCCAACGGAACATTCCCCGTGTCTCATGCTAGACACTGGGGCTGTCTCCACTGGCACCAGACCCCAGGTTCTGCCCATGGTTGGGTCCTTTTCATCCCCACTTCACTATATCATGTTTTGACCTGAGTGGTATTCTTGTGGGAGATGCTGAGATACACTTGTTTTGTAGTGATGTGGCCCAATGCTTGCATTACTCCTATTTTTTTTTTTTTGCAATAAAAATAAAACCACTATTAGTTGGTTCTATTCTAGGTAACTGGGTATTTTTTTGTTTGTTTGTTTGTTTTTGGAGACGGAGTCTCACTCTGTCGCCCAGGCTGGATGGAGTGCAGTGGTGTGTGATCTTGGCTAACTGCAACCTCTGCCTCCTGGGTTCAAGTGATTCTCCTGCCTCAGCCTCCCAAGTAGCTGGGATTATGGGCACCCGCCACCAAGCCCAGCTAATTTTTGTATTTTCAGTGGAGACGGGGTTTCACCATGTTGGCCAGGCTGGTCTTGAACTCCTGATCTCACGTGATCCACATGCCTTGGCCTCCCAAAGTGCTGGGATTACAGGCGTGAGCCACCGCGCCCAGCCTGACTGTGTTTTAGCCACTGTTAAACATACTTATTCTACATGAATTATTCCACTCAATTCTAACAGCCCTATATGGTGGGTACTATTAACCTTTACTTTTCACAGACAGGGAAATGGAGTCACAGAACCATTAAGTAACTTGCCCTAAGGAAAGGCAGCTAAGCAGTGGTAGAGGCAAAGATTGCAACCCCACAAGTGTGATGGGCTCTCTTGTCTGACACTCCCAGAGGTGTAGGGAGATGGCTAAAGGCCAGGTCATTGACACGTTCTCAACACCAGAAAATCCCCAATACAGCGGCTGTAACAGGCCTTCAATAACATCTAGGTGGGGCCTCTCCCCAGCCAGATAGTGGCCAAAGAGAAAGGGGAAGCCCTTTGCAGACAGCACCTCCCACCTGGCCGGCAGACCCACAAGTGGAAAGAGGCAAAGGGTAAAGAAAGCAGAAAGTGGGCAGAGAGTGAGAAGTTCTGAACTCTAATCTTGATCTCTGCCTACTAATAGCTGTGCAACTTTAAGTAAGCCACTCAACCTCTCTGAGCTTCAGTCTACCCAAAAGAGAAAAGAGAGTGCTTATAACCTTGATGCCTTCACTGTATAAACATAATATGAATGCCCGTAATTTGCTGAGGTCTCTTATGTGCCAGGCATTATATGAGGCCGTTAATATATCCCGTGCATTTGAACAATCAGAATTCCTTTTTCCAGTGAGGATCTCAAGAGAGTTAATGATAAATTCAAACCCAGGTAATTAAGACAAATTGGCCTCTGCCCTTCACATATGCTAAAGACTGGATGGAAGAACTTGGTCATCATGAAACAACGTGAGAGGTTCCATTGCACTGGGGTCCTTGTTACATCACAGAAATGAGGGATATTAACCTCCAAGGTTCAACACTATTTGTACACACCACAGGCTCCAGTTGAAAAGTACATCATAGATCAATTACATTAAAGATAGAATATCAGTCGATGGGGAACTTCGGATACCAGAAAGAGGAAAATCCAACGAGGAATGAAAGGGAAGGTTTTGGTGACAGGACCAGGAGGGTGTGGCTAGCAGTGGAGATTTGGAGAGCTGCAGGATAGGAGAGGGAAGCAGAAGAAAAGGACAAGAGATCAGACGTTTTAAAGCTCTGCTCCTGTTCTCGGCCACCGCCATCGTGGTTTCATTGCTTCTCTGTTCACTTTTGCTCACTGGACTGCGTCTCTTTGAAAGTGACAAACGTGAAGACTGGGCCACGAGGAACCCTGAACTGATTCGGGTTACACAATGAGGGTGTGCTGGTCCCAGACCGTCCCCACAGCGGGCTAAGAGCAAACTCACTGTTCACTGAGCTCTTTATGTGTTTCTCTGCCCTCCTTGGCTGAACAGAGACGATGTATTGGCCGTGGGCCGTGGGGTTGGGCACGGGAATCCGGCAGTGGTGCCTGGTGTGGAGACTGCCGAGCTCCTCCCTCAGCACTGGGGAGCACTCTTCCTCCCTGAGGAGCACAGCAGAGCTGAGGACAGGGAGAGGGAGGGCACACGGGAGGGAGGAGAGCTTGGGGTGGGCTGTGGCTTCTGCTGGGGCCCCAGGGACAGGAGGAAGCCTGGAGAGAGCAAGGCCGAGAGGAGGGGAGGGGACGGAGAGAAAAGATGCTCACCCTGCATCTGGGCTGGGCTTGTAGAAGAGGCTAAAGAAGACCGAGCTGGCCACCTCCTTCCTCACCTCCCAGGAGCAGCTGAGCACTGCGGCCCCGTCAAAGAAGCACTGCAGGTTCTGGGGCTGGGCCTCGTCCCCTGGGGTGGAGACAGGTCCTCATGTACTCCCTCCTTCATCCCTCCCATAGCTCTCAGTGGGTGCTCACCATGTGATTCATCACACAGAGGTCACGAGCTCTGGGGCCAAAAGACCAGGGCTGAAACTTCAGCCTGAACCTGCCAGTTGTGTGTCCAACAGCTCCGAGAGAGAGAGAGTTCTGTGCACCTGCACACCCTCCCGGGAGAATGGAAATAGTATCTAAGTTTCAGTGTTTGGGGATTGAACAGAAAAATGTGGGTAAGCCCTGAGCATCCTGTAGCCTCCATTAACACACAGCTGCTAACAGCACTATTGTTGTTATTATTGTAATTGCCATTGGCAGAGAGGGTGCAGAAAACTGGAAGCCCAAAGTGAACAGATGCAGAGTCCTACTCATCAGTGGTCACAGTAGCAGTGGGACGGCCCAGGGACGCTACTGGAAAGATGGCAGCGGGAGATCCGGGAAGCCCCCAGTTGGAGCCCAGGAACCCTGCTGTGCCAGGAGCTCCTGATGAGCCCGCCCTCCCACCACGGGGCATTTCCCGGGCTCTGGCTCCATTACCTGGCTGGGAGTCCCAGCGAACCTCTGGGCTCCACTTGCTGGGATGTCCTGAGAGCCGAGAGCCTGGGGCCAGGCGGGTCCTTACTCGGGCCACGTAGGTGCTGCTGGGCATGAGGTGCTCTGGCCCCAGGGTGGCCTGGGAGGTGTTGGAGAGGAGGGTGGCTGCATCCTGTCAGGAGACAGTGGGTGCTGGAGGAGGGGTGCCGCCCGTCCCTTTGGGCTGGGGCAGAGCTGGCCGTGGTTCCTACCTCCCAAGAGTCCTGAAGCCGCTTGTAGACCACCTCAAACTCCACATCCCCCTGGGACAACCAGTGGCTCTGGGGACCCCCAAGGGCCACACTCCAGGTCAGCAGGAAGTGGTCCTGGTCGGTGCTGATCTTCAGGTCCCTGGGTGCAGGAGGCTGGACTGGAGGGAGGAAGTGAAGGGCACCTAAGGGCTGGACCGCTGAGGGACAGTCAGGGCCTGCATGGCCTTTTGTGTGGACACAGGGGGTTCCAGGCCACCCCTGCCCCCAGCAGCTGAGGGACCTTGAGCAAGAACCGTTTCCTCTGTGAGCCGCAGCCCTTCATCTGCAAAACTGTAGGGTTTCAACATGAAAGCAATGGAAAGCCGTGCAGATTGCAACGCGCACGTGACCCGAACTCCATAAAAAGCGCTGGTGAGGAAACTCATTGGAGCCTCCTCTGTCCTGAGGCTCCCCACTGCCCACGCTGAGGCCTGGGTGGCTCCTGCCAGCAGAGGGGACTGCGGTTCAGAGGCCTCCCCCTCCTGCTGTCCAAGCTCCCTTCCTCCTGCCCAGGGTCCCTCCTGCTGTCAATGCCCGGGGCAAATGCCTCCGGCTCTGGGAACATCCTTGGATCTGCATCTCCAGGCAGAACCCCCCATTCCTTCTCTCATTCCACCATAGCTCAGTGGAATTCCCTCCACCAGGGTCTTACCACAGCTGAGGGATTCCTATGTTTCTGTGTCTGCCTCCCCTAAGGGATGAGGAGATGGGGGTGGGTGGGGTTGGTCCTGACCCCCTTCCCTATCTCCAGGCGGAGATGCGGCTTCTTAGCGAATTATGGGGCAAGGTGAATGAATGAATGAATGAACAAATACACGCAGGCAACTTTGGGGCTTCTCATGAAATCCTTGCAGCCACAAGGCAAGCATCTATCCCCTGGGAACTCTGGGTTGTTCAAGAAAATGCAGAATGAAGACATGGCGCCTGGTTTCTGGCATTTCTGTGTCTGCTTGCTGAGGGGTGGCTTTCAAACAAAAACATCCTCACATGTAGGATGTAAATGCTCTCTGCTGGACATGGCATGCTAGAGCATGTCGGGAATCATCAACCCAGAATGGCAGACACACAGCAGGGGAACCACCCCTCCCCACCTACAGCCAGGACAGGCGTCCCTCATGTGTCACTGCACTCCCAGCCCCCTAGGCTGTCATGGAGGGGGAGTCCTTCCCAGCAGAGCCCTCTCGGAAGCTGCCACAAACTGCACAGACTGGAAGTCCCATCAGAAACCTGCTCAGCCAACTCAAGAGGTTTAGTCCCCCAGCTCACTTCACAGATGGAGAAACTCACAGAGGAAGTGAAATGTCCAAGGTCTCCAAACAGGGAGCCTCAGAGCAGATCAGATGCATGCCTGTCGCCTGCCCAGTACCTCCCAGCTTCCTTGATTCATTGCTAATCTGCGTTAGGCTGGACCCTACCTCGCTACTCAACACAGGCTCCAGGAGGCCAAGGGCCACACTTCTCTCCCTATATCTAAGTTGTCTCCATCCCCCTAGAAACCTTCCTGGTTTCCAGGCTGTAAGCTCCAAGGGCAGGGTTGCTGGCTGGTTTGTTAGCTGCTTTGTTGGCATATGTAGGCACTCAAGGAAAGAAGATTGAATGAATGAATTGTGTGTATATCTGAACTATGATTTGCATGCCCTCATGTCCCCATCTCCTAGCCAGTTGTGTCCTCATCATTTCTAGGAATGAGTGCTTTAGGTCACATCCTGAACTTCAACTTCTTTCCCAACTCCTGCTCCTCCAGTCTACCCTGTAAGTCTCCTGTCCCCAGCATTCTCACATCCGCATCTGATCTTGTCATTTCCCCTCGGTGCTCTCCATGCCTAGAGGGTCCCCTCTACCTGAGACTGCAGGAGACAGAAGCCTCTCCAGGGCCAGGTCCCTGCCTATGTCTCCTGCTTCTTCCCACCGCTGTCCAGCCCTTGAAGCTGATGCTCCTTGGACACAACGGTGAGCAGGTTCCCCAGCCGCCCATGCCCTTCTGATCCCCCAGCCTCTGCACAGCTGTTATCCTGCCAGAGAGGCTCTTCCTGCCCTCCCCTCCTGTCTACCCTTCAGATCTGGGTTGCAAAGCTCTTCCCTCTGGGAAGCCTGTTCTGAGCTCCCAGGGGCCCTACCCTTTACCCCCTGCATGAGGCACCCACCCACCACTGTCAGTAAGTTCTCACGGTGGACGACATACAGTGTTTCCCCTCCCTCCAGCCTGGGCCCCCTGAGCTCCATTCGGGAAGGAAGGGACTCTCGTGTCCATCAAATCCATGTGTGGAAACATTGCTTCTGATGGATTCCTGGTGGCCTAACTGATCCCCTCCTCTGGCAGTGGCTTTATGATGCTGTGGCAAAGAAGGGCAGGAAGCTATGGTCACAGCCCCTTCCGTGTGACCCTTGCAAAGAGCACCAGGTGGCCCGGTGGTTAGGACCAGGGGCTCAGACCATCCTGCACTGGATCTCAGCTCTGCCAGCAGCAGCAGAGAGGCCTTGGACTAGTCACCTCCCTCTGTCTCCGTTTTAGCAGCAGCCAAAGGCACCAATAACAGCTCCAATGACAGCCTGCAGTGCCTCCTACCAGCCTGCCACCAGCATGGGTTTTTGCCACGTCAACGCAAACTTTCATAGAATGTGTCCCTTTTTAGGTTTAGCTTCATTCTAAGCAACCATTTCCTTGAATCCAGGACTTCGAAGTGCAGGTTATATTTCTTTCTAATAGAGAGGCAAATAAAACCTAACTACATACAATGATCATCTACCCCACCCTAGACCACAGATGGCTTCATGGACCACTGTGGGATTTCGGCCCACACCGGGGCCCCTCCTCCAGGGCAGGGAGGAGACGCGCTCCCTGTCTACCGTGCTGGAAGCCCCCAGGAAGGCTGACCCATCTCTGTCATTACTGCTCAGCGGTGGGACTTCAGAGGAAGCATCTGACCTCCTGGGCCTCAAGGGCCACATCCAGGAAATGGGTTTCTTCAGAGATGAGATGAAACAACTAAGCGGAGAGAGTTTTCTAGCTGGATGGGTTTCTAAGTGAGTAGTGAGAACGGTTTTCTTCAAGACAAACCTGCAGTGCTGGAAGCCCACAGCTTAGTGGGAGGTAGTAGCAGCCAGGGGCACGGGAGAAGCCTTTGTCAGGGGCCTCTCACACAGTCTGAAGTCTCCGTGTAAACAGACCATACCCTCATCCCTCAAGAAACCCTCACCCAACCCCAAGCCACAGCCTTCTGCCTTGAAGACTCCCTGGGCCACCCCTGGTGCTCCCCCTGTCCACACAGGAAAACAAGCCCCGGGCAGGGCCCCCAGCCCCTCACCATGCTGGGTCAGAGTGACGGTGAGCCGGGTGCCCAGAGGCCTGTCTGGTTGGAATGAGAAGTAGTCAACGTCAGTGACGACAAAACTCTGGCAGGGAATGACACATCTCCTGGGCACGCAGCGGGGATGGGGGCAGGCTGACCAGGGCATGTCATCACTGAGGTCACAGGACACTGGCTTCGGAGGGTCCCTGTTGGGAGAGGACACGGCTTAGCCCAGGGTGTATGGGAATCACTGACTCATGAAAGCTTCATCGAGTACTCACCACATGCCTGGCTCTGTTCAGAATCAGGGGCCAGCAGTGATAAAACACACAAAAATCCTGCCCATGGAGCTGCCATCCTGGGAGAAGGGGACCCGCATGGAACAAAGTGTGTAGCGTGTGCAGTGGAGAGAAATTCATGTGGAAAAATAAAGCAAGCAGCAGGTGAGGAGGGAGGAAGGGCTGGCCTGGGGAGGCACTTTGAAATACGGGACAAGCAGGCTTCTCTAAGGAGGTGACCTGGGGGCAGAATGTTAAAGGCATTGAGGGAGGGACTGCGCAAATTGTGAGGATTTCAGGAAATGGGAACAGCACGTGCAAAGGCCCTAGGGCAGGCAGAGTTTGGTGTGCTACGTGGCTTGGCCTAAAACCAGTGCACAGGGAGTAGAGCGTGTGACAGGGAGGTCTAGGAGACCCATCCATCAACATGATGGGATTGGATCTCACTGCAAGTGAGTGAGAAACAGTCCTGAGCAAAGGCATTGTAGATTTCGATGAATGCTTTGAAAGGATTCCTGAGGGTCCTCGGTTGTGAATAGACTGAGGTGGGAATGTGGCAATGTTGGAAGCAGGGAGCCCAGTTAGGAAGCTTCTGGAATATCCAGATGACAGGAAGTGGCCGTGCACCAGGGTGGTCAGGCTGGCGTGGGTGAGATTCGTGTTCTGCTTGAGATAAGGTTGGCAGCATTTGCTGGTGGAGGGATGTAGCAGTCAGGAAGGAATGGTGGCAAAAGAGACTTAAAAACAAAACAAAGTCCTCCCTGTTGTTTAGCTTGAGCCACTAGGAGCTCCCATTTAGACAGGGAGATGGGGAAGACAGAGGCAGCAGCGCAGCTCAGGTGAGAGCGGGACTTTGGTTGAGAACATTTGGAGTCAGAGACACCTGTTGTCTAAGTGACAGGTGGAGAGGCCAGTGTGCCTGGAGGCCTGGAGCTTAGGGGAAGTGTAGGCTCAAGGTTGCCTTTGGGAGATGCCCCAGGGGCCTGAGGGGGTCTCTGCAGAGTGGATACAGCAGACAGGAGGTCCATGGACTGGGCCTGGGTGTCTCACCCTTGGCAGTCAAGAGAACAAAGAGGCAGCAGACAAGGAGAAAGAGGAGGGTGGGCAGGGCCCCAGGGGCACTGGGTGAGCTGTGGGCAGAGCCAGGTGCAGGAGGAAGTGCAGGGAGGCCGCGGTGGTCCTCCTCGTCAGGGGCTGCTCCTGGTCAAGTAGGAAGAAGGTGGAGGCCCCACAATGAGATCCTGCTCCCCGGGACATTTGCTGACTTGGACCAGAGCAGTTTGGGTGGCCTGGTGGGGGCAGCATCCTAGGGGAATAGGCCCAGGAGGAGATGGCTGGAAAGACACTGGACGTGGTGAATGTGGACAACTCTTTAGGGAATGCTGCTGTCAAAGGAAGCAGGGAAAGAGGGGCTGCAGGGTTGCCGGGTCAGGAGATGCCCAGGTGCTGCACTCCTGTGGGCTTCTGAGAGGGGGTTGGGGTAGGTTTGCAAGGCAATTGGGAAAGATCCTGGGAGAGGGCACGGTGGGTGGCACAGGGCAGCGTGGGGACGTGGAGGCCATGATATTCCTGAGCAACAGGACGAGATGGCATCGGGTCTCAGGCCTTAGACAGGAGCCCTGGTCCAGGCCCAGGCCCCGGCGGTGGGCAGAGGGGGTGGGGAGTGAGTGTGAGGTGGGTGGGGAGCTTCTCCCTGGTCCCCTGTTGTGTCAGAGCAGCAGGAAGCAGGTCACAGGGAGGGGCAGGATGGTCTTTGAGGAGAATGGAGAAGGTCTGATGGAGGCCTCCAGGAGAACTGAAGGCGGTGGAGGGGTGAAGGTGGCAGAGCCGGCCCCACCCCCCAATGCTGGGGTGACCTCCAATGGGTTGTCACCTGCCTCTCTGGTTCCAGCTATTTAATTATTTAATTTATGGCTGATTTAGACCCTGGCCAACACCCCAGAGCAATTCTGGCCCTCTTCCCATGTGGCACGTGCCCAGGAGAGCTTGGGTGGGAGAGCTGGCAGCCCACATACGAAGGGGGGGCCTGGGAGAGCGCAGAGCCCCCTCCCAGACACACCCACACGGCCTGCTCTGCCACTCCTTACCCTGTGGCCAGGGCTGGCACCTCACCTCCAGGGCCTCAATTTTCCCGTCTGTGAACTCCCAGGCCAGCGCCATCTCTCCCTGGTCTACTCTGGACAGACAGGCGGTGGCACAGCTGGCGCTTCGTGGGCTGGCCCTGCCCACCTCACAATGAGGAGGAACTAAGATAGGTCATGTGGGGCAATTGTGTTAAATTATAAAGAAACAAGAGAAGATTTTCACCACTGTCACCACCACCATAATCAACAACATCAGTGTAGGAGGCACCCCGCAGAAACCCCAGGTCAGATGGCAGCGCCCGGCCTGGCAGGTGCCTGGCGGAGCAGGAGCTCCTGGAGGGCCTCCCTCCTCCTCTGTCCTCTGTCCACTCCCACCCCGAGGCTGACCTGACAGGTCCCTCTCTACACTGCCGCCCCACGCCAGGCACAGGGGACATTGTAGCCCCTACCCGTGGCCCCTGCACCCAGCATCACTCACTCATTCACTCGGCGAATGAGGGTCACGTTGACAAGCCGCTGGGCATCCTGGGTGTCTGCCCACCTGCAGGTGATGTGGCTGGTGTAGTCGTTGTAGCAGCGCAGGGTCTGCAGCGGGATGGTTTCTGACAAGAGGGGCAGGAGGGGGTCACCTCTCTTTCCTGCAGGGACCCTTGTCACCATCACTCCCAGCTGCTCTGGGATGCCCAGCTCTGGGGAGGGGTCTCCCAGTTCCCTGCAGAGGCACCAAGTGGCCAGGCACATGCACGTGTGTTCATGTCTGCCGGGGTGGGCTCCTGGTTGCGGACCCTCCTCTCCTGACAGAAGCGCGATATTCTGTTGGCTGTCAGCACGCTTTCTGGGCCTCTGCAGTGCGCTGTTCCTGGGCACGGCCCCCTTCCCCACCCCAGGACAGGGACATGCATCAAGCACAGGCCTGGCCCCTGGACCGACTGTGCAGCCTGGGAAGGGGCACACACTCAGCCCTGGGGTGCAGCGTGGCAGAGTCCTACCCTGCACCCTCCCCCCTGCTCTCTAGTCCCCATCCTCGGGAGCCTGGTATTTGTTAAGGGGACTATGGTCCCAGCATTGTCACAGAAGCCAGGTCTCTGGGACCCTTTGGGAGGGGCCATTTCACCTCAAGAGCCCAGGAGCATCCCAGTGTGGCCTTCGGGCACAAGGAGGGTGCTAGCGGCTGACGCGGGGACAGAGCCCCAGCCAAGGCCCTGCAGGAGGAAAGCCCCGGAGGTGGGAACCACTGAGGCACAGAGTGTCCGCTGGGGAACAAGGGGCAGGGAAACGGCCAGAGCAGCCATCCTGGAGCCTGGGGGCCGGGAGTGCTGTGCTGAGAAATGTGGGCAAGGAAGCCAGACACGCTCAGCTGGAATTTCCAGGACAGGATGAGCAGGAATGCGCAGGAGGAAGGAAGCGGGGGAGGCCCAGGGAAGGCCAGGGGGAGAGACGGAGGGAGGGGAGCAGGAGGAGGGCTGGTGGGCAGGGTCCTGGGGATACGCTGCGGCCCTCCCCCAGGGTGCAGCAGTGAGGATGGGGACAGGGAAGTGGGTGGGAGCCACGGACTCACCTTCTGCCCCTGCCAGGCTGCGCTGCCAGCACAGGGCCAGCAGGGCCATGGAGAGCAGCCCCTGGGCCAGCGCCATCTCCCTGGTCAGCTCTGGACAGGCAGGCGCAGGCACTGGTGGGTGCTGGCCATGGGCGTGGCAGGGTCCTCAGTGTCCTGAAGTCCTGTGTTCCTGCCCAGCTGGGAGCCAGGCCAGACCCATTTCTTGGGACCTCTCCCTCCTGGCCTCTGCCTCCCCGAGGCCTGCAGAAGGAGATGTCAGCAGTGAGCTGCCCCTCCCCTTCCACATGTCCCAGGGACACCGCCCGTGTTGTGGGGACAACCCAGAGAAGTGGCCCTCATGCATGACCCTTCAGTCTCCTGCAGCATGAAGGCAATGGACATGCGCTGTGTGGCCTGAGGGACTGGGTCCCCACTTGGATCACTGACACCTACCACTGCACAATGCGCTAGACAGCAGAGCAGCCGAGTCGGGGGCCTAGGATTTGACTCCTGCTAAACTCCCCGTGGGCTGCTGGTCCACGGCTGTTGGATGCCACGGTGTCATGTACACACACATGTCCTCACTTCCACAGGGCCTGTGGTCTCCCCACCCCTGCTCCATTTACCGTCATCCCCCTCACCCTCTGCTTGCCAGTTCCCTTTTCTCCTCGGAGGCCGGGGGTTTCCTCCCTTTCATTTCACTGGTCTGGGAAGTACCCAAGAGAGCAGAACAGACAACTGTGGCTCCTTTTCTTCTGTTAGATTATTGGAAGCTTCACTCAAGATGCCCACGCAGACACACACACACAAACACACGCACACACAGGCACACACATGCACAACACACACAGACACACACAGATACATACATATATACACGTACACACAAAACATGCACACGCATACCCACACATATACACACAAACACACACACAGACACACACATACGCAGACACTGACACACACAGATACATACAATATACACACATATACACACACAGACATGCACACACATACACACACAGAGACACAGACACACATACACACACGAACAACACAGATACATACATGTATATACACATATATACACATATACACACAAACATGCACACACATTCACACATACACACACAAATTCACATAGAGAGGCACACACACAGACACACATACACATGCACAACACACACATATATACACACTCGCATATACCATCCACACACAGACATACACACACACATACAGATACATGCACAGACACACATACACACAAACAGAATCTATCAGTGGACATGCTGGCTGGAAACAAACTCTACTTAACCTCAGACTGAGAAAGAATCAGGAATCAATGTGAAGTGATGAAATATTCAATTTAAAAAAATGCTAAAATCATTGAATAACAACATAAAAATGCCTATCTAAAACCCCATTTCACACCATTCCCCAAATAACAAGTTAATTATAAATTTAAATGTAAAATGTTACATCCTATGAAAGCTGCAAACCAGAGGAGCGAATGCCTTTGAACTCTTTAAGCTTAAAAGCATAGGAGACATCACAGAGACAAAGGCTGGCAGAAGTACATAAAAGTGAAATCTTCTGTAATGTATCAACCTGACTGAACCATAAAAGCAAAGGACAGAGTGCAAACAGAAAATCTTTGCACCAATGTACTCATCCGTTAGGGCTATTGTAACAACATACCATAGATGGAGTGGCTTACTAGTTACAAAGTTTATTTCTCATAGTTCTGGAGGCTGGGAAGTTCAAGAACAAGGTGCGGGCAGATTCAATATCTGGTGAGGGCCTGTTCCTCACAGTCTTCTCCCTGCATTCTCACATGGAATAAGCAAGGGAGCTTGCTGGGGTATTTTATAGGGTGCCACAGGAACTACCTCCAGATATTCTCACATTGGGGATTAGGGTGCAACATAAACTTGGGAGCACTTAAACATATAGACCATAGCAACTAGAATTATGGAGGACAGGTTAGTGTCTTTTACTGTAAAAGATTAAAACAAATCAATATCATCAAAGAGCACAAACAATACTCACATACACAGAGAGAATTCATGGTAGTGGCTGACAATATTGCAGTGTTTTCCATGAGCCAGCCATTATTCAAAAGGCTTTATGGATATGAACACATCTATGTATAGCTTACCACTAGAAGCTCCACTTTGTAGATGAGAAAACAGGGGTGGGATGTTATGTAATTGGTTGACAGTCACAAGGTTGGTAAGGAACAGGTTGAGATTCGAGCTCACAGTGGGTTGCTTCTAGACTCTGTCCCTGACCTCTATGCCAATAGTGATTCAATTTCCCAAATGTCAAAACAGCGCACATCTATTCTGACATACGCTAACCCAGCAGACACTTCTACAGATATGCACAGATACAGCAAAAATAAAAGAGTACATTAAGACATCTAAAGCAGCATCCTCAGGGAGATTTGAGAAATCATAGCCATTTAAAAGAAGACACTTCTATGCAAAGAACAGAGTTCTTGGAATTTGAAGATATGAGATCCATAATTAAAAAAAAAAATCGATCAAAGGCCAGACGTGGTGGCTCATGCCTGTAATCCCAGCACTTTGGGAGGCCAAGGTGGGCAGATCACTTGAGGTCAGGAGTTTGAGATCAGCCTGGCCAACATGGTGGAACCCCGTCTCTACTAAAAATGCAAAAAAAAAAATAGCTGGCCACGGTGGAGCACACCTGTAATCCCAACTACTCTGGAGGCTGAGGCAGGAGAATTGCTTGAACCTGGGAGGTGGAGGTTGCAGTGAGCTGACACCATTGCCATGGCACTCCAGCCTGAGACTCTGTCTCAAAAAAACAAAAAAACAAAACGACAACAACAATCAATAGTGGGCCAAACCACAGAATGGATACCACAAATGAAAAAGAGAGATATATAAAATAGAGCAAATAGTCAAGGAGATGAAAAGTCTTAGGGAAAAGTTTAGACCTGGGAAAGAAATTCAAAAATTCCAGCCTCCAGAAGGAGGGGGTGGAGACAATCAAGAGCAGGTACGGCAGACAATGTCAGCTACCTAGTCTGAAAGACAGTGGAAGACCGTGTCCCTTTCCTTCCGGCAGCAGAAGCCAAGGTTTTAGCTGAGTTTATTGCTACACAGGATAAAAGGTTCTATTTCCTATACTCCCTTGCTGCTAGGTGCAGTCAAGTGACTAAACGTGATCCAAGGAGATGAGAATAGAAACATTGTGTATGTCTTCCAAAAAAGGCTGCTCAATGGCAGTTGACTCAGGTGGGAGGGGTTCATTTTTGTCCCTCTGTCTTTCTTCTTTCTTCCAGCCTGCAACTTGGAGGTGATAGCTGGAGCTTCAGCAGCTATTTTGGACCGTGAGGTTACCTTGAGGATGGAAGTCATATGTGAAGATGATGCAACAGAAAGAGAGGAAGCTGGATTCCCACTCTCACTCTGGAGCAACCATACTAGCCTGAAACTGCTACCTCTGGGCATCTTTTATATGCTGGGAAAAAGAAACTTCTATGTTGTTAAGCCACTGTTGCTTAGGGATTTTCCATGTGCAACCAAACAGATACAAGAGCAAATGGGGAAAGCTTCACATGGCTTTCAAGGAGACAACAGGCCACTCAATAAACAAGATTCCTTTTTAAAATATTTTTTAAAGACAGTAAGGAATCTGTATTCAAGGGGGGAGGCTACTATAATGGGGTTTTGTAGTAGGGGACAGAGATCAGGGTTAACTCCCAAGATTCCTTTTAATCAAGCCATACCCAGTTCTCACTGGTAAACTTTCCATCTTGCAAGTATATGAGGATGATCCTAGAAATGCTTCCAGAAGAAAACAAATAGGATACTTTGAATGCAACAAGGGTCAGATTGGCTAGAGATTTCACATCAGAGACTCTGAACTTTAAATAGATGTCTTGAAAATACCAAGGGAAAATTATGCTTAAACCTAGAATCACAAAATGCCAAGTTTTCTTTGACATTTAAAGGACACAAAAAATTTTGGATATGTAAGGACAAAGAAAGTTTTTCAGCTCTTTTCTGAAAGAAATTACTCTAGGTTATATTTCTGGAAAAAAAATCCAAGAAAGTCTGAAATACTGAGGCAAAGAAACCAGTAACACTTACAGATAAGTAAGGAAGAATATTGAACTCAAACTCAGATGATTTTAACATGGGAGTTGGCTGTGAGGCTGGGGTGGAGAGTGGAGGAGAATTGAAAACTTGCTAAAGATCTCCTCTTGTTTTGGAAGGGTTTATATGTGCTAAATAAACCCAAATGCTGGTAGCAAATATGATTTCTTTAAAAAAAAAAATTTTTTTTTTTTTTGAGACAGAATCTCACTCCATCACCCAGGCTGGAGTGCAATGGCATGATCTCGGCTCACTGCAATCTCTGCCTCCTGGGTTCAAGCGATTCTTGTGACTTAGCCTCCCGAGTAGCTGGGACTACAGGCATGCACCACCATGCCTGGCTAGTTTTTGTATCTTTAGTAGAGGCCGGGTTTCACCATGTTGGCCAGGTTGGTCTCAAACTCCTGGCCTCAAGTGATCTGCCCACCTTGGCCTCCCAAAGTGCTGGGATTACAGGCGTGAGCCACTGCGCCCGACCCAGAAAATATAAGTTCAATACATTTTAAATCCCTAAAAATGTAAAGATTAAAAATCACTAAGAATGAAGAGTAAGCGTGGGGACAGGAGGATGACAGAGAAGGGGTGGGAGGGACAGAGAAAGGAAGAGAGAGAAAAGAGAAGAGAAAAACCAAATACCTTCTTACTCAAAATAAACATGCACATATGACACTCCCAAGCTTATGAAGAAATTGAATGGCAGGCATAAACATTCCCAAGCTTATGAAGAAATTGAATGGCAGGCATAAACATTCCCAAGCTTTTGAAGAAATTGAATGGCAGGGATAAAAACTGGGGGAAAAAAAGCAAAATACAAATTCACTCCAGACAAAAACAATTTCATAGGTTAACCTGACAAAGACTTTTAAAAGAAGAAGACATCATGGCCAAGTAGAGGGTACTCCATACATGGAAGGAGAACCCTCAAGAAACCTATTTATGATTCAAACAAACAGATGAACAGATTAAAAGGGAAAGAAGGATAAGCTGATCTTGACAGACGCTCCTAAATATTTAATAATAAACAAGACTTTTCTGGTTAAATGAACAAACAAACCCTGGCAAATGAAGCAGTGGAGGAAACATTGGCATCACTGAATGTCTGCCAGAAACAAAAGGCGATGACAGAGTCAAGGGGGCACATTAGCGTCCTCCTGTCAAAGCCTCACACAGGAGGCTGTCACTATTGTCTTTACTTCCAGTGGTCAATGTCCCTCAGATAATCTCTAAATTCAACGCAATCAGCATGAACATTCCAAAAAGACATTTAATGGGCTTGGCAAACTGATTTTTATTTTTATTTTTGAGATGGAGTCTCACTCTGTTGCCCAGGCTGGAGTGCAGTGGCATGATCTCGGCTCACTGCAAACTTTGCCTCCTGGGTTCAAGCGATTCTCCCACTTAAGCCTCCCAAGTAGCTGGGATTACAGGTGCACTCCACCAAGCCTGGCTAATTTTTTGTATTTTTAGTAGACAACGGGGTTTCACCATGTTGGCCAGGCTGGTCTTGAACTCCTGACTTCAAGGGATCTGCCTGCCTCAGCCTCCCAAAGTGCTGGGATTATAGGCATGAGCCACTGCTCCTGGCCTTGGCAAACTGATTCTAAATTACAACAAACCACAGATGAAAGACTTGCTTCGTTCGCTAGAAAAATAAGAAGGAATGTAGTGATTGCCAAATGGAACAGAAAACAGTAAGGAAAATAATGAAGTGCATATAGAATCCTAGGATGTAATAGGGGCACTTCAAATCATTGAAGAGAGGAGAAGCCACACATTCGTAATTAGCAATGTTAAGACAATTAGATGATAATTATTTTTAAAAGTTACTTTACACATTACTCACCTCTCTAAATTCTAGGTGGGCTAAAAATCTCAAAGTCAAAACCAAAATAGTAAAATTATTAAAACTCTTTCTGTAATCTTAGAGGTTTGCAAGACACCAAACCAGGAACCATAAAGTAAAAAGAAATGACAGGCTTGACTTAACAATGAAAACATTTTTAGATGACATAAGACATCTTAAACATGTTAAGAAAAAGATAAGTCATAACTTGGGAGAATATATTTTCAACATATATAAATGGATTATTAATACACATAATAAATGAGTCACTCCAAAAGTTAAGATGTAAAAGAGAAATTCAACAGGAGATGAACGAAAATTTCTCCACATTCATCATAAATGAAATCCAAATGGCCAATCCACATACAGAAAATGTACAACTTCACCCATAATCAGGGAAAGAAAAAAATCACGCAACGTTGAGAATTTCCATACATAACACTGGACAAAATTAGAAGATTGATAATTTCTCTAAAGGTGAATTGGCCCTTTTATACACTACCTTGGCTACGTCAGCTTAGCTCAGCTACTTTGAGGTTGATTTGACAATACCTATTACAATTTCTAATGCACAACCTCTTGCACAACAATTCTGCATTTAGTAATTTAGGCTACAGAAACACTTTCATAGATGTGGAAAAATTAGAAGCAACCTAGGTGTCGATCAACATGAGATTAGATGAATTGTGGTGTACCCATCCTAATAAATGCCACATATTTCTTAGGGTTACTTAACGAGTTAAATATATATGTATTATTGTAGAAATTTGGAAATATTCCAAAATATAATATTAAGTGAAAAAATTGGGAATATATATATATATATATAATAATCCCATTTCTGTAAAAAGAAAAACTACCACCCAGGCAAGGTGGCTCAAGCCTGTAATCCCAGCATTTTGGGAGGCTGAGACAGGCGGATCGCCTGAGGTCAGGAGTTTGAGACCAGCCTGGCCAACATGGTGAAACCCTGTCTCTACTAAAAATACAAAAATTAGCCAGGCGTGGTGGCGCATGCCTGTAATCCCAGCTACTCAGGAGGCTGAGGCAGGAGAATCACCTGAACCCGGGAGGCGGAGGTTGCAGTGAGCCAAGATTGCACCACTGCATTCCAGCTTGGGTGACAAGAGTAAAACTCTGTCACAAAAACAAAACAAAACAAAAAACAAACAGGAAAATAAAAGCTATATGCTTATATCATGCTTAGAAAATGTTCTGGAAGAATACATGTGGTGAAAAGAGTAAGCCATGGAACTAGGGAAAAGAAATTGCTGGGGACTTTGTCTCTTGTGCTACATAATTCTAGATTATTCTAATTTTCATGAAGGCAGGTTTCTGTGTAGTTGCTTGTTTAGCATTAAACACAGTCCTTATACAATTCATGAACTATCCTGTGGTGTTGGTATATCTGTATACTAGACAATATAAATAAAACTGCTGGATGAGAAAAAGAGTGACCAAAAGCTAATAGGAAATGTTTACTCATTATAAAATGATTACAAAGCAAGAAAGATGATAGAAAAAAAATTAGAATTGGGCTATACAAAAATATAACAGCAGGGTTTTTGAAGACTAAAAATTGCACATATGCAGCTCGTCACTAGCACCTGTCTGACAAGGTCCCAGTGAAACACCTGCCCTTTCATTCTGAGGGCCAGTACACACACCTGCACACACCCTGAAGCAGGCACCCCAGATACTCACCCACCCAGCCAACATACTTGGGTGCAGAACACACACACCTGGGCCCCAACCCAAATCAGCAGGGCAGAGTGTCATAACTAAAAAGACAGACAGAGAGAGAGAGAGAGAGAGAGAGAGAGGGAGATTGCTGCATAGTGCCTGGTATGTCTCTGTGCAAAGGGCTGGGCTCTTTCTCAAGTTCAAAGTGAGCTTCTCAAGCCACACCGCACCCAGCTCTGGGCCTCAGTGAAGCAAGGTTCCAGGTTTCACCCTCTGCTTCTTAGTCTCTCTGCACTCCTGCATCCCCAGGGATCCGCACATGCACATACACACACAGGCACACACACAAATGCACACACAGGCAAACACACGAGCATGCATTCTCTCTCTTTCTAAACCAAGATGTCAGGGACTATCCATGCTCCCCATTCCACAGATGAGGAGACAGAAGCCCAGGATGGACAGGGGTGCTCTCACTACCATCAGCATCTTAGTGACAAAGTGAAGACAGACCATAGGTGCCTGACTCCCAGGCCTGAGCTCTCTTCACCCCACTAGGCGTCCTTCCCGCCAGGACCAACCAGATCCCGCTAGCGAGGCTGAGTCCTCCCCAGAGCTCTTATACAACACCCAAGCAGCTTGGCACCCCTGGCTGCCTCCCCACCCACTGGCTGCCCCAGGAGTCTGGGCTCCGGTCATCCCAAGAGGCCGAGCCCTAACTCCTCCAAGTCCCCAGGTCACAGCTACCCACAGGATGCCCCCCAGGCTCCCCCCGTCCTTTCCCATCTTAGACTCCCCACACTCCCCCCTGCTCTGACCCCACCCCTCAGCCCTGCTCCTGGATGCCAGGCCATACCTCTGTGTGGTGGGAGAGATGAGCCTTCTTCTGGAGCCTCTAGGCAGAGTGAGCCTCCCACGCTTCCTATTTATGTTGATGTCATCAGGAAACAGAGAAGCAGAAAGAGGAAGCAGTGCCAGCCCAGGCCTACTTTGCTAATAGTGCACATGACTTTTCTTCCAGAAAGTCTTCTACTCCAATTTACCTTCCTATAAACTCTTTGGCCTCCTTCAAGCCTCAGCTGACACAGGGCCTCCTCCATGCAGCCTTCCCTGACTCCTCGATGGGGATGCAGGTGGAAGTGGCTGCAATAACCATAGCTGGTTTGAGCCCAGAGCCAGACAGATCTGTATTGGACTTCCAAGCCCACTGCTTCTTAAAGCGTGTCCTTGTGCAAATCATCTGCGTGTTACTTCCCCAAGCCTCGGGACATCCATCTGTTACTTTTGCAGAAGCATCTACAAATCTGGAAGGACTGTTGAGGGAATCCAGTGAGATTTGGCGCAGAAAGACCTTAGCTCCGAGCTGGCCACAACAGAACCTCCTACAAGTGGTAGCTGGTGGCATGTTGATTTCCCCGATGTCCTCTTTGCCCTGCCGCCCCACCCCACCATGTGTCATATGGTCATGCGTGTTCATGGCTGTCTTTCCTCTGACACTATCTTCAGTGCTGGCTTGTGTCCAGCTTGCACTTCCCTCCCAAATACCTAGCACATGTACAGAGGAGACATTGCACATTTGACTGTGTGCAAATGAATACATGAATGAATGAATGAACGAATGAATGAATGAGTGGCTCCCTGAGCACAGCAGGGCCAGCAGAATTAAGGTCAGGTGAGTGAGGCACTCTCTCGTGCTCCAAATTTAAACAGGCATTTCAAAATTCAGTAACTGATATAAGTAATATTTTAATGCAATATGGTTTTAAAAATCCCAATTAATGCAGAAACTATTCATGGTGAACTAAATATGAAAAGTTTGAATAAAGACAAGATAAGTCACAGTGCCAAGACACAACAAAATGCAGTCATATTTCTCCTACGTGGGGCTGCCTCCCAAGGGAAAGGGCAGCAGGCAGGAATGAGGGGAATGGAGGGCAAGAATGAGGGGAATGGAGGGCAAGAATGAGGGGAATGGCGGAAATGGAGGGGCAGGAACCTGCCTCAAAGCCACTGGAATTCTGGCTTGATTGTTCTTTGCTTTCCTCCTACCAGGAAGGGCAGAGTTGGCCAGGAAGAGCTGGCAGGGGCTCACCCTAGCAGAGAAAGCCCAGGGTAGAGGAAGGCATGGGTGGTTCTCTCGGGCACTCCGGCCAGTGTGATGTCCCTGCCTGGCATGGAAAAACCCTGCGGGGGTTTCTCCAGGGTTGGAGAGGATGGAATTAAAGCAACGTCCCGGCCTCTCTTTTCTCCCAGGTGTCCCCACTCTGCCTGTCTTTCCTGAGGTCCTCTGTGGGACTGGGAGGCTGCGGGCCTGGGTGCCCTCAGGAGCACAGAGGATGCTGTCTGCTGGAGAAACGAAGACCCCGAGACTCTGAGTCAAAATGGCGCCGGACACCAGACCCAAAATGTGAAGGAGCTTTAGGAACACCTCAGCCAATTCACTTGACTGATCCTTTCCTTTAAAAAGTCGTCATGCAGCAGCAGAGGATAAAAATCTACATTTGAATAAGTCTATCAGAGTTCTCTCAATAAGTATTAAAGGTTCTAAGTGAGAAGAATCACATTGTCAGGAATTCATTGAATGCTTTTGTTTGTTTGTTTGTTTTTTCCCTCAGTGGTATGTAAAATACTGTGTCTTGCAATCGTCGATCTTTTAGAGACTAAGAACCCAAGAAAATATTGGCAAGAACGTAGTACTCATGACCAGGGCTTGAGCATTTATGCTGTGAGCAGACCTTGGGCTTGGTGCTTCTCCATCTCTTCCCAATAACTTTTATGTAGCTGTTACTGTCTTCACCTTACAGATGAAGAAACTGAGGCATGAAAAGGAAGATAACTTGTTGAAAGTAGTAACTCGTATATGTTAACATTGCGTTTTTTTCCATTTCCATTTTTATTCTGAAACCATTTCAAAATACAGACAGCGTTAAAGGAACGATACAAAGAACTCTCACATACCCTTCATGTGGAAACCCCCTTTGAGTTTCGCTAAGCCTCTCAATAATGTGTTTTGTAACAAAGAATCCATCCGGGACCGTGCACGGCTCTTAGTTGCCATGTCTTTCGGGTCTCCAGTTTGAAACACATGCCTTGTTTTTTCCTTGACATCTCAAAGACTGCAGGCTGGTTGTTTTGAATAATGTCCCTCGATTTGGCTCTGTCTGATGATTAGAACTGGGTTGTGTTTTTTTGGCCAAAATAACATGGATGTGATGCTGGATTATTCTTGGTGAGTCCTATTAGCTTTCATTGTCAATCTGTCCCATCACTAATGTTGTTCACTCTGATCATTTGATTAACTTGACATCAATCAAGTTTCTCTATTGTAGAGTTACTTCCCCTTCCACATCGTAATTTATAAGCATTTGGTAGGGAGATACTTTTAAGCTTTCTCATCCCACTCCCACACTTGTATAATTTCAGTATGCAATGATGTTCCTTAACTTAATTAAACATTATCATGAAGATCATTGCCAAATGGTGATTTTAAAAATTCTGTCATTCAGAAGTCCTAGCCAGAGCAATCTAACAAGAGAAAGAAATAAAAGACATCCAAATAGGAAAAGAAGAAGTTAAACTTTCTCTCTTCCTTGATGATACGATTTTATATCTAGAAAACCCTAAAGACTCCACCAGAAGTCCCCTGGAACTGATTAACAACTTCTATAAAGTTGGAAACAAAATCAATGTGCACAAATCAGTAGTATTTCTATACACCAATAAAGTTCAAGCTGAGAGCCAAATCAAGAATGCAATCCCATTTGCAATAGTCACACACACACACACACACAAATAAAATACTTAGGAATGCAGCTAAGCAAGGTCATAAAAGATCTCTACAAGGAGAACCACAAAGCACTGGTGAAAGACATCATAGATGACACAAACAATTGGAAAAATATTCCATGCTCATGGGTTGGAATAACCAGTATCATTACAATGGCCATACACCCAAAGCAATCCACAGACTCAATGCTATTCCTGTCAAACTACCACTGCCATTATTCACAGAATTAGAAAAAGCTATTCTAAAATTCATATGGAACCAAAAAAGAGCTCAAATAGCCAAAACCATCCTGAGCCAAAAGAACAAAGCCTGAGGCATCACATTACACAAATTAAAACTATACTAAGGCTACAATAATCAAAGCAGCATGGCACTGGTACAAAAACAGACACATAGACCAACAGAACACAGAAATAAAGCTGAGTACCCGCAGCCATCTGATCTTCAACAAAGTTGACAGAAATAAGCAATGGGGGAAGCACTTCCTATTCAATAAATGGTGCTATAATAGCTGGCCAGCCATACACAAAACAATGAAACCGGACCCTTACCTTTCACCATATACAAAAATTAACTCAAGATGGATTAAAAGTTTAAATGTGAGACCTCAAATTATAAGAATCCTAGAAGAAAACCTAGGAAACACCATTCTAGACATCATTCTTGGGGAAACATTTATGACTAAGTTCTTAAAAGCAATTGCAATAAGAACAAAAATTGACAAGCAGGTCCTAATTAAACTAAAAAGCTTCTGCACAGCAAAGGAAACTATCAACAGAGTAAACAGACAACCTACAGAATGGGAGAAAATATTCACAAACTATGCATACAACAAAAGTCTAATATTCAGAATCTGTACAGAACTTAAGCAATTCGCAAGCCAAAAAAAAAAAAAAAACCCTAATAAAAAGTGGGCAAAAGAAATGAACAGACACTTCTCCAAAGAAGACATACAAGCAGCCAACAGATATGAAAAATGCTCAATATCACTAATCATCAGAGAGATGCAAATCAAAACCACAATGAGATGCTATCTCACACCAGTCAGAATGACTATTATTAAAAAGTCAAAAAACAATAGATGCTGGTGAGGCTGCAGAGAAAAGAAAATGCTTATATGCTGTTGATAGGAATGTAAATTAGTTCAGCCATTGTGGAAAGCAGTTTGGAGATTTCTCAAAAAACTTAAAACAGAACAACCATTTCCCAGCAATCCCATTACTGAGTATATATCCAAAAAGACACCTGTGCTCATATGTTCATTGCAGCACTATTCACAATAGCAAAGACATGGAATCAACCTGGTTGCCCATTAACAGTGGACTGGATAAAGAAAATGTGGTACATATACACCCACGAAATACTACACAGCCATAAAAAGAATGAAATATGTCCTTTGCAGCAGCATAGATGCAGCTGGAAGCCATTATCCTAAGCAAATTAATGCAGGAACAGAAAACCAAATACTGTATATTTTCACTTATAAGTGGGAGCTAAACATTGGGTGCTAACGGACATAAAGATGGCAACAACAGACACAGGGAACTACTTAGAGGGGTGAGGGAGAGAGGCAAGGATTGAAGAACTAACTACTTGGGTATTACACTTACCATGTGGTTTGGGATATGAATTATCAATTTTCACAGAATTAGAAAAAAACTATTCTAAAATTCTAAAGTATCATGAGATAACAAAGGGGCACGTATACCCCCTGAGTCTAAAATAAAAGTTGCTATTGTTAAATAAATAAATAAATAGAATGCCACCATTCTTTTTGTATTTAATAGTTGGCATTCTATCGAAGGAAGAGTTTGCTTTCCTTCTTGTGTTCTTTGTTCACTTACTTAATCAGTGTGGACTCATGAATTTCCATTTTATTAAATGGCTTACAGTCTGTTCCTACCATGATTTATTTTAATGCTCAAATCGTGCCAACTTTGGCCAGTGACAGCTCCTTCAAGTGGGCTCCTGTGTCCTTTTCAATGATCTCCGTCGTGCTTTAAGCCCTCCCTGACTTTCAGGCAGCATGAAATGCTCATCTCCTCTCCTATTTACTGTGCCCTGGGCTCAGACTTGGGAATTTTCTCCAAGGGGCTGGGGTTCCTCGTAGTAGAGAATGGTATTTAGAGCCAAGATACACACACAAGTTGATCTTGCTCCCTGCTGCTCAAGTGTCACTGCCCTCAGGTCTCTCACTGGACAGAGCCAGAGAATGAATGAACAAATGCATGTATTGTATTTACAGCTATATTTTCTTTTTCTTTTTTTGAGACAGAGTGTTCCTCTTGTTGCCCAGGCTGGAGTTCAATGGCACGATCTCGGCTCATTGCAACATCTGCCTCCCAGGTTCAAGTGATTCTCCTGCCTCAGCCTCCCAAGTAGCTGGGACTACAGGCATGCACCACTATGCCTGGCTAATTTTGTATTTTTTTTTTTTTTTTTAGTAGCGATGGGGTTTCATCACGTTGGTCAGGCTGGTCTTGAACTCCTGACTTCAAGTGATCCACCTGCCTCGGCCTTCCAAAGTGCTGGGATTACAGGCATGAGCCACCACATCCAACCAGCTATATTTATTTCCATATCTATCATTTTGAAAACCATGAGTTTAGACTTATACTGCCAATTCCAATCCAATACCACAGGGTTCTTTCTAGCTTTCTCTCTGTCTATATCTGTACCTCCCTCCTTGGCTGTGTGAAACTACACTATTGTTGTCAGTGTATTTACATAGTTTCTCCCCTCCTCCTGCCCCACTGACTATAGCCCACTTCCATGCTGGGCTGGGTCCTGCCCTGTACTGACACCCTCTGTTATGAGGTTGGCTTGTGTCTCCCAAAAAGATATGCAGAAGTTCTAATCCCCAGTACATCAGAATATGACCTTATTTGGAAATAGCGTTTTTACAGAGGTAATCAAGCTAAAATGAGGTCTTAGGGGTGGGCCATAATCCAATATGACCGATGTCCTTATAAAATGGGGAAAGTGTGGACACGGAGACAGACAGCCCTAGAGATAAAATAACTGAAGACACACAGGAAGAAGAAAGTCATGTGACTGGAGGGATCCCACAAGTTAAGGATCACCGGGGATTGCCAGCAGCCACCAGAAGCTGGAATAAGGCAGGAAGCATTCTCCCTAGAGACATCAGAGAGTATGGCCATGCCGACACCTTGACTTTGGACTTCTAGCCTCCAAAACAGTGAGACAAGACGTTATTGTTGTTCTAAGCCACCCAGTTTCTGTTATGACAGCCCGAGGAAATTGACACACCCTCCTTGTTTGAGTCCTGGCTACCCTTGGACTGCCTTCTGGCCCTTAGCAGACCTGCCCAGTGACTTTGACCGAAAAGGAAGAAAAAGAGAGAGGGAGTCTGGAATCAGAATATTAATACAGACCCATCTGCATCCAAAGGCTGTGTTCCTAACTCTTCTTTTTATAGGCTAATAGGCGAGACCAAAATAAGCCTGTTAGCAAGCCGATCTTAGTAAGCTCTCAAGCAGGTGTTGGTGCACTCTGGTCTACACACCAAACATAGACTGCAACCTCTTTTAGCTCAGCCCATGAGCTAAAAATGTTTTCTTTTTTTCATTTTTAATGTTTTTAAAAATAACAAAATAAGAATAATATTTTGTGACTTGGAAATTACATGAAATTCAAATTTCAGTGTCCATAAATAGTTTTTTGGTTTTTTTTTTTTTGAGACAGTCTCGCTCCGATCTCAGCTCACCGCAACCTCCGCCTCCCGGGTTCAAGCGATTCTCATGCCTCAGCCTCCCGAAGTCACTGTTGATGCTGCTAGAAGGGCCAGAGAGAGCCCAGGCTGGACAGGCAAAACCTGGCCTCGCCAGACTTCCAGAGCCTGCACAGAGTGTGTAGCTGAGAAGTCCGGATTCTGGTGCCAGACCGACTGCCTAGTGAGAAGCCTGGCACCACCGGGTCAGGTCGGTGCACTTTTTTTTGTTTGTTTTTTGTTTTTGAGACAGAGTTTCGCTCTTGTCCCCCAGGCTGGATTGCAATGGTGCGATCTCGGCTCACTGCAACCTCCGCCTTTTGGGTTCAAGCCATTCTTGTGCCTCAGCCTACTGAGTAGCTGGGATTGCAGGCGCCCGCCACCATGCCCAGCTAATTTTTGTATTTTTAGTAGAGATGGGGTTTCACCATGTTGACCAGGCTGGTCTTGAACTCCTGACTGCAAGTGATTTGCCCGCCTTGGCCTCCCAAAGTGCTTGGGTTACAGGCATGAGCTGCTGCACCTGGCCTATAAAGTTTTATTGGAACACAGCTACACTCATTCATTTTTGTTCTCTGTGGCTGCATGATGTTTTTGTGCTGCAATGACAGAGTGAAGTCATTAAAGCAGACACTTTATGGCTGGCAAAGCCATATTTACTATCTGGTCCCTTACAGAAAAAGTTTGCCAGCCCTGTTCTAGCATAGGCATTCAAACAGCATCCTACTGGAGTATGGGGAAAAGAGAGATGACTCAGTAAGGGAGGCATGGGAAGACTTCTAGGGGCAGTGACATGGGCACTGTGGAGGATATAAGATTTTGACATTTGTGGCCGGGTGCGGTGGCTCATGCTTGTGATCCCAACGCTTTGGGAGGCCAAGGTGGGTGCATCACAAGGTCAGGAGATCGAGACCATCCTGGCTAACATGGTGAAACCCCGTCTCTACTAAAAAAAATACAAAAAAACATTAGCCGGGAATGGCGGCAGGCGCCCGTAGTCCCAGCTACTCGGGAGGCTGAGGCAGGAGAATGGCGTGAACCTGGGAGTCGGAGCTTGTAGTGAGCCGAGGTTGCGCCACTGCACTCCAGCCTGGGCAACACAGCAAGACTCTGTCTCAAAAAAAAAAAAAAAAGATTTTGACATTTGTTAATGTATTCATCCTTTCAAAGAGCACTGAACACCTACTATATGCCAGGCAATGAAATATGGAGATGACATCATCGAATTTACAACTTAGAGAGGGCATGCTTCTCCTGTGAGTTGGATGTCCTCTCTGTCCTATGCAGCAGAAGGAGGAGAACCCCCCACTCAGAGTAGAAGCACGTGGAAGCCAGAGACTCATCTCTGAGGGGGTCAGAAGAGGATCCACAGAGGAGGCACCCCCAGAGATAGACCTTGGAATCTGTGGAGGTTCTTGTCAGGCAGAGCAAAAGATGTATCTGGCAGCCTTCTTGGAGGTGGTGGCTTTTGCCCTCCTTGGGATCTACTGTCTGGCCTGGCTAACTGTGTAACTGTGAGAACACCATGCAGTCAAGGGAACCTCCAATAGGACTGGCCCAAGACCCACTTCCAGGCTCACAGGTAGCAAGTGGCATCCCAAGGTCACAGCCACTCAGGGGCTGAGTTGAGGTCAGCGCTACCTCTTATGGCATCAGTGAGGAATCCAGGAGCAAATGTTGGGTCCCAGCTTTCTACTCTTTCTTCACCCGTATGCTCCAGCTCCTGGGACTTTGGAAAGAAAGATGACCAAGGGAGGCTCAACATTGCCCCACATGCACAAGAAACTTGGTGAGATCCTGCCTCTGCCCTCCCCTGTTCCTCTGCAGAAACCCTAGTTGAGCATCTTCCGTGTTCTGTTGTAGCTGCTTATGCTTCTCTCTCTCACTAGCCTGACAGCCAATCAGGAGCAGGGATTATATCATTTATTTTTGATCTCTTATGTTGAGGAATTGTAGATGCTCAATTAATGTTTATTGAATGGACTGGGATATAGTTGAATTGAATGCAGCAGACAGGATGCGATTAGATCAAGTAGGAAAGACACTAAAAGATGATTTCAGTAGGACATGTGTGGCCTCCCTACATCAATCTCAAAAGTTCCAGATTCTTCCAATAGTGCTTTTTGGGGTAAGTTCTAAATTCCCTCTATGGGTCTTACCTGGGAATTTATCTACCATCACATATTTTTTTCAATGTTACCACATCTAAGTGAGCTTCCTTCTTTGTTCTTGAGTAACGGCAACTATCAAAACCTCAATTTATTATCTCCCTAGTGCAGCCAGCCCGGGTCCTGAAGGTCCTTCCATAAACAAGTTACACTCAGGCCCTCATGCCCTCTTACCTTCCCACCTGCTGTCAGACTGCATTTGTGATCATTCTGCTGTCCCTCCTGCAACCCCCTAGTCAGACCTTAATTAAGTCTCCAAGAGCTTCCTACCAGAAGGTCCTGCCTCACACCCCTGTTAGCTTCTGCCCTTCCTCACAGGGCTGCCATGTTGCACAACTCCAGGGGGCGCCATTCCCGTTGTGTTCTATGGGATTGTAAATGGTGTCTCCTGAGTTGTACAGCACAATGACCCTGAGTAGTCACCAGAGTGATGTGTTGCTCTCTTGCTCAAAAAACCCCACTTGAGGCCAGGAGGTTGAGACCAGCCTGGCCATCATGGGGAAATCCCCTCTCTACTAAAAATACAAAATTAGCTGGGCTTGGTGGTGCGCACCTGTAATCCCAGCTGTTCCAGAGGCTGAGGCAGGAGAATCGTTTGAACCCAGGAGGTGGAGGTGGCAGTGAACTGAGATCGCACCACTGCACTCCAACCTGGGCAACAGAGTGAGACTCTGTCTCAAAAAACAAACAAACAAACAAACAAACCCATCACCCAGGGAATTCCCAATATCCAGGGCCTTGACCCTAAGCCCGTAGAGTTATTTAAGACACTCCAGAAACCTACCTTCCAGCCAGCCGTATGTACCTTCACCCATCCCAGCTTCCTTGAACCGGGTCGTTTTCCCCAAGCCTGCTCTGAAACTCATCTCTCCTAAGACCTTGCGTCATGAATTCCCATTTCTCTCTTCCATGTTTTCAAACCAAGTTGTTTTCCCCCAGCCATAAATAATCAAGCTGTACCCAGCTCTAAAAGCAGAAACCTTTTTTTTTTTTTTTTTTTGCCCCAGGCTTCTTCCCAAACCCTGTCCTTCTCCCCATTCAGTCATTCGGTTCATTCTACCAACCCTTCTAACACCTACTGGGAGGCAAGCCCTTGCTCTGGGCACTTAGGACATATTGGTGACCAAAAGAAATGAAGGCCTTTGAGATTGTTATATAGTCTTGCTGGGGAGATACACAATCCACAATGAACATACTACATTAGTAAAGAATACAAGGCAAATGGCACTTTGGAAGGTGAGTGTCAGTGCAATGGAACAAAGAAGTGGAGCCATTAGGGGACTAGATGGGTGATGGGAGGGCAGATTCCAGCATTAACTGGGATGGTCAGGGTACACCTGCTCAGGCAGAGGGTGTACTCAGCATTCCTAAAGGGCCCATCTGCACTCACTGTCAGCATTTCTTTCCTCTCACTTATTCCCCAACCCAGTGAAACCTGCTCCACAAACGCTGCTTTGTCCACAGGGACCTTCCTTTTGCCCAGTTCTAGAACTACCTCCTATTCGGTTGCAGCAGAATTTGGCATCGTGGAGCCTTTACTTCTGGACACCTGTTTGTGCCTTGGCCTCCAGGACACCGCACTTGCTTGTTTTCTTCCCTTTCTCTAGTGCAGGGGTGTCCAATCTTTTGGCTTCCCTGGGCCACATTGGAAAAAGAAGAATTGTCTTGGGCCACACATAAAATACACTAACACTAACGATAGCCAATGAACTAAAAAAAAATCGCAAAAAAAATCTCATAATGTTTTTATGAATTTGTGTTGGGCTGCATTTAAAGCCATCCTGTGCTGCAGGTGGCCTACAGGCCGAGGGTTGGACAAGCTCATTCTGTTGGATCTTTGACACTCTCTGTTGTCATTTCCTCTTTCTTTGCCCATCCCTCAAGTGGCGGTGTTTCCAAGACCCCATACGTTCTCTCGGCTCATCTCAAACTGAGCTGCGTCTCCCACAGAGAATTTCATCCACACACTCACTCTGAAACTCACATCTCTGTTTCTCACTGTAGCCCCTGGATACATCAACAGTCTCCTTTCTGTTTATGAAAGGCAAAGACCTTGCCCTCCTGCCACTGACTTCCTCTATATAATGAAATCTCAGGAACTGGGAAGGGGTGGGGTTCCTGGCAGAGCAGGTAGAAGGCAGTGGAGGGTAGAAGACAGGGCGTAGGAGAGAGAACAAGCTCGTCTGCCTGCTCCTGGCTCCTGCTTCCCATATTCCCCTCCAGGTGGCCGAGCTAACAGGGAACAGACATGACAATATAGACGTGCAACAGCGTGACTTAGTACAAACACCAAGTTGGCCAGTCAATGGAGGAGCAATGAAACAGCTGGATCCCAGATGTCACTCAGGCACAAGGTTCTGGTTGATTGTAGAAAACACTATTTCTTTTCATTGAACCACACTGACTTTCCACATAGCCACATGCTCCCATGTAGGAACCCATATTAACAATCACCAGACTCCCAAGGAAACAAGCCACCATGGGCGAGAGTCAGCAGAAACAACCAACAATAGATATAGACCTCCAAGGAACAAAGATCTTTGAAAAAATCAGATCTTGGATATAAAATACAAGGAAATAAACCTTCAAGAAACAAAGAACTTGGAAAAATCAGATCTTGGATATAAAATACCTTCCTGTCCCCTGTCGCAAGAAGGTGGAACTTGATTAGTTGAAGCTACTCACAGTAATTTTCTTCTTTCCTGTGATTGGCTTAGGAAGGATCATGTGATCTCAACCTGGCCAATGAGACAATGGAAGATGTTGTTTCTACCTCTGGGCATCACCCTTTGCATGTGACACCTGGAGTCCCCTCGGCCATCATCACTCCGATTCTGAACTGTTAGAGCGCAAAGAGGGGAAGCACCTGGGTTCTTGAAGAGGTTGAGACCCTACATAGCCCTGCATGGCACTATTGTGTCTCCAGACTCTGTGTCTGAGCAATGACAAACCCCTTGTTCCTTGGCTACTTTCAGTGGTTTTTCAGTTGCTTGCAGCTGACAGCACTCTGCTGTACTCGCTAATATGCTGTGTATTCTGTCCTCCTTCGTGAAGGACTTCTTTGTCTGCTTCACCTCTCCGTCATCCCTGCACCATCTCAGTGACTTTGCCCTGAACCTTTAGCTCTTCCAAAGCC
Organism: Symphalangus syndactylus; assembly: GCF_028878055.3. NCBI lineage: Eukaryota > Metazoa > Chordata > Mammalia > Primates > Hylobatidae > Symphalangus > Symphalangus syndactylus. Next base: position 73,800,647 of record NC_072440.2, on the reverse strand, counting down.
AGAAAAGTGCCCAACACACATCTCACCAGCAGGAGCATCCTGAGCCGAAAGCAGGCAGCCCAAACCTCCACTTCCCGAGACCACGTTCTGTTTTTCAGGGGCAGGCCAAGGTGGTAAAGGAGATACCAAGAACCGAAAGAACCGAACTGTGTGGTTTGGAATCATGAGGAAGATAAGAGCCATCAGTGTCTGATCTACCGCAGAGGCAGATACAACAACTGCTCTCGAGTGAGAAGTTGCAGGAAAACCCCTTCATAAGAAACAATGCTCCCTTCTTAGAGATGGGGCTCTTTCTCAAGATCTCCAGGTAGGAGGCTTCAGGGCTGAGGGACTTCAAGCCATTACTGTTGGCAAGTAGAAGCTGCCCAAAGAGAGGGGTGTCCCCACCGCAGGCTGATTACAGTGATGGGAAAAGCAGGGTTGTTCTGAAGGGCCGGCTGTCAACAGGGAGCTGGGCCCCAGGTGCAAAGGTAGGAGGGGAACAGGGATGGGGAAGGGCAAGGCAGTCTCCACCTTGATCTTTCTAGGCCATGGGAAGGAACGTAGGAATTCAGCTGTCAGATGTAAGTGGGCCCCAGCTGTCGGAAACAAAGCTGGCACCAGAATGAGAACAGAGAATTAAGGAGCACTGGGCAACAGCAAGTTTCCCCCTGCAAGTCCCTCCTGACTCAGGTCAGGGCAGGTCCCAGGGGATAGATCTGAGCTGCCAGTCTCGGGGTCAGGGGAACCAGGGGGCAGGAACCAGGCAGGTTGTCCCTGAGAACGCTGTTCTTTCTGTGGGGTTGGAGGCTCTGCTCTAGGTGAGAATGCAGGGCTCTGTGGGAGGCATCCCAAGAGGGACCTGGACAGACAGACCCTGTGAGTGTGGCTTGGACATGAAGCTGCATCTGAACGAGGACACTCTAAGGGCAGTGGTGCCAGTGGAGGAGCCAGGAGACATTAGTGTGGTGTACTGGGCTCAGAGAGGGCAGGCTGGGCTGGGGCCCTATACAGCCCTGGGAGCTGGCAGAGAAGTGGGAGGGACCCACATGACGCCTGTTCCTGTCCTGAGGATCCCCACCTCACTGCCACTGGCAGGGACCTGTCCAGCATACATGGATTGTTCAGACTTTGTCCCTACTTTCAAACACATGCCCCCTGCGGTCTCCATGAGACCCTGCTTCTCTCTAGACTGTGGTTTTATCCAGACTCTTTGTTGCATCATTTGATTCCTTCAAATTGATAGTTTCCTTAGTGACAGTTTGATAGTATGACAGAGGAAGTGGTAAGTATGTGGCCCGGGGTGACTGGCATGGGGGTGGGGAGCTAACTGGACACATAGGGCCACTCACACCAAATAGACTTATTTGGCAGGTCAGGGAGGAGTTGAGGTTTGTGGGGGAGGCAGATGAGGAGAGCTGACTGGATTCGGACGGTGAGGGATTGTCAACCCTGGATCCAGGGCCATCAAGGTCCCCCTTATCTGGGAGCTGCCCCAGGGACTTGACCCTCAACAGCTCCTTCCATCCAGCCCAGCCCATGGGGCAGCCTACAGTGCAGCTGGCCCTCCTGTGGGTGCCAAAAATTCCCCACATTGCCTGCCTCTTCTCAAGGGCCCCAGCCCCTGCAGCCTCAAGGGTTCCTGCTTCCCTGCATCAGGGCGCCTCACACCAGCCAGGAGGGCCTTCCATGTTCTTAGGATCTTTGTTTTCTTGCTGACTACAAGAGGAAACTTGACAGAGGTAGAAAATCTAATTGATTGAGGGGAGTCAGAAAGGTTCCAGAACTGTGTCCCATGTCCTTACTGTGCACAGAACGGTTAGTGACACTCAGTGATACCAACTCTGCTTTCATGGCCCTGGAGGAGACCTCCTGTCCCTTTATTTCCATAAAGATGAACCCCCACTCTCAATGCTGCCTAAGGGAGTGGGCCCTGAGAAGGCCTTTACTCCCCACTTGGCACCAAATTACCAAGAGTGGAAGAAAGGCCAGCTGTCCGGTGGCCCCAGGCCAGCTGAAACTGGTCACCACCTTCCCCAAGGTGACCATCGTGGTCAGGCACAGCACATCAACTTTCTAGCTCTCCCTAGTCACTGCCAGAAACCCAGGCTCCCAGAACATCCCTTAAGACCCAACTTCATCCCCAAGTCCTCCATATATAAGTCCTCTTAATAGCATCTCCTGTCTGATCCCTCAGCCTTTCCAAGCTCTTCCCTGTACCTGTGGGAACTCATGGTCTAGCAAGATCCCCTTCTCCTTTTCTCTGACTGTTCTCTTCATTCCTGTTAGGGGTTGAATTGTGTTACCCAAAAATCCATATGTTGAAGTCCTAATCCCAATACCTCAGAATATGACCTGATTTGAAGACAGGGTCTTTACAGAGATAATCAAACTGAAATGGGGTCATTAGAATGATCCCAAATTCAATATGGCTCGTGTCCTTGTAGAAAGGAGAAATGTTGAGACACATGCACATTCAGAGAGATCACCATGTTAACATGAACACGCCTTGTGCAAGCAAGAAGAGGGACCTGGAACAGGTCCTTCCCTCACAGCCCTTGGAAGGAACCATTCTGGAGCCACCTTGATCTCAGACTTCCAGCCTCCAGGGCAAAAACAACATATTTATGTTGTTGAAGCCACCCATGTGGTACTTTGTTCTGGTAGCCCTAGGACACTCATGCCACCCTCTTGTGCAAACTCAAACCTGTCCTCCCTGAGCACAGTGCTTCCTTGAAGCCCTCTCCATTGGAGGCTCATTTTCTCCTTCATTCCTGCCCTCTGGAAACCCCAGCTCATTTGCAGCTCATTCTGTGTTGTTGGCATCTACCAATGATCTGGTCAGTGCCCACCTATCCTGATGACGTCAGCACCCAGCTCTTGGTCTCCCTCCCTCCAGTTCCTCAGGTTGCCATCTCCCAAGAGCCATCCAGCCAATACTTCGACCTCTTGGTCATTCACCTCATTAGTGGCAGAGCTGGAATTCGGAGCTAGTTTCTTTCCACACCAGCAGCAACCAATAGGTGAAGAACATGGGCCCTGGGGTTAGCCTACTTGGAGTTGATTTCTGGCCCTGCCACCTATGGCTGTATGTTCCTGGGCAAGTCTTTTAATCTCTTTGGGTATTAATGTCTTTGTCCATGAAATGGAGCTAATACTAACAATAGTATTTACTTCATGGTGTTGTTAGGAGGACTAAATAAGAAAATCCAAATAAGGATCTATGTGGCACATAAACTCTGAAAATGCTGTTATAAATAGCATATATAAATTTAAAATGCTGTTATTATTTCCTGGAAATAAGAGGATTCTAGCAGGTAGAACTTTGTAACCCAAGAGGATGGGAATAGAGTTAAAGAGAAGGCAGTCCAGGGGACTGTTTCCTTGATTACTTTATATAATAGTGGTAAAATGAGGTCTGAAATACAGAACTTCTAAGCCCCAAAAAATGACATGCAATAAATATGATCTATTTATATTTATTGTATCAGTCAGGGTCCAGTCCGTAGACAGAAATCACACCAATTATCTGACCAGAGAGAACTTAACATGAAGATTTGTTAATTAAGTATAGAGTTGTTAACTAGGTAACTAAAAGATTAAGAGAGTGAGCCAGAGAGAGAGAAAGAGAGAACTGTAAGATATCATGGTGGTAACAACTGCAGGAAGCAGCTTTCACCCCTTGCAAAGGGGAAGAGGTTAAAATTATAAAAACTGAGAAACCAAGAGGAGGAAGATGAACCTGCGATCTCTGAGAAGGGGTCACTGTCCTACTGGTGTGTCAGTCTGTTCTTGTGCTGCTATAAAGAAATACCTGAAACTGGGTAATTTATAAAGAAAAGAGGTTTAATTTGCTCATGGTTCTGCAGGCTGCACAGGAGGCATGGTGCCACGTCCACTTAGCTTCTGAGGAGCCTCAGGGAGGTTTTACTCACGGAGGAAGGCAAAGCGGGAGCAGGTGTGTCACAAGGCAAGAGAGGGAGCAATCAGCCCCAAACAAGTTTGAAATCCGACAGGGCAGTCACTAAATCTTAAAGCTCCAAAACAATCTCTTTGACTCCATGCGCTGCATCCTGGTGTGAGGGGATGCATGCCCTGCATCCCAAGGCCTTGGGCAGCTCCACTCCTGTGGCTTTGAAGGGTGCAGCCCTGTGGCTGCTCTCATGGGTTGGAGTTGAGTTCCTGCAGCTTTTCTACATGAGTTCTTAGACTCTTTTAAACAACCAGATCTCATGTGGTTGTTGAACTAACTGAATGAGAATTCACTCATCACCATGGGGATGGTGCTAAACCATGAGGGTTCCCCCACCCCCCATGATCCAATGCTTTCCATTAGGCCCCACCGTCAACACTGGGAATCACATTTCAACATGAGAGTTGAAGGAGATAAACATTCAAGCTCTATCATTCCTCTCCTGGCACCCCAAATCTTGTGTCTCTCTTACATTTTAAAATACAATCATACCTTTGCAGTAGTCCCCCAAAGTCTTAACTCATTCCGTCCTTAACTCAGAAGTCCCAAGCTCCAAATCCCAAGTCCAAAGTCTCATCTGGAGATGAGGTCCTTCTGCCTATAAGCTTGTGAGATCAAAAACAAGTTATTTACTCCCAAGATACAATGGTGGTACAGCCATTGGGTAAATATTCCCATTCCAAAAAAGAGAAATCAGCCAAAAGAAAGGAGCAATCAGCCCCAAACAAGTTTGAAATCCGGCAAGGCAGTCACTAAATCTTAAAGCTCCAAAACAATCTCTTTGACTCCATGCCCTGCATCCTGGTGTGAGGAGATGCATGTTCTGCATCCCAAGGCCTTGGGCAGCTCCACCCCTGTGTCTTTGAAGGGTACAGGCCTGTGGCTGCTCTCATGGGTTGGAGTTGAGTTCCTGCAGCTATTCTACATTGAGGTTGCAAGCTGCCGGTGATTCTACCATTCTTTCTCCCTTTCTTTCTCCCTTTCTTTTTCTCTTTCTTTCTTTTTTTCTTTCTTTTCTTTCTTTCTTTCTTTCTTTCTTTCTTTCTTTCTTTCTTTCTTTCTTTCTTTCTTTCTTTCTTTCTTCTTTCTTTCTTCTTTCTTTCTTTCTTTCTTTCTTCTTTCTTTCTTTCTTTCTTTCCTTCTTTCTTTCTTTTTCAGACAGAGTCTCACTCTGTTGCCAGGCTGGAGTGCAGTGGCGCAATCTTGGCTCACGCAACCTCCGCCTCCTGGGTTCAAGCGATTCTCATGCCTCAGCCTCCCAAGTAGCTGGGATTACAGGCACGTGCAAGCACACCTAGCTAATTTTTGTATTTTTAGTAGAGATGTGGTTTCACCATGTTGGCTAGGATGGTCTCCATCTCCTGACCTCGTGATTGGCCTGCCTCAGCCTCCCAAAGTGCTGGGATTACAGGTGTGAGCCACCACGCCTGGCCAATTCTACCATTCTTGATTCTAGAGGGCGGTGGCTCCCTTTCCACAGCTCCACTAGGCAGTGCCCTGGTGGGGGCTCTGTGTGGGGGTTCCAACCCCACATTTGCCCTTGGCACTGTCCTAGTAGAGTTTCTCTCTGGGGTCTCCACTCCTGCAGCAGGCTTCTGCCTGAACACCCAGGCTTTCCCATATATCCTCTGGAATCTAGGTGGAGATGCCAAGCCTCCTTCATTCTTGCATTCTGTGCACCTGCAGGCTTAATACCACGTGAAAACTGCTTACACCCTCTGGAGTGGCAGCCTGACTGTATCTGGAGCTCTTTAACCCAAGACTGGAACCAGAGCAGCAGGGATGCAGGGAACAGCATCCTGAGACTACACAAGGCAGTGGTACCCCAGCCTGGCCCCTGAAAGCATTGTTTCTTCCTAGGCCTTTGGGCCTGTGATGGGAGCAGCTGTGAAGATTTGTCTTCAAGGAAAATCTTGAAAATGACTTCAAGGCCTTCAGTGCCTTCAAGACTTTTCCCCATTGTCTTGGATAGTAGTATTGATTCCCTTTCCACAAGACTCTTTTAAACATATTCCTTTCCTGAAAATGCTATTTCTTTCTCTGTCACATAGCCAGGTTACAAACTTTACAAACTTTCACACTCTGCTTCCCTTTTAAATATAATTCCAACTTTAGGTCATTTCTTTGCTCCTGTATCTGAGCATAGACTATTAGAAGCAGCCAGGTCATGTCTTGAATGCTTTGCCACTTAGAAATTTCTTCTGCTGGATACCCTGGGTCATCACTCTTAAATTCAAACTTCCACAGATCCCTAGGTCATGCACCAATGCAGTCAAGTTTTGTGCTAGGGAGAAACAGGGGTGATCTTTACTCCAGTTCTCAATAACTTCCTCATTTTCATCTGAAAATTCCATCAGCATGGACTTCACTATTCATATCTTCATCAGCATTTTGGTCACAAACATTTAACCAGTCTCTAAGAAATTCCAAACTTTCCCTCATATTCCTGTCTTCTTCTGAGCCCTCCAGATTCTTTCGCCCTCTGCCCATTACCCAGTTCTAAAACCACTTCCACATCTTCAGATATCTTTATAGCAATGCCCTACTCTTTGATACCAATTTTTTGTGTTAGTCCATTCTTGTGTTTCTATAAAGAAATACCTTAAGCTGGGTAATTTATGAAGAAAAGAGGTTTAATTGGCTCATGGTTCTGCAGGCTGCACAGGAAGTGTGGTGCCAGAATCTGCTCAGCTTCTGGGAAGGCCTCAGGGAGCTTTCACTCATGGCAGAAGGCAAAGTAGAAGCAGACACATTACATGGGGAGAGAAGGAGTGAGAGAGAGAGAGAGAGAGAGAAGGGAGAGGTCCCAGACTCTTTTAAACAATCTGCTCTCATGTGAACTGAATGAGAACTCACTTATCACCAAGGAGTTGGTGCTAGGCCACTCATGAGGTATCTGGCCCCATGATCCACTCACTTCCCACCAGGCCCCACCTCCAACACTGGGAATCATATTTCCACATGAGATTTGGAAGGGACAAACGCCCACACAATATCAGCTGGTGCTGGTGTTTTGTGCGGGGGCCAGGGGAAAAGGGAAGTTTCTCATCAAAACTGGTTCTGCCAGGGCTGGAGAAGCTGCAAAATGGATTCAACTGCTGCCACAGGAAATAACTGCTGCTGCTAGGGTGAAGGGTGAAGAAGTATTCTTACAGTGAGGCTCACTGGAGCAGCAAGTAGGCAGGAAGGTGCAAGTCCTCTCTTCCTCCAGCCTCACAGCTCACAGCTTCCCTCTAGCACCCAAGTTGGCAGAGGGTACCGGGAACCAGCTGACATCACTGTGGTTGGGAAGTCCCGATTCCAGTATCACAACAAAGTACAGAGGGATGAGTTTGGAGCTGAGAAATAATAGCTTAATAACAGGCATAGGCAGGTTTTTTTATACGGGTGTAAAATAAGGAAATGGGCTGAGAGTGAGTTGGGAAGGGACTGGGTTATCTAACAAAAAGATGAATTCTTGTGGCCACATTTATCAGGGAATTCCCTAGTTTTCTCTGCTTATGAGCACTTTGACAGCCACTGAGTGATATCTTCCCAGAATTTAGAAGACAGGCCCTCACTCCAAGAGCTAAACTGTATGGTCATGCGATGCAAAGATAGGCCAACCACCTCATAAAACAGACAAAAAATGACAATCTGAGGGCAAAAGTTTGCAAAAACGTATGCAAAATACAGAGTTGATATCCTGAATAGCAACAGAGATATTATAACTAAATAAGAAAAATATGAACATACTAATTAACAATAATTCATAAAGGAAGAAATGCAAAGGGCCAATACATGTAAAAAAAGTTTCATCAAACAGGCATGTAGCATCACTGATGAACCATCTCTGGGTCTCTGTACTTCAGGCTTCAGAAACATCTTGTCCCTTTTGCAAGACTTTGAACTCATTCATCCCATATTACTTTTGTTGCTTTGGTATTCTTGGCCCCAACCCCTTCTTCCAACACACAGACACACACACACACACACACACACACACACACACACACACACACACACACACACAGAGAGAGAGAGATCTTTAGAGGTTCTAAGATTCAGTCATGGGCACTCTAAGATTCTAATTACCCAGTTTTGAAAGTTGTAAAATGTTAGAATCAGGAAGAGTTAATGTTGCTGCTCAAGGGTTCCACTTTTCAAGCAGGAAGAGCACAATCCCTAGGCCCAAATCACCAACCGTCCCAACTTGAGTTATTTGGGCCCAAGTGTACATTATTGAAATGTCAAATGTGTGAACAAGTCCATCTTGCTCTACAGGAAACTTGTTGATGACTTCTCATAGCACTACAGGAAGAGAATGCAGCTTGTAAAAGTCTACTTAACAGCCATAAGCACGTCTCATACACAGTTGCTGGATGGTTTACTGTTTCTAGGGGCAGTTTTATTCCTTGAAGAAATTGTTATAGTGGCATATAGAGTATGCTGGAGGTCTCCATATTTCCTCCAGATTCCAGCTGGCCTTTACGATGCCATAGTCGCCATTTCAAATTGCTTAGTTTCTTGTTAAAGCTTCTTTTTAGGCGGTCTTATTTTTTTAAGTCTGTATTATTGATGGGTGCTGTGTGGCAGGCAATGTACAAAATATATTTCCTATTGTCGCAAAAACCATGCAACAAAGGGAGGTATGAAGATAAGGAATCTTATCTCCTGATACTTGACTTTTTCATTCAATTATGTTTCTAAGAATCATCCGTGTCATCATTGTGCTATAATCACTGTATAAACCTACTGTTCTCTGGACAGGTGTTTGAGTTGTTTACATTTGTTGAGAGCTATTACGAGGAGTGCTGCCATTATTATTAGACCATTTTACAGATGTGAAGACAGTCTCTTACCCAAGTTATCCAGCAAGGAAGTAGCAGAGCCAGAACCCATGTTTTTATCTCCAGGGCCTCAGGGCCTCCCCTGCTTTCTTTCAGCGTCTTCCCAGCAGCCTCTAAGTGAGTGGCTATCTGCCTTTCTTTTTCAGCATGAACTGTCCCCTCTCCACCCCCACTCCCATGCTCAGCTGAACCTGTCCTTCCTGTCCTTTGTCCCATTCCTCATTCCCCCTAAGGACAAACCTCCAGCCCATGGTTATTGTAAGGTTATTCCCTGCACTCGTTTTCAGGGAAACAGAATATTAACCAGAACTTCAAAGGTGGAAAGTCCCAAAGTTTTCAGCCTGGGAAGAGAGCTCCAGGTTCCTCCAGCCAGCAATGCTAGGCTTGGACTCCTGCCTCACCCTTTCCTCTCCAAGGGGAGGCTCATCACAGCCTCATCCCACCCTGTCTTTCAGGAGAACCCCACTCCTACCACGTGGCCAGCAATGCTCTCCTGGCATAACAGATCAAAATAATTAATTTCTGCCAAATGAAGTCAAAGCTCTGAAAACTGGAGAATAAGAATCTGTTATGGAAACCAATTTTTAAACTTGTAAACTATACGTTACCTTTAATGTCATATTTGATACATGCAAAAGATTATGTGTAACCTATATGTAAGCCATAAAGTATAATAAACAGCTGTGAACCCACTCCCGCACCCACTCAACCCCAAGTATTCCAACAAATTTCTGTACCTGTTACTGACACTTACCTATGTCTTCCCCTCCTATGCCTTTGCTACCTCCCTCCCAGAAATAACCACTATCTTGAATTTTGTATCTGCTATTTCTGTTTATAGTACTTGAGCTTTAAAAAAATAGAATCTTATCTTCTGATAGTTGATTTTTCATTCAATTACATTTCTAAGAATCATTCATGTCATCATTGTGCTATAATCACTGTATGAACCTACTCTTCTCTGGACAGATGTATGGGTTGCTTACATTTGTCGGGGGCCATTAGGAAGAGAGCTGTCATGAATGTTCTTGCTTATGTCCCAGGGTCACGTGCAAGGTGCATTGCTGAGTCATAAGATATGGGAATGTTCAACTTTACAAAATAATTGCAAACTGTCTTCCAGAGATTGAACCAATTTGCACTCCTCTTATGACTACTGAGTATCTTTTTATATAGTTATCGACCATTTGTTTTTTTCCTCTTTAGTGGAATATCTAATCATGGCTTTGCCCATTTTTTATATAGTTGTCTGTATTTTTCTTATTAATATGTGGGAATTCTTTATATATTCTAGATACTAATCTTTTGTCAGTTACACATCTTGCAAATATCTTCTAGTCTTTGGCTTATCTTTTCTCTTCCTTGTGTCTTCTTTTTGTTTTTTGTTTTGTTTTGTTTTGTTTTTAACAGGGCCTCTGTTACCCAGGCTAGAAAGCAGTGGTGCAGTCGTAGCTCACTGCCACCTCGAACTCCTGGGCTCAAGTGATTCCTCTGCCTCAGCCTCCTGAGTAGCTGGGACTACAGGCACATCAGCTAATTGTAAAATTTATAGAGACAAGGTCTAGCTTTGTTCCCCAGGTTGGTTGCAAACTTCTGGCTTCAAGCAATCCTCCTACCTGGGCCTTCTCAAGTGCTGGGATTACAGGCTGAGCCACTGTGCCTCTTCTCTTGTGTCTTGATGATGAGAACATCTTGAGCTTAATGTAGTCAGATTTATTAATATTTATTTATTTTTGTTTTATTTATGAAATTCTCCTCTACCCCAAGATTTGGTAGATAGCATCCTATATACCTTCTGAAAGTATTACTTTTCCCTCTTACAATTTAATGCATAACATTGCCTTTTGGAATGGTTTAAGTTAGGGATCCAATCTCATTTTTTTTGTGTTCCATATGGTCTAGCAATTGCCCAAGCACCATTATTTGATTTTATTTCTCTTCCTCTCACTAATCTGCAAATCCAACTTTTTTTTTTTTTTTTTTTTTTTTTTTGAGACAGAGTCTCGCTCTGTCACCCAGGTTTGAGTGCAGTGGCGTGATTTCGGCTCACTGCGACCTCCGCCTCCTGGATTCAAGTGTTTCTCCTGCCTCAGCCTCTTGAGTAGCTGGGATTACAGGTGCATGCCACCACACCCGACTAATTTTTGTATTTTTAGTAGAGACGGGGTTTCACCATGTTGGTCAGGCTGGTCTCAAAATCTTGACCTTATGATCTGCCCACCTCGGCCTCCCACAGTGCTGGGTTTACAGGCATGAGCCACTGTGTCGGGCCAAATCTACTTCTATCACGTATCAAGTATGTCTGGGCTCTCTATTCTGTTCCATAGATAAATTGTCAGTCCCTGGGACAATATTACATTGTTTTCATTTCCATTGCTTTATAATAATTCTTGCTATTCTAGATGTCATCTCCTGTCACTTTATACATCTTTAGGAGTAACTTGGCTATTTCAAGTCCTTTGCTTTTCTATATAAATGTTAGAAAAAGTTTATGAAAATACATACAAAAACAAAATAAAATAAAAAGAAGAAATAAATTATTGGCATTTTTTCTATTTGCATCAAACCTATGGATAGCTATAGATCAGTTGGGAGAACTGGCAGCTGTGCAATATTAGCCTCCTATTCATGAACATGGGTTGTCTTTCCATTTATTTCAGTTTTCTTTAATCTTTCAGTTAAGTGTTACCATTTTATACATACAGGTGTTGCCTACCTTTAATTAGATTTATTTCCAAGTACCTTAAGATTTTATTGATGTTGTAAATGGCATCTCTTTTAAGAATTCTTTTTGAATTATTTGTTGCTGTTGTATGGAAAGGCGATCAATTTTTAGTGTTAGCATAATCAGCCACACGGGGAAGCTCTATTATCACAGTGAATGATTTGCCTATACATTCTATCGGGTTTTCAATGTAGACGATTATAGCAAATGTGAATAATGACAGATATGCTTTTGCCTTCCAATTCTTATGCTTTTATTTCCTTTTAATGCCATGCTGGGTGGCTGGGGCCTCCAGTGTTGGTAGATGAGTGATAGTGGACATTCTTGCCTTTCTACCATGTAAAGGAACGGCTGCTATATTCAAATGTGCTCCTACCAAATGTTCGAATGATGTTTGCTGCAGATTTTCTTGAAGACAGCCTTTATTAAGTGAAAGACATCGCTTTTATTCCCAGTATACTAAGAGGTGTGTGGGTATGTGCACATGTGTTTAATTTAAATTCATGAATAGGTCTTGAATTGTATCAAATTATTTTTCCCACATCTGTTGAGATGATCATACAGTTTTCTCCTTTATTCTCTTATGTGGTGGTGAATAATTTGTTTTTTGTTTTTTTTTTTTTGAGACAGAGTCTCGCTCTTTCTCCCAGGCTGGAGTGCAGTGGCGCGATCTCAGCTCACTGCAAGCTCCGCCTCCGGGGTTCAAGCCATTTTCCTGCCTCAGCCTCCCGAGTAGCTGGGACTACAGGCGACTACTGCCACGCCCGGCTAATTTTTTGTATTTTTATTAGAGACAGGGTTTCACCGTGTTAGCCAGCATGGTCTCGATCTCCTGACCTCGTGATCCACCCACCTCAGCCTCCCAAATTGCTGGGATTACAGGCGTGAGCCACCGTGCCCGGCATGAATAGTATTTATACATGTTTAGATGCAAAGCTTTCCTTGTATGTCTGGGTTAAACCTAATGTAGGCGTTTGTATTGTCTTTGTGTGTATGTGTGTTTCCTGCTGGATTTAGTTTGCTAAAGTCTCTATCTTCATATGTGTGATTGGTTTATAATTTTTACTACTTGTACTGCTTTTGCCTATTTGGGAATTGCTGTGGTCTGAATGTGTCCCCTAAAATTAATGTGTTGGAAACTTAATTTCCAATGTCACAGTGTTGGAATGTGGAAGTTTTGGGGAAGTGTTTAATGGATTAATGCTGTTATAAAAAGGCTTTGCAGGAATGGATTTACTCTTTTCCTTTTCTGCTTTTCTGCCATGTGAAGACATAGTGTTCCTCCCCTCTGGAGGATGCAGCGCTCAAGATGCCATGTTGGACACAGAGAAACTGGACTCTGATCTACCAGTGCCTTGATCTTGGACTGCCCAGCCTCCAGAACTGTGCGAAATAAATTTATTTTCTTTATAAATTATCGAATCGGTGGTATTCTGCTATAGAAGCACAAAACAGACTAAGACAGCCATCAAGATTATTCTGGCTGCATAGATGAGTTGGGAAATATTCTATCTTCTATTTTCTGGAAGTTTTTTTTGTAATATTAGCATAATCTGCTGTTCTAAT